>NC_066581.1:21603692-21917978 GCF_024323335.1 Lathyrus oleraceus | reverse complement strand
AGCGGTTCCTTCATCTAGGACTGCCTTTTTGCATGAGCATCCCTACACACCCCAAACTCATTGATTTTTCTTCTCCTAAGAACACGTTTACTCCTTCTACTACAGGCGAGTAAGTCTCCAAAGGTCGAGCATCCGGTAGAATGCGTAGTAACGTCGTTCAAACCTTACCCCGTAGTTAGTCGAACTACGTTTTGCTCTGATTCTCATTCCAGATGTGATACGTAGGCATAAGATGCGATGTCTTACCAAGCACACTCCTCTTTAACCCATAGGTAGCCGAGCTACGAAGACTCTGATTCTCAGATTCAGATGAGATACGTATCTAGTGGATGCGACGTCCGTGCGAGTCATTTTCTTTTGACCCTTCTTTTAGTAAGTAGTACATTAGATAAACATACACGCTTTTCTCATCCCTTCAATCATGTTTGTACAAATAAATTTTCACAAAAAAAAAATAACAACCTTTGCAACAAATGTGAAAAGGGCTCCCTAGGAGTACCTAGGATGCTTTGGGTGCCTAATACCTTCCCATTGCATAACCAACCCCCTTACCCAGATCTCTGACATTTTTACTAGTTTTTTATTCGATAAAACTTTTAGGTTTTTGTTCGTTTTCTAACCATTCCTTTGGATAAATAGAAGTGCGGTGGCGACTCGACTTGTATGATTTACCTTGGATTTAGTCAATATCTCTAGTTGTAACGAATACCCCGCTACAACCTTCAACTCCTCCCCAGAGGACAGTCATCTCTGAGATTGTCTCCTCAACTGTGCCTGCAGCCAGTGCACACTTTGCTCCAACGGCCATGCCAGCTGGATTCATGTGGGGGATGCCTCCCAATTTTATACCTGAGGGTCCTGCTCCAACTTTTGCTTCTATGCCGGCATCTAGCCCGGTCCTTGTTGTTCCTCCTCCTGTTGTGCATACTCTGCCTAGAGTAGACGACACCATCTATCATTCTGAGCCATCTGAAGGCCCAGATGTCTATGAAAAGATGGACGCTATGAACAATCAATTTCTTTAGCTCCGCAAGGAATTAAAAACTCTTAGAGGAAAGGATCTTTTTGGCAAGTCTGCTGCCTAACTGTGCTTGGTCCCCAATGTGAAGATCCCTACGAAATTTAAGGTCCCTGACTTTGAAAAATACAAGGGAAATACTTGTCCTCTCAGCCACCTGGTCATGTATGCCAGGAAAATGTCGACTCAGACCGTCAACGACCAGTTGCTCATCCACTACTTTCAGGACAGTCTGTCCGGTGCCGCTCTGCGTTGGTATATGGGTTTAGACAGTGCGAACATCCGATCCTTCAACGATCTTGGCGAGGCCTTCATCAAGCAGTACAAGTACAATGTGGATATGGCTCCCGATAGGGATCAATTGAGAGCCATGTCCTAGAAGGACAAGGAAACGTTTAAAGAATACGCCCAGAAGTGGCGATAGTTAGCAGCACAGATCGTGCCTCCTCTAGAAGAGAAAGAGATGACTAAGATCTTTTTGAAGACCTTGAGTTCTTTTTATTATGAGTGGATGATTGCTAGCGCTCCTTCTGACTTCACCGAGATGGTGAATATGGGGATGCGTTTAGAAGAAGGGGTTAGAGAAGGACGTCTAACCAGAGAAGAAGGCTCTTCTGCCAAACGATATGGGGAATTTGCAAAGAGGAAAGATGGAGAGGCACATGCTGTGACCTCCCATGTGAAACCAAGAAGACCCTCTGTGAGGAGGAAGACTGTGCGTCCTGCCAGTAACCAGCACCAGGTGGCTCATATAGCACCTGTTTTCAGAGACAATCAGCAACCACATCCGCAATATCAACAACAACAACACCGACCGCAGCAACAGGCTTACCAGCCTCGAAACAGTAATCAAGCCAGCATGAGTTACGAGAGGAAAAGGGTCACCGTTGATCCTATTTCGATGACGTATGCAGAATTATATCCCTCTTTGATAGAGAGGAAGTTGATTACTCCGAGAGACCCACCGGCTATACCTGCTAACCCCCAGTGGTGGTATAAGCCCGAGTTACATTATGTTTACCATTTTGGTGCTCCCGGCCACGACGTGGAAAATTGTTACCCTTTGAAGACCAAGGTTCAAGACCTTGTAAGGTGTGGCATTCTGTGTTTCGAGGACGTAGGTCCTAACGTAAAGAAGAACCCATTGCCCGAGCATGGGAAATCTGTCAACATGGTCCAGGGCTGCCCTGGCAAATACAAAGTCAACTATGTCAGTCATATTCGACAATCGCTGGTCGAAATGCATCGTTTTCTGTGTGAGTATAGTCATTATGAGCATGACCACGATAAATGCCGAGTCTGTTCTGTCAACCAGAGAGGTTGTCGCCAGGTGCGCAAGGATGTTCAGGAAATGCTGGATGAAGGAGTTATTGAAAGAAGACTGCGATGAGATGTTGAGGCTCATCAAAAGAAGCGAGTACAATGTTGTAGACCAGCTTCTACAAACACCGTCCAAAATATCAGTGTTATCATTGCTCTTAAATTCAGAACCACACCGAGAGGCTCTGCAGAAGGTTTTGGATGTGGCATATGTGGATCATGATGTCACAATAGAACAATTTGATAGCATTGTTGCAAACATTACTGCTTGTAACAACTTGAGCTTTTGTGACTCTGATCTTCCCGAGGAGGGAAGAGACCACAACTTGGAATTGCATATATCTATGGGTTGCAAAGACGACGCCATGTCCAATGTGCTGGTGGACACTGGGTCATCACTGAACATATTGCCAAAAACCACTCTTTCGAAACTGTCATATCAAGGGCCTCCCATGAGGCAGAGTGGAATTGTTGTGAAGGCTTTCGATGGGTCGCGTAAAATGGTAATTGGGGAAGTTGATCTCCCAGTCAAAATCGGACCGAGTGATTTCCAGATTACCTTCCAAGTTATGGACATTCACCCATCGTATAGCTGTCTCTTAGGCAGACCATGGATTCACGAGGCAGGCGCCGTGACATCCACCCTACACCAGAAACTGAAATTTGTGAAGAATAAGAAGCTGGTAGTGGTAGGGGGAGAAAAGGCTCTCCTGGTTAGCCACTTGTCTTCCTTCTCATATATAGATGATGAGGATGAAGTTGGAACTCCTTTCCAAGCTTTATCTATTGTTGAGCCTACTGAGAAGAGAACTCCTTCATTTGCTTCCTATAAAGATGCAAAGTTGGCCATTGAGTGTGGTGCAACTGCTGGTTTAGGAAAAATGATTGAGTTAGAAGACAATAAGTCTTGGGCTGGCATAGGCTTTTCTTCTGGGGTCTTCAACACCAAAGGGTTGTTCAAGAGTGGAGGTTTCATCCACACCGGTCAGGATGAAGAGGCTGCTGCTGTCTTGGAAGAAGATACAGAGGATTCTCGCAATTTCATCATCCCTGGAGGGGCCTGCAATAATTGGGTCGCTGTGGATATTCCAACAGTTATCCATAAGTCAACGTAATGATCACTTTGTTTAAAAACCCTTCTCCCATGCCAAAAAGAGGAGTGATGACATTGTTGGCGCATAAATACAATGATATTTTCATTCAATAAATTCATGTTAAATGTTTGTTTTTCCAATTATTTTCCCTTTTCGTTTTTGCATGAAATTGGTGATCACATAAAACAAAATAAAATCAATCTTTTCATAAAATCAAACCCATTGAACATAATGATCCAACACCATCTCCCAATTTTGAGTTCCCTGTATTTGAGGCGGAAGAAGATGATGTTGAAGAGATTCCTGACGAGATTACCCGTCTACTTGAGCATGAAGAGAAGATCATTCAGCCGCATCTCGAGAATCTGGAAACAGTCAACTTGGGGTCTGAGGATTCTGTGGGAGAGGTGAAGATTGGGGCACTCTTGGAAGAATCTGTTAAGAAGGGGTTGATTGAATTGCTACGAGAATATGTCGACGTCTTTGCATGGTCATATGAAGACATGCCTGGTTTAGATACTGATATTGTGCAACATTTCATATCCCACATGACTGCCACATGTGTGCTGATATTCAAACTCCTCCGGAAAGATCAGTCTCATGATTGGACCGAGGATTGCCAGAAAGCTTTCGACAGTATTAAAGAGTATCTGTCTGAACCTCCGATCCTGTCTCCGCCCGTGGAAGGAAGACCTTTGATCATGTATCTAACTGTTCTCGAAGACTCAATGGGTTGTGTCCTGGGTCAGCAAGACGAGTCAGGGAAGAAAGAATATGCTATTTACTACCTGAGTAAGAAGTTCACTGATTGTGAGTCTCAATACTCAATGCTTGAAAAGAAATGTTGTGCTTTGGCTTGGGCTGCTAAGCGCTTACGCCAGTACATGTTAAATCATACGACTTGGTTGATATCCACAATGGATCCAATCAAGTCTATCTTCGAGAAGCCGGCTTTAACAGGGAGGATTGCCCGTTGGCAGATGTTGTTATCTGAGTATGATATTGAGTATCAAGCTCAGAAGGCTATTAAAGGTAGTATCTTGGCTGACCACTTGGCACATCAGCCGATCGAGGATTATCAGTCAGTTCAGCATGACTTCCCAGATGAGGAGATTTTGTATTTGAAAATGAAAGATTGCGATGAGCCTGCACTCGATGAAGGGCTAGAGCCTGGTTCCGAATGGAGTATGGTATTTGATGGCGCTGTAAATCAATATGGAAATGGTATTGGGGCAGTGATTATTACTCCTCAGGGAACACATATTCCTTTTACAGCAAGGTTAACTTTCAAATGCACAAATAATATGGCTGAGTATGAGGCCTGTATTATGGGATTGGAGGAATGCATTGATCTTAGGATCAAGCATCTTGATGTATATGGTGATTCGACCCTCGTTGTTAATCAGATTAAGGGTGAATAGGAAACGAATCAGCCTGGTCTCATTCCATATAAGGATTATGCGAGGAGGATTTCAACGTTCTTTACTGAGGTTGACTTCCATCATATTCCTCGGGATGAGAATCGGATGGCAGATGCTCTTGCTACACTTGCTTCGATGATTGTGGTTAAACTTTGGAATGAAGTCCCCAATATCACCGTGATGCGCTTGGACAGACCAGCTCATGTGTTTGCAGTTGAAGAAATAAAAGATGATAAGCCATGGTATCATGACATCAAGTGCTTCCTTCAGAACCAGGTTTACCCGCCTGGGGCATCTGTGAAAGATAGGAAGACTTTATGGAGATTATCAGGCAGTTTCTACCTCAATAGTGACGTACTTTATAAGAGAATTTTTGACATGGTTTTGCTCAGATGCCTGGATAGACACGAAGTAGACCTGTTAATGACTGAGGTCCATGAGGGTTCATTTGGTACTCATTCCAATGGACATGCCATGGCTAGAAAGATGTTGAGAGCAGGCTACTATTGGCTGACAATGGAGTCTGACTGCTGCAAATACGTGAAGAAATGCCATAAGTGTCAGATTTACGCGGATAAGATTCATATTCCTCCGACACTTTTGAATGTGATTTCATCACCATGGCCTTTCTCTATGTGGGGAATTGACATGATTGGCATGATAGAGCCAAAAGCATCTAATGGGCACAAATTTATTCTCGTAGCAATTGATTACTTCACCAAGTGGGTTGAAGCGGCATCGTATGCAAATGTGACCAGACAGGTGGTAGTGAAGTTTATCAAGAATCAACTTATATGTCGTTATGGTGTCCCAGATAAGATCATTACTGATAATGGATATAACTTGAATAACAAAATGATGAAAGAGCTGTGTAGTGAGTACAAGATTGCACACCATAATTCTTCTCCTTACAGACCCAAGATGAATGGGGCTGTTGAAGCTGCTAATAAGAATATGAAGAAGATTATCCAGAAGATGGTTGTCACGTATAAGGATTGGCATAAGATGTTGCCATTTGCTTTACATGGATATCGTACGTATGTCCGCACTTCAACAGGGGCAACCCCTTTCTCTCTTGTTTATGGCATGGAGGTTGTACTCCCAGTAGAGGTGGAAATCCCGTCAATGAGAGTCTTGATGGAAGCCAAGTTAACTGATGCATAATGGGTTCAGAGCCGTTATGACCAGCTGAACTTGATAGAAGAGAAGAGATTGACTGCCATGTGCCATGGACAATTATATCAGCAAAGGATGAAGAAAGCTTTTGATAAAAAGGTTAAGCCTCGTGTGTTCCGAAAAGGTGACCTCGTGCTCAAGAAAGTCTTGTCTTTCGCGCCCGATTCCAGGGGCAAGTGGACTCCAAACTATGAAGGTCCATATGTTATTAAGAGAGCCTTTTTAGGCGGTGCTTTGATATTTACAACTATGGATGGGGAGGATTTCACTCGTCCTGTGAATTCAGATGCAGTCAAGAAATACTTCTCCTAAAAACTAAAAACAGAATAGCTCGCTAAGTTGAAAAACCGAAAGGGCGGCTTAGGCAAAAATGAGCGTCTCGGTGGATTGAATACCCGAAAGGGCGGTCCAGGCAAAAGTTAGAGACATGAAAAAATGAATATTTGTATCCCGCTAGACTGAGTACCTCATCCTGGGGCAATCTAGGCAAAAATTAGGGATTTGGCAAGTAACTGCGTCCTGACAAGACTTTGTTCTACAACTTTCATCCGTCGGAAATTCTTGCTCATTCGTCATCAACCTAAGCTTCGAATACATCGAATTCAAAATTGGTGGAGAAATGGTCATTATGTTCAATGTAGCCCTTTTCCAATATATATCACCAATTTCAAATTTGTAAAGATCTATGGAGTCTTGCCATTTACAGACTACCATTCCATCAAATAAATTTGAGTCTTTTATCCAATTATTTGCACTCTTATTTGTTTCTATTCAACCAACGTTTTGCATGCTTTTAATTGAGAAAATATCATTGTTTTGAAAAAATGAATTTTTCATAACTTGTTTTTAAACAAGGTGAACATTCACAATGATGAAAAGGATACTTAGGAGATCCTCAGTGCTCTCCCAAGGATGGTATGATCTCTAACAGGGTAAGACATTTGTTCATATTCCTGGCATGACTGTATTTTCTTCCTCCGGAGCCCTGAGTGGTATGCTTGTTGAGATATTCACCACTCTCCCCTTCAGCGGGGGTAGCAACCTTTCCTCCTCGGCAGATGTGATCTCCTTGGTGGGTACGGTACTTGGTGGTTGATCCCCAGAATCCCTTTATCCCTCAGATAGATTCCCCAGTAGAGTTGCTTACGTGGAAGATTCTACCTGTGCAATAAACTCTTTTCCCCGGCTGTGATTGATGATTCATCCCCTGCAGAGATTTTGTTGCTTCCCGGTATCTCTGATTCCCCGGCAGATTGGATACTCTCCGGTGAACCTGGCTTTCTCCCTTGAGATGTAGTACCGGATGTTTGTGTGCTTATTCTTTGGAGCCTGTTTGTGTTAGAAATGTCGGTTTGTCAGCATTCATCATACATAAATCATGCATATGTGCATATAATTTTCAAACATGCAGATATTCATATTGCATTTTTGCCATATATCTTTGTTTGTTATTCTCTGCTAGTTGATAATACATTCCCCAAGCAGATGTCGGTGTCTGATCCCTCAATGTAGAGAGTCAGCCCATTAAGCAGAAAGTGTTTACCTTTCCTTCCACATTCCCCACTGAGTTATATCCTCGTGGACGACGGTTGTTTTCGTTTCCTCCCAACACATATATTGGGATGGGTTTCCCTATTGAGTTATATCCTCACTAGGACGAGTCTTGATTCAGTTTGCCTCTTTGGTTTGATCCTAAATTGGCTCCTTATGACTGTTTCCTGTGTTTCCCCGTGGTATAAATGAATAATTGCTCAGTAATCGGTAATTATTCATCTTATCCTCGGCGGAGTCTGTGGTTTTCTACCCCTATACCGGTAGTTGTAAACCCTATTTTCTCCCCTTTGCAGAGTTAACCTTCTTGTTCATCCTAGTCGATGACGGTTACCCTTCCATGGTTTTCTACCCAGTATCCGGTAGATGTAATCCCCTCCTTGATGGTTATCATTATCCAATATTCGGTGATGATATTCCCTTCTCTTGGATAATTGCTCTAATTAGACAATTTATCCCCAGAAATCATCTTTCATACCGGTTGCCGGTAATGTTTGTTGCTCCCCTTGAATGGTCATCATTATATACCTAGTTTTGGTATCCCGATGCCTTTTCCTTTCTCGGTCGATTTATCCTTTATTAACCCAGTGACCGGTTGTGGATAATCTTCCATGCGAGTATATTATCTACGTTCTTACAGTAATAGATAATATATCTCATGCACTCTTTGATCGAAGCCTTTTGTTCTTCCCTAGTTGAGTAAGATTCGTATCCCTGTTTTGGAATCGAATGTCCATCCCTTAAACGAGTTTGCTTTTTGCCCTCTTTTTGGATGATGAGTGTTTTGGGAATATTCCCCAATTCACGCTTTGGTTGGTCACCTATTATATGCCCAGTAACCGACATCCCCGGTGTTCCTTCCTTCTGCTCCCTATTATGACTTTTTGTCCCCTGTGGAGTCAAATTTTCCTGAGTTGAAATATACCTTTCTATGTCTTCCTCAGATGATTTGGTTTATTGATATCTCTCACCCTTATACCGGTCTTAGATATTCATTCTTCCCGAGCATGTTGTTCTCTCACCCTTATACCGGCGTTCAGATCACACGTCTCTTTGAGCTTATTACCTAGTAACCGGTAATACCTCATCCCGTTGCTTCCCCAGGAGAGTCCTTTTTGGGTATCCCCAGTGAGGTCCCTTAGTGGATTATCCTCACCTGAGTCCGGATTTTTATCCGAAGTATCCATTATGGATAATGTTGTTGTGTTGGCATATTCCCCAACACATGCACCTTCGAGTCAGCTCGAGTCTTTCCATTGGATTTACTCCCTTTGGAATTCTGTTCCCCAAGTTTTGAGTCGTGACCTGCTCACGCGTTTTCACCCTTTACTCCCCCAGAGTTTCTATCTCCCTAGTGAGTGTATTACTCCTATGGATTGTCGATTTCTCCGGATTTCTTTTCTTCTTTTGTGGACACATATCCCCACAGAGTTTGTACTATTTGCATGCATACATCTGCATCATGAGGTCTCTTAGGGACCAAAATTCGTCTCTTTGTTATTATTTAATCCCATTCTACCCCGTCGAGACAAAGATTTTAACCTTCACTTCTACGGTTAGAATGACCTTAAATAGGGGCATCTATAAGACCCCAATTTTGTCCCTAAGATCCCTCATGGCATCATAACATTGCATTTAGCATTGCCTCAAGGATCATAAGCATCTTGGTTCCCCTTGCCTTTGGGAGGGACCTCTTGTGAGTGGTTTGAGATCACCAAGCATGTTTGAATTGTATATCATTGCTTTTCTTATTTTGTTTACTAACCAAAAGCACAAAAAAAAATATGTCACTAACATCTTTTGTTTGTAGCTTGAGCAATCACAAGGTCCAAAGCTTCTAGGAGATCATTGGTACAAAGACATGGTCAAGAGGAGATGATAGCAAGCATGGTAATGGTTCCCAAAGATCTCATCCCTCAAATATGCCTCCCTAGTATCTCAATTCATCATTTTGGTCATAGCAAGTCAAAGGGTTTGAGGTTTGTGCCCCAAGGAAACCCTAATTCATCTGTGCACCATAATGCCTTGCTCCTGAAGCAACCTCAGCCCATGATCAAATACAATCAAGGGAAGTTCTTTAACTCTTCATTTCATGCATATTTGAACTTATTTGAGTGTCCTCAATCATCAATTCCTCAAGATATGAGTCATGGACTTGAGAAGTTGATCAGTCAATTCATATGACTATTTTGAAATGCACTAAGACCTAACGTTTTATGTGTTGGTCAAATGGAGATGGTTCCAAAAGAAAAAATGTTCTTAAGGACAATATGAAAAACTTTCATGTTCATCAAAAATTGAGTTGAAGCTTGGAAGGTCATCTGTCATTCCAATACATTATGGGTCATTTTGACTGAAACCCTAATTGTGGGTCAACTTACCAAGGACATAACTCATTCATTTTTTATGATTTTGAGGTGGGATCAAATGCATTGGAAATCTTAAGTTGTCTAATTCAAATTTAATGTTGAACAAAATTTCAAAATCTCAAAGGAAATACATGTGATAATGCAAGTTATTATAGGTCCTTTTTGACCAAATGCATTGAAAGGCAAAAAAGTCCAACTTCAAGTGCCCATAACTCTTTCATCAAAAATACAACTGATGCAAAATTTAAGTCCATTTTGATTGTCTTGAAAATATTTACAACTTTGATGTTGGATATTTTTCCATTTGGGGCTTGCATCATCAAAACAGAAGGGCTTGAACATTGGCCAAATTTGGAAACCTTGCATTGACATTTTTTGCACATCACACTTTAAACTCAAATTTCATAAATTTCCACACTTCAAATGAGTTTTTGTCCAACATAACATTTGTTCCTTATACAAAGACCTTTCAAACCATTACCCACATGCCTATGTGTGGATTTTCTAAATAGTATTTTCGAAGAGGTGGATGCCTAGGTTCAATTGTGGAATTCATGTTGAAATCTTGTTGCACAAGCCAATTCAGAGCAAATTACACGTCCAAACCTTTGGAATTTGAGTTCAGCTTGCAATTGGCATTGTTTTTGGGCCTTGAGCATGATCATGCAAGCCCATGCAAGTGGTATCCAAATTCATGCACACAGATCATTTCATCATTCCCTTGCCTTTCCCTCTATAAATAGAGACCCTATGCCATTCAAATTACACACCTGATTCAACCTAAATTGCTGCAGAAATCAAAACTCAAACTCTCACCAAAGAAGCAATTTCATTTTCTTCAAATTTTTCAGATCTAAAATTCAACTTCATCTGGTTGAATTCTTGGATCTTAAGCTTCTAAACCTTCATCATTCATCTCACTGATCTTCTGTTTTGGCAAAGCAAGGAAAGAATCGAGATCAAGTTCTCAGAATTCAAGCTTACTCTTCAACTGGTATTTCCTTCGAATCTCATCATCCCTTGACCTATTTGCTTGGATCTAGTATTTTCTGAAGTCCTCATTTTAGAGGCAAGCTAGTGGTAGCTTCAATTTCGTTTTTCCTTGATCTGCATTTTCCATACCTGAATCTTCCACCTCAGATTTCTCAACCTATAGGAATCTTGAGGGTGATTTAAGGTTATAGGGGTGATGTACATCACCCCAGCTTCATTTTGGTATAAGGATCGTGTACTTTGGTTGCCTTTTCAATCTCTGCAATTTTGGCCGGAAAATCCAAGCTCACCGGAGAAGACGGTGGCTCCGGTGGCTTCATCATTGCTAGATCAATCCCTGGCCGTGTGATCTCTTTTCCAGATCTAATTTGGATCCTTCATTGTTATGACTTTTTATTGGTTTCCATGTGATTGCATTGACCGTGGACTACAATAGGCGTACGCCTCTGGATGCTTGGATCTGCCAGTTCAATTAATGAGCTCAGATCCAAGGGCTCTCGTTTTTTGCCATTTTCTATTTTCTGATTTTATTTTCTTTAATTCCAATTATTTTCAAAAATTCATAACTCTCTCATTTTTAATCCAAAAATTATGGGACCAATTACATTAGTCTCCAAATAATTTCTAGTTTCTATTTCTGATTTTTTATATTTTTTATTTTGTCATTTGATATTTTTTGTGAATTTTCTCTTTTCTGGTTATTTTTAATTCATTTTAAATAATTTTTGATATTCAAAAAATACAAAAATATTTTCCTAACCTATTTGAATGATGATGGATCTATGAAAAATATTCTCATCAATTTTCAAATTTATTTGACATTTATTTGAGATTTTAGTTCAATTAGGTTATTTTTATTCATTCTTAATTGATAAAAAATGGTTTCTGACTTTTAAAAATGCTGAAATTTTTTGTCAAACTTTGTTTGACCTTGTTGAACTTAGGATAAATTACTTGAACCTTTCAAGGTTGATTTGAAGTAATTTTGAAGTTTGACCTTTTCTTTTATTTTTAATTCAAGTTTATTTTAAATATTAAAAAATGCCAAAAATATTTTATTCATTTCTTGATTTTCAATCTTCATCTCACTTTTGTTTTTGATTGTTTGACCTTGACTTTCAATGTTATTGGTCAACATATGAAGATTGGTTTATTGTATTTCATTTAATGCACTTTAATTTTGCCATTTCCATTTCTCTTATTCATCTCCTTCTTCTTTTTCTTCTTTTTTTCTTTTTGATCAATGAGTTGAAGGTTGATAAGTTAGCATTGATTAGGGAGACTTAATCTTCCTTGATTCAAATCTAATTCATCTTGATCAATTGATCAAGTGAATGGCTTTGCATTAAGGATAGGTTGTTTCCTAAATCATGCAAAAGGCTTAAACCAATACAAGATCAATTCTCTTCTTCTTTTTGGCATGACAAGTTGTTGGGACTTGGTTCACTAATCAAGACTCCTAACTTGTGTTTGTTGCCTACATTATTATTGACCGGCCTCAGATAGTTGTGACTTCTACATAAGTCCAATTACGATTGCTTAACATAGCGCTAAATTTGCCTTATGGCACACTAACTACTAACACTAACTATTGCCAATTAACATTTACTTTATGCACTTTACTTTTATGCAATTTATTATTCTTGCACATATTATCCATTTGCTTTTCTCTTTGCTCACTTGAGCACATGTTTATGTTATTGCCATTTGCCTTTTGCTCACTTGAGCACATAATTGTGTACATATTATTATGTTTGTGTTTTGTTTAGATTGTTGTGAACCAAATGCAAAGAAATGGACTTAGTTTCTAGGACTTTCCCTATGCAAAGAATGGAGAATTGGACTTAGTTTCTAGGACTTTCCCTATGCAAAGAATGGAGAATTGGACTTAGATTCTAGGACTTTCCTTATGCAAATTGGAGTAAATGGACCTTAGCCTCTCGTGGCATGTCATTTAAGGTAGCGCGGTTCCTTCATCTAGGACTGCCTTTTTGCATGAGCATCCCTAAGCACCCCAAACTCATTGATATTTCTTCTCCTAAGAACACGTTATCTCCTTCTACTACAGCCGAGTAAGTCTCCAAAGCTCGAGCATCCGGTAGATTGCGTAGTAACGTCGTTCACCCCAAAACACAACCCTTACCGCATAGGTAGTCGAACTACGTTTTGCTCTGATTTTCATCCTAGATGAGATACGTAGGCATAAGACGCGATGTTTTAGCGGGCACACTCCTCTTTAACCCATAAGGTAGCCGAGCTACGAAGACTCTGATTCTCAGATTCATATGAGATACGTATGCAGTGGATGCGACGTCCGTGCGAGTCATTTTCTTTTGACCCTTATTTTAGTAAGTAGTACATTAGATAAACATACACGCTTTTCTCATCCCTTCAATCATGTTTGCACAAATAAATTTTCAAAAAAAACAACAACCTTTGCAACAAATGTGAAAAGGGCTCCCTAGGAGTACCTAGGATGCTTTGGGTGCCTAATACCTTCCCATTGCATAACCAACCCCCTTACCCGGATCTCTGACATTTTTACTAGTTTTTGATTCGATAAAACTTTTAGGTTTTTGTTCGCTTTCTAACCATTCCTTTGGATAAATAGAAGTGCGGTGGCGACTCGACTTGTATGATTTACCTTGGATTTAGTCAATATCTCTAATGGTAACGAATACCCCGTTATAGTCCATGCGAGTATATTATCTACGTTCTGACGGTAATAGATAGTATATCTCATGCACTCTTGGTTGAAGCCTTTTGTTCTTCCCCAGTTGAGTAAGATTCGTATCCCCTTTGTGGAGTCAAATATCCATCCTGTAATCGAGTTTGCTTTTAGCCCTCTTTTGGATGATGAGTGTTTTGGGAATATTCCCTAATTCACGCCTTGGTTGGTCACCTATTATATGCCTAGTAACCGGTATCCTGGTGTTCCTTCCTCTCTGCTCCCTAATATGACTTTTTGTCCCCCGTGGAGTCAGAATCCCTGAGTTGAAGTATACCTTTTAGGTTTTCCTCAGATGTTTTGAAGTTTTGATATCTCTCACCCTTATGCCGGTCTTGGATATTCATCTCTTCCTGAGCATGTTGTATCTCTCACCCTCATACCTGGCGTTCAGATCACATGACTCTTTGAGCTTATTACCCAGTAACCGGTAATACCTCGTCCCGCTGCTTCCCCAGGAGTGTCCTTGTGGACATCCCCAGCGAAGTCCCTTAGTGGATTGTTTTCATCTGGATTTTATCCGAAGTATCCGCTGTGGATAGTTTTTTGCTGTATTGGCATATTCCCTAATACATGCATCTTCGAGTCAGCTCGAGTCTTTCCATTGGATCTTTTCCCTTTGGAATTTTGTTCCCCACGCTTTGAGTCGTGACATGCTCGCGCATTTTTATCCATTTTCTATCCCCAGGAGAGTCCCCAGGGTCTTGGTCCCATGGAGTGAATTGCTCATATGGATTATGAGTGGCTTCTGATTTCTTTGCTTTTGTGGACACATATCTCCAAAGAGTGCTACCATTTTTCATACCTATTTTTGCATCATGAGGTGTCTTAGGTACCAAAATTCGTCTCTTTGTTATTATTTAAGCCCATTCTACCCCGTCAAGACGAAGATTTTAACCTTCACTTCTCCGGCTAGAATGACCTTAAATAGGGGCATCTGTAAGACCCCAATTTTGACCCTAAGTTCCCTCATGGCATCATAACATTGCATTTGCATTGCCTCAAGGATCTTTAGCATCTTGGTTCCCTTTGCCTTTAGGTGGGACTCCTTGTGATTGGTTTGAGATCACCAAGCATGCTTGAAATATACATCATTGTTTCTCCTACTTTTATTTACTAACCAAAAGCACAAAAATGTGTCACTAACATCTTTTGTTTGAAGCTTAAGTATCATCCAAGACACTTTGTGAGTTCTATTTAGATGATCAGTCAACACAAGGGAATGGCTTGAGATACTTCCAACAGGTTCAAATGGGGTCTATTCGTCAGTCAAAACGTTAATCTTGAAAAAGCAAAAGTTTGTTCATGAGCTGTCATGCTCGCTAGGCGAGCAGAATGGGTCGCCTAGCGAGTCCCAAGAAAAGCCACCAGAATCACCTACGCTCAGAGGAATTTCTTAAACTGTCATGCTCGCTAGGCGAAGCCCACGTGTTTAAAAAAAACGAAAAATAAAAACGAGAAACAAAAAACGAAAAATAAATAAATAAATAAATAAATAAAATATAACAGAAAAATTTTGGACTTGGGCCTCTCTCATTTGAGCCCACAGGTCCACAAAAATCAGGTTATAAATTCAGAGTTTCACTGAAACAAAAGGGCAATTCTATTCCTATTACCCTGGCAGGGAAAAAGATAGTGAGAGAAGAGCTAACAGAGTTCAGAGCAACCTCTAGAGACTGAAGGGAACTCATCGGCAAAGAACAAATTCCCTCTTATATAAACCCTCAGGTTGCTTTGCAAACCCAACCGGGCAATTCAATTTCATTCGATCTCTCCAGTCAGGTTTGCCTTATTCCCATTACTTTATGCTTTTAATTTGAATGCTCTGAATGTATGAGGTATTATGGGTGAATTTGATACCCTTTTGATGCATGTGTTTGACAAGAGGTTTAGGCCTCCTACCCTTGGTTTCTTTTTGTGAGCGTTTTGTGAATTTTAATGGCATGATTCATGTGGTTACATTTTGATTTGGGGGCAACTCTTGATTACCCTATCTTGTTTCTCTAACCTGTTTGTTGAGTTTTGTTTTGTGAGGGCTCATATGACTCTTGCAGAGATGGCTTGCCTGGTGTTCCACTTTATTTGTGGGGTACCACCTGGAGGTCTATTCCGATTACCTGTACTGACTCGCTTTCTTTGATGGTGCTAGCTTGAGAGATCTCTGGGTTTCTTATCTCTTTAATTGTTGTTGCTTCGGATCTTTATCCGTACGGTAGATCTCTCGATCCCTTTACTTTTCCCGCATGTTACTGATTTCTTAGGTTTCGTATAGCCTCTCGTGGCATGTCATTTAAGGTAGCGCGGTTCCTTCATCTAGGACTGCCTTTTTGCATGAGCATCCCTAAACACCCCAAACTCATTGATATTTCTTCTCCTAAGAACACGTTATCTACTTCTACTACAGGCGAGTAAGTCTCCAACGCTCGAGCATCCGGTAGATTGCATAGTAACGTCGTTCACCCCAAAACACAACCCTTACCCCATTGGTGGTCGAACTACGTTTTGCTCTGATTTTCATCCTAGATGAGAGACGTAGGCATAAGACGCGATGTCTTAGCGAGCACACTCCTCTTTAACCCATAAGGTAGCCGAGCTACGAAGACTCTGATTCTCAGATTCATATGAGATACGTATGCAGTGGATGCGACGTCCGTGCGAGTCATTTTCTTTTGACCCTTCTTTTAGTCAGTAGTACATTAGATAAACATACACGCTTTTCTCATCCCTTCATTAATGTTTGCACAAATAAATTTTCAAAAAAAAACAACAACCTTTGCAACCAATGTGAAAAGAGCTCCCTAGGAGTACCTAGGATGCTTTGGGTGCCTAATACCTTCCCATTGCATAACCAACCCACTTACCCAGATCTCTGACATTTTTACTAGTTTTTGATTCGATAAAACTTTTAGGTTTTTGTTTGCTTTCTAACCATTCCTTTGGATAAATAGAAGTGCGGTGGCGACTCGACTTGTATGATTTACCTTGGATTTAGTCAATATCTCTAATGGTAACGAATACCCCGTTATAGTCCATGCGAGTATATTATCTACGTTCTGACGGTAATAGATAGTACATCTCATGCACTCTTGGTTGAAGCCTTTTGTTCTTCCCCAGTTGAGTAAGATTCGTATCCCCTTTGTGGAGTCGAATATCCATCCTGTAATCGAGTTTGCTTTTAGCCCTCTTTTGGATGATGCGTGTTTTGGGAATATTCCCCAATTCACGCCTTGGTTGGTCACCTATTATATGCCCAGTAACCGATATCCCTGGTGTTCCTTCCTCTCTGCTCCCTATTATGACTTTTTGTCCCCCGTGGAGTCAGAATCCCTGAGTTGAGATATATCTTTTAGGTTTTCCTCAGATGTTTTGAAATTTTGATATCTCTCACCCTTATGACGGTCTTGGATATTCATCTCTTCCTGAGCATGTTGTATCTCTCACCCTCATACCTGGCTTTCAGATCACATGTCTCTTTGAGCTCATTACCCAGTAACCGGTAATACCTCGTCCCGCTGCTTCCCCAGGAGTGTCCTTGTGGACATCCCCAGCGAAGTCCTTTAGTGGATTGTTTTCATCCGAATTTTATCCGAAGTATCCGCTGTGGATAGTTTTTTGCTGTATTGGCATATTCCCCAATACATGCATCTTCGAGTCAGCTCGAGTCTTTCCTTTGGATCTTTTCCCTTTGGAATTTTGTTCCCCACGCTTTGAGTCGTGACATGCTCGCGTATTTTTATCCATTTTCTATCCCCAGGAGAGTCCCAGGGTCTTGGTCCCATGGAGTGAATTGCTCATATGGATTATGAGTGGCTTCTGATTTCTTTGCTTTTGTGGACACATATCTCCACAGAGTGCTACTATTTTTCATACCTACATTTGCAACATGAGGTCTCTTAGGGACCAAAATTCGTCTCTTTGTTATTATTTAAGCCCATTCTACCCCGTCGAGACGAAGATTTTAACCTTCACTTCTCCGGCTAGAATGACCTTAAATAGGGGCATCTGTAAGACCCCAATTTTGACCCTTAGTTCCCTCATGGCATCATAACATTGCATTTGCATTGCTTCAAGGATCTTTAGCATCTTGGTTCCCTTTGCCTTTGGGTGGGACTCCTTGTGATTGGTTTGAGATCACCAAGCATGCTTGAAATATACATCATTATTTCTCCTACTTTTATTTACTAACCAAAAGCACAAAAATGTGTCACTAACATCTTTTGTTTGAAGCTTAAGTATCATCCAAGACACTTTGTGGGTTCTATTTAGATTATCAGTCAACACAAGGGAATGGTTTGAGATACTTCCAACAGGTTCAAATGGGGTCTATTCGTCAGTCAAAACGTTAATCTTGAAGGAGCAAAAGTTTGTTCATGAGCTGTCATGCTCGCTAGGCGAGCAGAATGGGTCGCCTAGTGAGTCCCAAGAAAAGCCACCAGAATCACCTACGCTCAGAGGAATTTCTTGAATTGTCATGCTCGCTAGGCGAAGCCCACGTGTTTTAAAAAAACGAAAAATAAAAACGAGAAACAAAAAACGAAAAATAAATAAATAAATAAATAAAATATAACAGAAAATTTTTGGACTTGGGCCTCTCCCATTTGAGCCCACAGGTCCTCAAAAATCAGGTTATAAATTCAGAGTTTCACTGAAATAAAAGGGCAATTCTATTCCTATTACCCTGGCAGGGAAAAAGATAGTGAGAGAAGAGCTAACAGAGTTCAGAGCAACCTCCAGAGACTGAAGGGAACTCATCGGCAAAGAACAAATTCCCTCTTATATAAACCCTCAGGTTGCTTTGCAAACCCAACCGAGCAATTCAATTTCATTCGATCTCTCCAGTCAGGTTTGCCTTATTCCCATTACTTTATGCTTTTAATTTGAATGCTCTGAATGTATGAGGTATTATGGGTGAATTTGATACCCTTTTTATGCATGTGTTTAACAAGAGGTTTAGGCCTCCTACCCTTGGTTGCTTTTTGTGAGCTTTTTGTGAATTTTAATGGCATGATTCATGTGGTTACATTTTGATTTGGGGGAAACTCTTGATTACCCTATCTTGTTTCTCTAACCTGTTTGTTGAGTTTTGTTTTGTGAGGGCTCATATGACTCTTGCAGAGATGGCTTGCCTGGTGTTCCACTTTATTTGTGGGATACCACCTGGAGGTCTATTCCGATTACCTGTACTTACTCGCTTTCTTAGATGGTGCTAGCTTGAGAGATCTCTGGGTTTCTTATCTCTTTAATTGTTGTTGCTTCGGATCTTTATCCGTACGATAGATCTCTTGATCCCTTTACTTTTCCCGCATGTTACCGATTTCTTAGGTTTCGTATAGCCTCTCGTGGCATGTCATTTAAGGTAGTGCGGTTCCTTCATCTAGGACTGCCTTTTTGCATGAGCATCCCTAAACACCCCAAACTCATTGATTTTTCTTCTCCTAAGAACACGTTATCTCCTTCTACTACAGGCAAGTAAGTCTCCAAAGCTCGAGCATCCGGTAGATTGCGTAGTAACGTCGTTCACCCTAAAACACAACCCTTACCCCATAGGTGGTCGAACTACGTTTTGCTCTGATTTTCATCCTAGATGAGATACGTAGGCATAAGATGTGATGTCTTAGCGAGCACACTCCTCTTTAACCCATAAGGTAGCCGAGCTACGAAGACTCTGATTCTCAGATTCATATGAGATACGTATGCAGTGGATGCGACGTCCGTGCGAGTCATTTTCTTTTGACCCTTCTTTTAGTAAGTAGTACATTAGATAAACATACACGCTTTTCTCATCCCTTCAATCATGTTTGCACAAATAAATTTTAAAAAAACAACAACAACCTTTGCAACAAATGTGAAAAGGGCTCCCTAGGAGTACCTAGGATGCTTTGGGTGCCTAATACCTTCCCATTGCATAACCAACCCCCTTACCCAGATCTCTGACGGTTTTACTAGTTTTTGATTCGATAAAACTTTTAGGTTTTTGTTCGCTTTCTAACCATTCCTTTGGATAAATAGAAGTGCGGTGGCGACTCGACTTGTATGATTTACCTTGGATTTAGTCAATATCTCTAATGGTAACGAATACCCTGCTACAGTCCATGCGAGTATATTATCTACGTTCTGACGGTAATAGATAGTATATCTCATGCACTCTTGGCTGAAGCCTTTTGTTCTTCCCCAGTTGAGTAAGATTCGTATCCCCTTTGTGGAGTCGAATATCCATCCTGTAATCGAGTTTGCTTTTAGCCCTCTTTTGAATGATGAGTGTTTTGGGAATATTCCCCAATTCACGCCTTGGTTGGTCACCTATTATATGCCCAGTAACCGGTATCCCTGGTGTTCCTTCCTCTCTGCTCCCTATTATGACTTTTTGTCCCTTGTGGAGTCAGAATCCCTGAGTTGAAGTATACCTTTTAGGTTTTCCTTAGACGTTTTGAAGTTTTGATATCTCTCACCCTTATGTCGGTCTTGGATATTCATCTCTTCCTGAGCATGTTGTATCTCTCACCCTCATACCTAGCGTTAAGATCACATGTCTCTTTGAGCTTATTACCCAGTAACCGGTAATACCTCGTCCCGCTGCTTCCCCAGGAGTGTCCTTGTGGACATCCCCAGCGAAGTCCCTTAGTGGATTGTTTTCATCCGAATTTTATCCGAAGTATCCGCTGTGGATAGTTTTTTGCTGTATTGGCATATTCCCCAATACATGCATCTTCGAGTCAGCTCGAGTCTTTCCTTTGGATCTTTTCCCTTTGGAATTTTGTTCCCCACGCTTTGAGTCGTGACCTGCTCGCGCATTTTTATCCCTTTTCTATCCCCAGGAGAGTCCCCAGGGTCTTGGTCCCATGGAGTGAATTGCTCATATGGATTATTAGTGGCTTCTGATTTCTTTGCTTTTGTGGACACATATCTCCACAGAGTGCTACCATTTTTCATACCTACATTTGCATCATGAGGTCTCTTAGGGACCCAAATTCGTCTCTTTGTTATTATTTAAGCCCATTCAACCCCGTCGAGACGAAGATTTTAACCTTCACTTCTCCGGCTAGAATGACCTTAAATAGGGGCATCTGTAAGACCCCAATTTTGACCCTAAGTTCCCTCATGGCATCATAACATTGCATTTGCATTTCCTCAAGGATCTTTAGCATCTTGGTTCCCTTTGCCTTTGGGTGGGACTCCTTGTGATTGGTTTGAGATCACCAAGCATGCTTGAATTATACATCATTGTTTCTCCTACTTTTATTTACTAACCAAAAGCACAAAAATGTGTCACTAACATCTTTTGTTTGAAGCTTGAGTATCATCCAAGACACTTTGTGGGTTCTATTTAGATGATCAGTCAACACAAGGGAATGGCTTGAGATACTTCCAACAGGTTCAAATAGGGTCTATTCGTCAGTCAAAATGTTAATCTTGAAGGAGCAAAAGTTTGTTCATGAGTTGTCATGCTCGCTAGGCGAGCAGAATGGGTCGCCTAGCGAGTCCCAAGAAAAGCCACCAGAATCACCTACGCTCAGAGGAATTTCTTGAACTGTCATGCTCGCTAGGCGAAGCCCACGTGTTTAAAAAAAATTAATAATAAAATAAAATAAAAAATAATAATAAAAATAAAAATTAATAAAATAAATAAAAATAAAAATAAAAATAAAAATAAAAAATAAAAAAACGAAAAACGAAATAAATAAATAAATAAATAAATAAAATATAACAGAAAAATTTTGGACTTGAGCCTCTCTCATTTGAGCCCACAGGTCCACAAAAATCAGGTTATAAATTCAAAGTTTCAGTGAAACAAAAGGCAATTCTATTCCTATTACCCTGGCAGGAAAAAGATAGTGAGAGAAGAGCTAACAGAGTTCAGAGCAACCTCCAGAGACTGAAGGGAACTCATCGGCAAAGAACCAATTCCATCTCATATAAACCCTCAGATTGCTTTGCAAACCCAACCGGGCAATTCAATTTCATTTGATCTCTCCAGTCAGGTTTGCCTTATTCCCATTACTTTATGCTTTTAATTTGAATGCTCTGAATGTATGAGGTATTATGGGTGAATTTGATACCCTTTTGATGCATGTGTTTGACAAGAGGTTTAGGCCTCCTACCCTTGGTTGCTTTTTGTGAGCTTTTTGTGAATTTTAATGGCATGATTCATGTGGTTACATTTTGATTTGGGGGCAACTCTTGGTTACCCTATCTTGTTTCTCTAACCTGTTTGTTGAGTTTTGTTTTGTGAGGGCTCATATGACTCTTGCAGAGATGGCTTGCCTGGTGTTCCACTTTATTTATGGGATACCACCTGGAGGTTTATTCCGATTACCTGTACTGACTCACTTTCTTTGATGGTGTTAGCTTGAGAGATCTCTGGGTTTCTTATCTCTTTAATTGCTGTTACTTCGGATCTTTATCCGTACGGTAGATCTCTCGATCCCTTTACTTTTCCTGCATGTTACCGATTTCTTAGGTTTCGTATAGCCTCTCGTGGCATGTCATTTAAGGTAGTGCGGTTCCGTCATCTAGGACTGCCTTTTTGCATGAGCATCCCTGAACACCCCAAACTCATTGATTTTTCTTCTCCTAAGAACACGTTATCTCCTTCTACTAGAGGTGAGTAAGTCTCCAAAGGTCGAGCAACCGGTAGATTGCGTAGTAACGTCGTTCACCCCAAAACACAACCCTTACCCCATAGGTGGTCGAACTACGTTTTGCTCTGATTTTCATCCCAGATGAGATACGTAGGCATAAGACGCTATGTCTTAGCAAGCACACTCCTCTTTAACCCATAGGTAGCCGAGCTACGAAGACTCTGATTCTCAGATTCAGATGAGATATGTATGCAGTGGATGCGACGTCCGCGCGAGTCATTTTCTTTTGACCCTTCTTTTAGTAAGTAGTACATTAGATAAACATACACGCTTTTCTCATCCCTTCAATCATGTTTGCACAAAAAAAAATTCAAAAAAAAACAACAACCTTTGCAACAAATGTGAAAAGGGCTCCCTAGGAGTACCTAGGATGCTATGGGTGCCTAACACCTTCCCATTGCATAACCAATCCCCTTACCCAGATCTCTGACATTTTTACTAGTTTTTGATTCGATAAAACTTTTAGGTTTTTGTTCGCTTTCTAACCATTCCTTTGGATAAATAGAAGTGCGGTGGCGACTCGACATGTATGATTTACCTTGGATTTAGTCAATATCTCTAATGTTAATGAATACCCCTCTACAGAGTAGATATTTTTAAATTGATCATGAAACTTGTATGGTCTTCATATCATAAAAATTTAGCAAGTTATGGTCCTTGTAAGTTAACCTCCTAACTAGGGCACAGACAAAATTACCTATAATCTTTCACCATAAAAAACGACCTTACAAGAAAAACTAGATCTTGATGTCAACATGAAAGTTGTTTTTAATGTCATAAGGAGTAACTTTGATCTTGGATTCATTTTCATATGACAAAAATTGTAGGAGATAGGGTCTAGGGAACCCCAGTTTTGACCAGTTGACTTTCTCTGGTCAACCTCTTTGAACCAACTTGAAAAATTGAAGTTCTCTTGATATTTTGGAATCATGGAGGATCACATATGTGTAATATGATTTATAATTAAGTATCCCTTGATGTATTGGACCAATTGTTGAAGAAACTTGTTGAGGAAGTCACACAAGATAACCAAATGAATTAGGGTTTCGAATGCAAACTAGCATCAAACTCTTAATGATTTCTTGATACAAATGATAAATGAAGAACATGGAGATCCATATATGATGTCTATAACCATTTTGAACCATCTCTTGATTTATCTCCTTGCACTAAGGGTCTTAAACCCTAGTTCTGAGCTTGATGAGGCATTGGTGGATGCACACACTACCTACAAAAGAAACAAAGCTATATATAGACATATTTTTGGTATTTTGGTTAGTAAACAAAGAAAGAAAAATAAAGTATGATACAATCAAATGTGCTTGGTGATCTCTCCCAATCCAAACCCAATGAATGAGGGGTAAGGAGAATGCTAAGGTGTGATCCCAAACCCAATGCATATGATGAGATAACATGAAGGATCTTAGGGTCAAAATTGGGGTTTTACATGAAGTAATATGTATTTTTGTTATTTTCAAAATCATTTCACTATGCCCAAGTTGAAAGTGGATCTATGTGTGGGCTTTGTTTCAGATTTTGTCATCATTAATAAAATATTATTTCGTTTATCCATATTATATTTTTCTCTTTTTTATTTTCCTGAAAAATGGTAACATAAAAGAACAAGATAATAATAACTTTTATATATGCATCACAATGTGAGTTTATTTGTTCATATTCTAAAATCAAGCATAAAATCATTGTGCAGATTAATTGTTAAACCCATTGAAAACAATGACCTTATTCCCTCTCCCAATTTTGAATTTCCTATGTTCGAAATGGAAGAAGAGAACGATGAAGAGATTCCTGATGAGATTTCTCGGTTTCTTGAGCATGAAGAAAAGACCATTCAACCTCATAAAGAGTCATTGGAAGTGATTAATCTGGGTTCCGAAGATAACAAGAAAGAAGTAAATATTGGGGCACTGCTTTGTCCAGATGTTAAGAAGAGGATGGTAGAACTTCTTAGAGAATACGTGGATGTGTTTGCTTGATCTTATCAAGATATGTCAGGTCTTGATACTGATATTGTGGAGCATAGATTACCATTGAAGCCAGAGTGTCCGCCAATTAAACAGAAGTTGAGAAGAACTCACCCTGATATGGCTGTCAAGATTAAAGAAGAGGTGTAAAAGCAGATTGATGTTGTATTCCTTGTTACTGCTGAATACCCTTAATGGTAAAGTTCAGATGTGTGTTGATTATAGAGACTTGAACAAATCTAGTCTGAAAGATAATTTTCCTCTACCACACATTAACATGTTGGTAGATAATACAACTAAGTTCAATGTTTTCTCCTTTATGGATGGATTTTCTGGTTATAATCAGATCAAGATGGAACCTAAAGACATGGAAAAAAACATTTATTACACCCAAGGGAACATTTTGCTATAGAGTGATGCCTTTCAGTTTAAAGAATGTTGGTGCAACGTACCAAAGAGCTATGACTACTCTTTTCCATGATATGATGCACAAAGGGATAGAAGTCTATGTTAATGATATGATTGCTAAGTCGAAGACTGAAGAAGATCATGTTGAGTATTTGTTAAAGTTGTTTCAGCGGTTGAGAAAGTTTAAACTTTGGTTGAATCGTAATAAATGTACTTTTGGTGTCCATTCAGGAAAGCTATTGGGTTTCATTATCATCCAGAAAGGTATTGAATTAGATCCTGATAAAGTTAAAGTTATTCAATAAATTCCTACACCAAAGATAGAAAAGCAAGTCAAAGGGTTCCTCAGGCGTCTGAATTACATATCCAGATTCATATCTTACATGACTGCCACGTGTGGGCCAATCTTCAAACTTATCCGTAAAGATCAAGGTTGTGTTTGGACAGAAGACTGCCAGAAAGCTTTTGACAACATCAAGGAGTATCTGCTTGAACCTCTTATCTTGTCTCCTTCTATGGAAGGAAGACCTTTCATTGTGTTAGAAGAGTCCATGGGCGGTGTGGTTGGACAACAAGATGAAACCGGTATGAAGGAGCATGACATCTACTATATGAGTAAGAAGTTTACAGACTGTGAGTCTCGGTATTCTATGCTTGAAAAGACTTGTTATACTTTAACCTAGGTTGCTTAACGTTTACGCCAGTATATGATCAATCATACCACTTGGTTGATATCCAAAATGGATCCAATCAAGTATATTTTTGAAAATCCTGCTTTGACTGGAAGGATAGCTCGTTGGCAGATGTTATTGTCTGAATATGATATTGAGTACCGTACTCAGAAAGCAATTAAAGGAAGTATTTTCGCAGATCATTTGGCTCACCAGCCAATTGATGATTACCAATCCATCAGGTTTGACTTCCCTAATGAAGATGTTATGTACTTAAAAGCTAAAGATTGTAATGAACCATTACCTGAAGAAGGACTAGATCCTAGATCCCATTGGGGTTTCGTGTTTGATGGAGCTGTTAATGGTTATGGTAATGGATTTGGGGTAATCATTATAAATCCTAAGAGTTCTCATATCCCTTTCACTGTAAGATTGATGTTTGATTGTACGAATAATATGCCAGAATATGAAACTTGTATCATGGGTCTTGAAGATGCCATTGATTTGAAAATTAAAATCCTTGATGTGTATGGAGATTCAGCCCTGGTGGTTAATCAGATTAAAGGAGAATGGGAGACTCGTCATCCGGGTTTGATTCCTTACAAAGATTACGCAAGGAGGTTGTCAACTTTCTTCAATAAAATAGAGTTTCATCATATACCTCGCGAAGAGAATCAGATGGCGGACGCTCTGGCTACTTTGCCTTCTATGTACAAAGTAAATCATTGGGATGACACACCCAGTATCATAATTATACGCCTTGATAAACTTGCCCAAGTGTTTCCAGTAGAAGAGGTCACATATGATAAGCCTAGGTATTATGACATTAAGTGTTTCCTCCAGAGTCATGAATACCCTCTTGGGGCATCTAGCAAAGATAAGAAGACTTTAAGAACACTGGTTGGCAATTTGTTTCTGAATGAAGATGTGTTGAACAAAAGAAACTTTGACATGGTCTTTTTCAGATGCGTGGATAGACACGAAGCAGACATGTTAATGCAATAAGTTCATGAAGGATCCTTTGGTAATCATGTCAATGGACACGGAATGGCTAAAAAGATGTTAAGGGCAAGTTACTATTAGCTGACAATGGAATTTGATTGTTGTAAAGATGTGAAGAAGTTCCATAAATGTCAAATTTATGCTGATAAGATTCATATGCCTCTGACGCTTCTCAATATTACTTCATCCCCATGACCTTTATCCATATGGAGAATTGATATGATCGTTATGATTGAACCCAAAGCTTCAAATGGACATCGTTTCATCCTGGTAGCCATTGATTACTTCACCAAATGGGTTGAAGCAGCATCCTTTGCTAATATGACCAAGTAGGTTGTGGTCCGATTTATCAAGAATCAAATTATTTGATGATATGGTGTTCCAAGTAAGATCATTACTGATAATAGGTCAAACTTGAATAACAAGATGATGAAAGAGCTTTGTGATGACTTCAAGATTGAACATCGTAACTCTTCTCCTTACAAACCCAAGATGAATGAGGTTGTTGTAGCTGCGAATAAGAACATTAAGAAGATTATCCAGAAGATGGTTGTGACATATAAAGATTGGAATGAGATGCTCCCATTTTCTTTGCATTGATACCATAAATCTATCAGCACTTCAACCGGGGCAATTCCGTTATCTATTATGTATGGCATGGAAGCAGTGCTCCCTGTAGAGGTTGAGATCCCATCAATGCGAGTCTTGATGGAATAAAAAAATTTTGAGCCTGGATGGTGTCAAAGTAGATAGGACTAGTTGAATTTGATTGAAGAAAAAATACTTACGGTTTTGTGTCATGGCCTATTATAACAAAAGTGAATGAAGAAAGAATTTGACAAAAAGGTCTGAACTCGTGTATCCAGAGAATGTGACCTTGTACTCAAGAAGATATTATCTTTCAACAATGATTCTAGGGGCAAGTGGACTCCTAATTACGAAGGTCCATATGTTGTTAAGAGAGCTTTCTATGGTGGTGCAATGATTTTTACAACTATGGATGGTGAGGAGCTCCCTCATCTTGTGAGTGCCGACGCAGTCAAGAAATACTTTGCCTAGAAAAAAAATAAAAGAACAACTCGCTAAGTTGAAAACCCTAAGGGAGGCTTAGGAAAAAATGAGCGTCTCGGTGGATTGAAAACCCGAAAGGGCGGTCTAGGAAAAAATTAGAGACATAAATATAATGTAATCATCTTAGTAGACTAAACCCGAAAAGAAATCTAGGTAAAAGTTAGGGATTATGGCAAGTAATTGCATTAGGCCAGACTTAATTGTTTGAAGCAATAATGCTTATCCAAGGTTCCTATTCAGTCATCTTCGACCAAAGTCAGAGCATAGTGGAATTCAAAGTTGTTAGGGAGAATAGTGGTCATTGTATTTGAATGTAACCATTTCCATGTATTTACCATTTTCCAACTATGTAATGATCCATGGAGTCACGCCATTTGCGGGCTAGCATTCTATCAATAAAATTTGAGCCTTTCGCCCATTTATTTGTTATTCTTATTTTGTTTCAGTTTACGAAATTTCATTTATTTTTTATGATCATTTTTGAAAAAAAAATATATTTGAACAATCATATTTTTGAAAATTTACAAAAAATATATGTATTGTCCTCGACTTGTGAATACAAAAGAGGAATGTTAATAGCAATCCCAAGGATGGTAAGATCCTGAAGAATGGAATTCAGTGACCTCCCCATGCCAGATTTTCTTTTGTTACATGTATAGCGGTCTCCGCAGTATTAGATTGAAAGAATGGTGGAATCCCTAACGAATCTCTGCCAGCATCTCCATCTTGTTGAGAATAGCTGAGTATCTAGTTGTACTGTGTTACCACTCAAACACCCTTTGTGCTTATTTTGTCAGCATCATCATACACATGTGCATAGAATCATGTTTATTTGCATATTTTTTGCATTTCTCGATGCTCCCTCCGCTCTCTGGAACTTTTCTCCCCACAGAGTGTGTGCATCTTCTCTCCAATAGAGTGTCAACCTTAAGCAGAAAGAGTTTATCATTTCTAATTCCTCACTGAGTTTGACCCTCATGGAAGATTTTTGCTTCAGTTTCCTTCTCCAGTTCATTATCTAGATGGAATTAATCCCCAATTGAGTTTATTTCCTCATTGGGTGAAGTCATCTTTAACCGCTTCTCTCCAGCTTATTCTTGGGTTGAACTTTGGTCCCCTTTGGTTGGTTACCTTTGTTAAGTTACCACTTGGTTAGAAGTTGGTAATCAATATTTTTAGGCCTATTACCTTTGTTAATCTATCACTCAGCTGATAGTAGGTAATAGTTCCTCTTACCTTTGGTTTATTATCTTTGTTAAGCTATCACTCGGCTGATATTAGGTGATAGTTCCTCTTACCTTTGGTTTATTGCCTTTGTTAAGCTATCACTCGACTAATAGTAGGTAATAGCTCCGCTTACCCTTGGTTGGTTACCTTTGTTAAGCTACCACTTGGCTGGTAGTTGGTAATCATTTTTTTCATTTATTACCTTTGTTAAGCTATCACTCGGCTGATATTAGGTAATAGTCCCTCTTACCTTTGGTTTATTACCTTTATTAAGCTATCACTTGGTTGATAGTTAGGTAATATTCCTCTCCTATTTGGATTCAAGGTTTTCCCCTTTTGTTGATTTCTTTTCCCCGTCAAGGTCTTGTTTTGATAAGTCTTCCCCGTTGGATCTTTAGTTCGTTTGTTTTCTAACTCTGCATTGGTTATTCTCGAGTCTTTTCTTTTCCTATGTGGAACTTTGTTTGTCCCCAACCGGGTCTCCATGTGGAAACTATTTTTCCCACAGAGATCTTGGTTTGCATTCATATCATAACATAAGCATCTTGCGGTGTCTTAGGGCCAAAAATTGGGTCTTTAATATTTAAGTCTCTTCAATCTTCTCGAGACGAAGATTTTAACCTTCATATCTCCAAATTGAAGAAACTTAACTAGGGGCATCTGCCATATCCTAATTTTTAACCCTAAGATGCCACATGCCATTTTCATCATTTGCACACAAACAAGGTCACATCTTAGTCTTTCCCCTTATTCATCTTTGGGTTTGCTTCTTGCAGGGATCACCAAGCACCTTTTTGTTGGTTTATTTTTACCTTTGTGCTTACATGATTAATTGCTTATCTAACCACTGATCAAAATATGTTTTATTTTCTTTGAGTTTATTGTGCAAGGTAGGACTTTTCAATCAAGAGCATCTCAAAGTTTGGTTGCTTACTTCTCAAGGAAAGTCAAAGGTTTATATGTTTATTTCCACGCATTCTTCAACAAGAAACTTCAAGCTTTAAGCAATTTAATCAAGAGTAAATCAAGGAAACCTTATTTTGAGTTCATATGATCACCCATGTGTTTTGAAATGCAATAAAAGTTCAAGTGCACAAGCTTGTTCCAAGTGGTTTGACCAAAAAGTCAACATTTGAAGTCAAAGTTCCAAGGATCCCAACTCCTTCAATTCTCAACATTTTTGAATGCTTCTTTTTTCATATGAATCTTCTCAACATCATCTATATTTTATTTTTACATTATAGGATCCAATTATTCTTGGAGGATCATCAAAAGTTTGGAGACATTATAGGTCATTTGTGGACTTAGTGAAATTTGACCTATTTTCAAGTGACTTTTCCCCAACTTTCAAAGATCATAACTTCTTCAAGTTTCAACATTTGAGGCTGATTCTTTTTGCACAATGTCATATATGATTCGCTTCAAGTCTCAAGGTCAGGATATGCTTGGAAGGCAATGGAATTCATTAAGACTGTACATGTCATTTTCAGCCATGAAACACTTTTTTTTAAGTTATATGATCAGTTTTTCATGCCAACTTCAATATGCCATAACTTTGTTCTCAAACATACAAATCCAACCTTTCTTATCACATTGTAATCTTTGTCATGATGTTAACACATTTCAAAAAGAATGAGATCAAAAAGCCTCCTGAGTAGAGTGTCACATTGGGTTGAACATGGTAACTTGTAACTGAAGAAATTGTCATTCCCCGAGTTTTGAACTTCACTAATCTCAAATCTAAGCCAAATTAACATGTGTTTTGGACCTAAATATGTTTAAACAAGTCTTCAAAAGTTAATTTACCCTTCAAATGCATCATTTAACTGAAATTTGATGAGTTGCAAATCACACTTTTCTCACATTCTGATCAAATTCGTTTTGGCACAACTTCAACATCATTCCACACGTATTTGGATCCAAATACATTCCCTATAAATAGAGGAAGTTATTGCATTCATTTTAAAGCTCTGGAGAGCCAAGAAATCCCTACTGCAACTTGAAATATTTCCAGAAAATTCAACTATCGTGTTTTGAGTTTCAGCTTGTTTCAATCCAATTTCGTGATTCCATTAGCACCTTTGGTATCCTCTAAAACTTTTGCAACAATTACCAAGCTCTGAGACCTTCTGAAGTTCTCTAACCAGATTGAACTTCATCAACTTATGATCACCATTTGGACAAGGTAGTTATAAGCACCATTTGAACTCAAACAAGTTACCACAATATAGTCATTCACTCTCTGATCATTTCCCCTTACTTATCTTGTGTTGATCGATCATGTTGATCATTTAATTTTATTTTTCATGGTTTGCTTGTTTCTAAAACTTCTCTGAAATTCCCTTTGCTGAGTTTATATAAATGAATTTGGAGCATGAGGTTGAATTCGGGATGAGAAGAGGATGACAATGGTGGTGGTCTCGTGTCTTGAATTTACCAAACGATGAAACTTCGGTGAGAGCTCACCGGAGAAGATGACCGGAGTTTTCTTAGGTTGTCCGAGTTTGATCAAACACGTTGGAGGAACGAAATGTTTTGATTGGTTGGATTTAAATTGACTCCTGTGTTTGGCTTGCAATGCATTCCATCGTATTCTCTAACATATGGAGTGTTGGATTTGCCACGTCAATCAATGAGGCGTGATCCAACGCTCCGTTTTTTTTTTATTGTTTTCCTTTTAATATTTTTAACTGTTTTTTCTTTTTAATTTATAGTAATTTCACTTTTTATTCAAAAAATCCCAAAATAATTTCTAAAGTTCTCGTTTATTTTTCTTCTTCTGATTTTTATTTTCCATATTTTGATTCACTGATTTTCTATTTTTCATGAATCTTCTCCTTTCTAATTTGTTTTAATTGGTTTAAAAATACTTTTATGCATTTTTAAATTCTGAAATTTTATTATATGCTTGTTATTTTATTTCCAACCTTCCATAACTTTTTTGGTCATTTATTTGGTGTTTAAAAGGACTCTATGGATTTTCCATTTATTTCTATTTTAAAATTCACTTAAAAATACTTTTTGTGGATTTTTATTTCATTTAATTGCATTTTATTTTGTGTGATCCTTGTGAACTTCTGTTGGCCTTAGACCATGATGGTTTGGACTTTAAGTCTCATTAAACTCAATGGATCTTGGATGTTGATGGGGTGAAAACCCTAATCCACCAAAATGGATGATTGATTTTAATGATGACTTGATCAAACTTTTGGTCCAATTTGGATGTGACTTCTATTGTTTCTCTCTTCTTCATATCCTTCTTTTCCCTTTGATCAATTGGATGGCTTGTGTCCATCTTATTCATGATGTATGGATTGGTACTTGATGAACTTTCATCATTTCAAATCTACCTTCTAAGTGATCATGTATCGTTTAAGGTACTTTGGATTGATGCATAAGTTTATCCTAAGTATCATGAAGTAAGGATTGAAGTAATGGACCATCCCCTTTGACTTTGTGCTTGATCATCCCTTTTTTTTGTGGCATGTCTTTAGGAGAATGATTTACATATATTTTCTCTAGCATGTATTAACACAAACATTATTATTGACCGACATCAGATAGTTGTGACTTCTAGATAAGTCCAATTACGATTGCTTAACATAGCGTTAAATTTATCCCAAGAAAAACAAAGTCATTTTTATAAGTGAGATTGTAAGTCTCCTATTCCTCATGGTATTATGTGAAAATGTTGCTCCTTTTCCATTTGTGAGAGCTAATGGCATACTTGTTGATTTTATCCAAGTTGGAGCTCTTCTCATAAATGTTGTATAGGTTCATATTTTAATGTTTGAGAGTGGATAGTTGATTGTTCTCCTAAAAGTTACCAAAACATCTTTCATCTTTTATTACTAACATTTCAATGTATTAACTTTTACTTCAAATGTCATTTACTTTGCGCGTTTATATTATGTCATTTACTTTATGCTTTTATCTTTATGTCATTTACTTTATACTTTATGTTAGCATCCCATATCATATTATTTGTGATTTTGTCATTTGTCTCTGTCTATTTGGACTTTTCTTTTATATTATTGTAAAGAAGACATTAATAAAGAAAAACTAAAAAAGAAACTTGGTTATCCCGATTCATGGACTTGTGGTTACTATCCTTGGCATCATTGTGGAGTTATGGACTTAGAATTAGGATCTTGACCTTTGCTTTGGGACTTGTGATTTGAGACCCTAGAATTCGTTTGGTACCTTTGACTTGGGATTTCCTTTTGAAGACTTGGCTGAGTTATTTTGGTTTCATCTGATACATGAATTATTATTTGCTTATTTTGGCTTTGTTGAGGCTTAATCCAAATGAGGGAATTATTGCTTGACTTATGTCATAAATCTTGTTATTTCTTGGTTAGATCTTTTCTCCTTAACTTTTACTTTACGCTCTAGGATAATCTCTTCTTCTCCTCCCTTTCTTTAACTTTCAAATCTTCTCCCTCTTTTCAAAAAACCTTCTTGTTTTCCAACTTGAATCTTTTTCTTAATAAACCTTGAATTTTGTCAAGTGATTTTCAAAATATTTTTCTTAATAAATGTTAATCCATCTTAATCATGTTTAGACTAATTTCAAAATACTAAAAAAATGCACAATTCATTTAAATCATTTTTGTGCCCTTTGGGCACCTTTCCTTTTAAAATATTTCTCAAAGTTTAGACATGGGTCATTTCAATAGTTGAGATGTAATTCTATTATCTCAATAATGTTGATGATAATCTTTTTCCAACTAAGAGAGCTAGTGGCATACTTGTTGATCCTTATCCAAGTTGGATCCCTTCTCATGATGATGCAAAGTTCTCATATTTGTGGGTGACTAGTTGAGTATTCTGCTTAAAATGGCAAAATATCTTCTCATTAAAAATGAATCAAAACAAACTCCTTTGTTATTTTACCACGAACTACGAGGTTTTGATCCTCCATTGTATTTTGTTGGTATGTAGGCATGAGACTTAAAAAGTCTTGGAAAATACAAAAATAAAATAAAAATATACTTCTCTTCCCATCCCTCCAATCTTTTACAAACAACACCCTTTTCAAACCAAAATATACATATTTTAAAAGAGGTTCCCATGGAGTACCATGGATGTTTAGGGTGATAATAGCTTCCCTTTGCATAAATCATCCCTGGACCCTTATCTTTTTTTTAATTAGTTTTGATTTAAAACTTCTTCGAGTTTGTTCGTACTTTTTCCCTTTTCCTTTTGAAACAATAAAAGTGCAGTGCCGACTCTTGCTTTACGAGTTAAGTTAACTTAATCTTAAATTTTTACCGCTACACATGTGATGCAATATAAGTATGACAAAATTTGGGTATGACACAACGTAACCCCTAAAATCCTTAGCATGTTCACCATAAGCCTTTCCAGTTACAACATCAACTCTAATTGGGTAGCGAATATCATCGTAGGATTTTTACACCTTGGTATACATCATGGAACCTCTAGTTTTTCTTTTACATTTTGTATTTGTAGAGGGAGTTGTATGAGTCATGGATGATGAATTTATCGAGAGACCAACATCTTCTGGGTGAGTCGCTGATGTTGTATGGGAGTTGTTTGTCGTATCGGCCATGGCTATCTAAATAAAGAATAATAGTAAAGACCCCATTTCAGTGATACTAACGCTGATGCAAGTGAAACACTAATGCAAGTTAAAAACTAATGCAAGGGTAACAAATGGAGAGACACCATTTCAGTGAAAAACAAATACAGTTAGACCATGACTGATGAGATATAAACAAAATGAAACAATAATGATCAAGAGAAACCATTTCAGTGATGTTTTATGGGAATATAGATGATGTTCGTGTTGATATAAACTATTTCAGTGAACTAAAACCATTTCAGTGATACTAAAGTATTTCAGGGAACTAAAACCATTCCAGTAATATAGACAAAAATATGATAAAGAAGTACCTCAAACATGATGACAAAGATTCATTTTAGGTTGGAAATAGAGATGAAGTTCATGTTTTGATGAGAGTGACGATGAAAATCGCCAACAGTTGGAAGAGTTTTGATGAAAATTGCATATGGTTTCTACACAGAGAATGACGATGAATTTAGACTGTTGATAGGTAAACGAAAAGTTAAAGACTAATTCTTTGAAGTATTTCATGCAAAACAATCTCATGTCGGTTTTTTAGAGAAAACCAATGTGTATTCATTAATTAAAAAAATAAAAGCGTTATAGCACCATATTCTGGGAACTCAATTAAAAGATCTTTCACGTCAATTTTCAAGGAAAACTGAGGTATATGAGTTCACAAGATAAAATAAAAAAGAAGCTTTTGAAAAAATTAATTAAGAAGTATTAACACAATATATTACCTCTCATTTAGTACATCTAACTAAGGTTAATAGAAATAAAAAATAAAAGATTAAAAAAGAAAGAAAGGATAGTTGAAAAGGTGCCATGTGAGAAATACTAAATAAATCATAGAAAAAAAAACATAAAATACAGTACCTGGGATTCAAAGAGAATTCTCTTTATATATATTACCTTAGTGTTTAAATAAAACCGAGAAAAAATATTTTTAGTGAAATAAAACATGGCGCTCTCAAGATATATCCCCTCGATTTTTTAATGTTCAAGGTGAAAGCTTCGTCATTAAAAGTCTTTTTTGTAGTAGTGGAGTTTTGAATAAAATTTCAGTTAGCTATTCTTCTTCATATACTAACTTGAGTGTTTAAATGATAAACTTGAAGGTCTCCAACTCCACTGCATCGAAGGGTGCGAATCACCATTATCTTCGTTCAACTCTCATTTTTTGTTCTAGAAGAGAACAGTGGCGCTGTCGGTGGGAATCGACTCTTAATTCCTACGATTTCCATAAATTTGCATTCGTTATTCAACTATCACATTTCATAACTCTTTCCGATCACCGGAGAAAGTACTCGTAATCGAACGTGAAGATCTATCGTATCTAATTTGACTTAGCACAATTTCAGTCTCATTTCTTCAAGATTTTCATATCATCAATTTTCACCTTCAACAGAGATGTTTGGATCTAAGGCTATCAGATATGATTCTGCATGAGAATTTTTTTTACTTCTTTAGCGGCAAGTAATTAACTGCCTCTTCATTTGCTGTAAAACGTTTCAAATCTTGGAGTAGTAGTTTCTCTACATACAGATCTAGTTCGAACTTCACAAGTGGCTAGATCAATTCAAGTCAATCAAGTAAAAACTCTTGTTCCACTTCCAACTACGCAACATGAAGTCTTGCCTGAATTTCACGCTCTACAAGCAAACCTCGGTGTAGAAGGTGCCAATGTGCTATTGAACAATGTGTTTAACATTCTTCGACAATAAAACACACATGCTATCGAAGAAAGGATTCATCGCTTTAATAAGAGCCTCCACAATGCTCCTTCTAGTGAAAATACAATTCAAGAAGTTGCTTCAAGAAAGACTCGTGTTGACATCCTGAAGCCAACCTGGACAAAAGGAGACAAGGCTCCCCAATCAAAGGATCGACACAGAAGTAAAAAAACATCAGACTCCTCCTTCGAGCCTCAAAGAAGATCGGGGAAGTCATGCTCCCACCCCAATTGAAGCATAAATTTACCCAAATAAGGTGCAGTCAAAGTACCTGTTGTTGGTATAAATCTTTGAAAGCAAGGTCCCAAAGTATATGGAAAATTCGCCCAAGCTAACTGATAATGACGGAAAGGGAGATCCTGATGAATATGTGCAACTTATAGACGAATGATTGAGTTAATTTGGCACTGACGACACGTCCAAGTGCAATTTTTTTGCATTAACCTTGATTGGACCAGGTCGATTATGGTTCAACGGCCTGCCCGATGGATGTATTAATTCTTTGGCAGAATTCTGTAAGATATTTATGGCGTAATTTATGGCCTGAAAGTGACGTCTGATCACCGAGGTCAGCCTAACCGGGGCCATTCAGAGGAAGAAAGTAAGCCTTCGATCATAAAAATGATTGATTTATGCAAGTCTCGATTGAGGTATGTGAGGCTCAAGAAGGCCTTAAATGCTGGATTTTTTAGAACGACCCTCTGAGAGACCATCCTTTTAGGCAAAAGTTGGGGAAGAGGAAGGTCAAATTCGTCCAAGAGATGTTGATCATAGTTGAATGTTTTATGATTTTAGAAGATAAATTAACAATACATTTTGATAATCATGCGTCTAGCGAGTCTCACTCTGGTCTTCCATCCGGGAAAGAGCCTCTTAGACATCAGGATGATTCTGATTGAAACATGCAAGGGAAGTATGACAAATACACCCCACTGAAGGTCTCTCGTTAGAGTATATCTCAATAATGTATGGACACATAATTCTGAAGGCTGAAATTTAATCCCCTTATCCCCTTAGAGAGACATCTTGAACGGAAAGATCAAAATAATGCTGGTTCCATAAGAGCGACTGCCAAAACACCGATGGTTGCATCCAGCTGAAGGATTCAATAAAATAGTTGATTAAAATAATTAGGTTAGATAAATATGTGAAGGTAAGCAAGCGGGATATGGAAGAGTCCCCTAGGGGAAGTCCCCCTCAAAGACCATCACAGTTGAGAGGGGCGAGGAGAATAATGAGGCCAGCAAAGGCAAGCACCCCTAAATTGCTGCCATGACAGAAGGAGAACCTTAAAAAAATCTCCCCTCCAAAGGAAAAATTAAGAGGAAGATAACAAAGATGATGGTTGTATACCGCAAGGAAGGAAGTACGTTGGTAAAATTTCTCGTCTGTCCTATGATGGAATTTCGGAATTCAAAGAATTCGGCGATATTCCAATTGAGATTTTTCTTCTTGTGATCATCCCGATAGTTGGGAAGTTTGGTGTATCTTAGATCCTCATCGGTGGTGCCAGTTCTTGTGGCATCATGTACTCGGAGTTATTCAAGAAAATGGATCTGAACTGAAGCCGCTTGCTGTCATATGAAGGCTCTGACCTCCAAGCATTCAACAAGACCACAACACGTCCCTAGGGATATATGAAATTAATAATTTATGTTATCAGTGGAAAAGACATACGAGTAGTAAATTTCAATTTCTTGTTTTTTCTTGTAGGAGTGTTTACAACTGCATCTTAGGACGACCTTTTGCGGACATGTTAGACGTTGTTGCACCACTGATCCATCTCAAACTTAAATACCACAACTTACAGGGAGAGTCAGCTACCATAAATATTGACTTAGAGGGAGAAAAGAGAATATACCAAGCTCTCCAAAATGATCAAAGAGAATGCATAGACATGGAGCTCAATTTCACTTCCCTCATCGGAACTCAACTGGATGGGAATCCATCCTCCAAAAAGTGTGTGAAAGGGTCATAAGGAGAGAATAAATAAGTGATGGCTATTCCACCTGGTTATGTTTCCTATCCCTCAATCCTACCAAATGTTATGCTTAAATCATTTACCATTTATTTACATATATCACTACCAATAGATAAATAAAGTGTTTTTTTATAAAACTTTTTTCTTAGTGAGTATGCATAGCAACTGGAAATATGGGGCACCGCAAAAGATATTGATGTCTTGGTGGGTTGGCCATTCGTCTACCTTTGACCGGGTTTCAACCTGGAGAGGGGAAGGGGAACCGACCCTTGGCTGGGAACGGCCCTAGTAACCTCCAATAAACTTTGGGGAGACCTTGCAAGTTCACAAAGATTCAGAGTTGTACATCCAAGATCACGCCGAATTCCTCGAAACAGGTACCAAAAAGTAATAAACTTGCATTCCTTCTTTCATTATCATAGTGACGACCAATAAAATTTGAGGGAAGAACACGTAAATGCATAAAGACCTAGAGTTGTGCAGCCTAGATAATAACGAACATCTTAAAAAGGCAACGTCCAATTAACTTTGAGGGAAGACCTCATAAATTCACAAAAAGATAAAATCCAGAGTCATGCACTCAAGATAATACAAAAACACATTAAACAGGTAAAAAAAAGCATTCCATTTAATAAAGAATTATTCTTTATATACATTTTTCATCACATGGTACCATCAAATAAGTACCACACACATGCGCACAAAAAGGACCCTGGACTCTAGCACTCCAGCAAACCTACTTCCGCAGTGAAACGATCTTTCCATAAACAATAACTTTTTTTGGCCGGATTTTCTCCATGCAAAGTGTCAAAGGAAGGTGAAAATACTTTACTTGATCCAAAGCATTTTCAAATGATTGTGAGATTGCCTCAAGGGTCGAACTCGTACAGTCAACCAAATGTTGGGTTAACAAAGCATTTTAGGAGTGCAAGATCTTTAACTCCTTGTTAGCATCCCCCATACTACTTTGAAGAATAGATAGAGCTTGATATTTCATATCCACGGTCCTCACCAACTGAGCTACTTGGTCGGAAAGAGGACCAACGAACTTCAAGGGAAGAAAATAATTCTTCACCCAGGAAAGAGAAATGGAAGCTTCATTTGCTTCATGGGGGTACCTATCCTGCCGAAGCTTAAAGTCAGAGATGTTGTCCTTCATCCGTTTCTTTTCAGCATGGTTCCAATTGGACCAAAAATCCTCACAGTGATCAGATGCACCAAAGGCTAGAGCAGTCGAAGCGTGTTGAGCATACCTAGACAATTTTCCCATTTCTTCCTCTAAAATGGACTCGGGGAGGTCATCCAAGTAAGCATGATACTAATCCAGAGAAGGGATTTGATTACTTTCAGTAGAGCGAGATCCAGATCCCATCAGTAATGCGAGAGCAATATGACCTGGGGCATTCAATAAAGCCGACAGGTTTTCTGTAGCAACATTACTTCTGAACGGCCATACTCTTCTCCTTAGAAGTTGAAACGGTTCTTCATTAACCATTCACTCTACACAAAAAATGATTAAAACGTATACACCGAAGGAATTCGGGGTAAAAGTACCATAAAACTAGAAAAGTTAAAAGTTTATCAAAAATGGTTCTTCTCTCTTCCGAGAACAGGATTTTACCAATAATGGGATATCAATGAGACATTTTAAATGTTTCTTATCATCTTCCTTCACCGGGGTAGCTCCCCTATATGTCTCATACTATTGATGAAATTCACTAATCCACCTTTTTGATATTGGCCTCTTTAGAAAGGTCATTCTCACTGTATGTGAAAAAGTTATTTCCCAGTAAAAAATGAACCTCATTCTAATACTTAGGAAACAAGTTAGTACGTTGGCCCTCCACTCCATTGTCAACATCTCATATTGTAGTGTTAGCTTTTGGGATAACAAGGGTCACCAGGAAAAATCGATCCTCTAAAGACAAGAGCTCCAAAAGAGGTTTGAAACCATGAATAATCAGCTTGAAGCGGAGTACTATTCTACCTGTAGTCGGAGACGCCGAGTCATAGAGACATTTGAAAAGAATACTCGGAAAAAGGAAGATATTTATCCCTTGAAGATATACTATGTTCTAGAAGGCAAAAAGACTTCACCAAACACGCATATATCTTTCACACGTAACACTCAAGAATTTAGGTTCCCAAGAACCATCATGATGATATCTATGAAAATATGTTCGAAGTATGATGCATTAAATGCATGTTTCCTTAAGGAATAAAGTGATACTCATTCATCCATCTCAAATAACCAGAAGACAGTCTTCATCCGAAGTCATAATATCAAGCTCCCACCTACATGTGCCTTGGCAAGGGCTTGGGGGGAAAATGTTCTAGGCCGATCAGAAAGACCTCGGATGACCTAAACCGACTATACCAACTCGGCCTGCAATATGATAAAGGTTCCACTCCTTCAAGAATCTTCCTAATCGGTGGAGATATTTACTTTTACAAATCCAAGAAATATCAACTGTAAAGCACATACAACTGTCATCATCAAAGAACAACGAACAAATAGCTAGTTCGTTGTTTTCCTCTATATATATATTTATAGAGTATGCGCCAAATCGAGATAATGAGTTTCAAATACAATTTGATTTCTCTCTTCTTCTTCATATATTAACTTGAACGTTAGAGTGTTAATCTTACAGGTCCTCCACTCTACTGCATTGGAGCCTGTGATCTACCATTACCTCCGTTCAACTTCTTATTTCTGGTTCCATAACGGAAGATGTACATAATAAAACAGTGTAATACATTTCCTTAGTATCAGCAACCTAATTCAATATGTTGACCTAACTTTTTATCATGTGCAATAATAAACCTTTGTTTTAACACCGTTACTTTTATCTTTTATGGGTTTCTATCATCCGGTTTGAACCATGTGATGAAGTGTTATTATCAATATGTAAAAAAACATCATCAATGTGAAGTGAATCATCATTATGAAAAGATCATTATCATGTGATGAAGTGTTGATCGCCTTGATGTTTTCTGAATCATTGAACTCCATTTGTAAATTGTAAGTTACTTCTGTAATTACTTGCAATTTATCAAGGTTCTTGAAGTGCCTCTATATTGTTGTTTTACTTAATAACTTGGATTTTTCAAGTTTGGATAAAGATTTAGTAGTTGATTCTGCCTATGTGTTTGGAATTATGATCTAGTTTGGAGGCAATATTGTTTCTCCATGTAACTTTTGTGGTAGGGAAATGAAGACTAGTTAACATCATTTTTTAGGATTTTGCTTTTGAAAAGAAAAATCTTTTGACCTAATTTCTTTATATTTCATTATTATTGACACTTCTTCTATTGACGTTGTTCTTGATATTTGTAGAAGATTTTGGTCACCTCAATGTAAAATTGTTACCATTGCTTCTATTATCAACTTAATTGATGATTTATCATCATTGCACTCTATCGTATACTAATCGTATATATTGTAGTACATGTCAAATACATTAGTTAAGAAATTATATAAATTTATTTGAAGGTCTAAATCGAAACAAATATAGGTTTATTTCAAAAGTTAGTTTTGACTCTGAATTTTTGTTTGGCTCTAGATCATAGTCGAATGATATATTATATGATATGATATGAAATGACCATCGTACAAGCATCTCGTAATCCACGGTTAGCCTTTCAAATGCTATGCAAAACAGTGAACACAAGGACTATGAGGTTCCCTTCCTTTCTGTGCTTCGACTCCACATTTGTACTACCTGTCGGCAGAGATGATACCACCTTGATCATCGAGCCTACTTCCAATCCAGCTCTATATATACCAATCAAGAAAGATCTTCAATCAAAAAGGATAGAAAATAAGTTTAAAGTAATGGGTTAAATTGTCGTTAATTTGTGGTTTGCAATACAATAAATCTCTTCAAGAAAGACGCAGTCAAAGTTGTGGTATACATAATCATGGATTATGTTCTAAGTTAATTGATTATTTGATTGTTTCTCTTCTAACTTTTGAAGAGAATAAATTTGTTTATAACATGACATTGAATATGGATGAGTCCAAAAATATATTCACAATTTTGAAAAGGAAAAGACTCAAAAGTGTCTTAAATAATAAGGAAGTATACAATGTTCGACATCGAAACAACAATACAATAAGAGGTCCAAGATTTAAAATGCAACAATTGTTGAAACTATTGGATGACCATCATTATGTATCTAGGTACAAGGTGTATAAGGATGAAAACATTGTTCGAGATATATTTTGAATCTCTCTTGATTCCAAAAAGTTGCTCAACACATTTTCCATGATACTGATAATTGAATCAACATATAAGACCAACAAGTACAAACTTCTACTTTTGAAAATTGTTGGTGTTACTTCTACATAGATGACTTATTCAATTGGCTTTGCATTTTTAGAATGTCAAAAAGAGGATAATGTTACATGGGCGTTGAAAATGTGTTGAAATATGTTGAAAGATCCAAAAAAAAAATATCATAAGTGATTGTCACTTATCGTGATACCACATTGATCAGCTCAGTTGCAAAGGTAATTCTTAAAGCATATGCTTTAGTATGTAGGTATCATATAACAAAAAATGTGAGAGATAAACTTAGGGACTAAAAAAATGTCACAAGTGATTGTCACTTATCGTGATACCACACTGATGAGCTCAGTTGCAAAGGTAATTCCTAGAGCATGTGCTTTAGTGTGTAGGTATCATATAACAAAAAATGTGAGAAATAAACTTAGGGACCAAACAAATATATGATGAAGACTTGAAAAATGGTCAAAACTAGTCTAATATTAGAAAGCATAATGGATGTCTAGAATGATAATCAACTTTTTTGCATAATGAATTATGTTGAAAGTTTGATACTAGACCCGGTGAAGGAGAAAAGTGTAAGTGTGTGGACTAATCATGTTAGACACTTTGAAAATACCATAATTAATAGAGTTGAGTTTTTTCATGCTACATTTAAGAACTGGTTGAGAAATATGAAGGGGACATCTCATGCCACAAAAGAAGCTCAAACTTGGTTAGATTCTTTTTTGGATATGATGGAAGAGTTTACCAAGCTGAACAATATTGAAAGAGATTCAAATCAGAAACCTCTAACGATGGAAGAGCAAGTGCGTACGGTCATTCACCATACTCCCCCTGAGTGGGATAATCGAGCATGCACGCGGTAGCTCATCGGTGTAGTCATAAACATACTTCTACTCGACTGTATCTTAAAAATGTAGGAGGATTCATGCTTGAAAATGGTTCAGAAAAAAAAATTAATAATTATGTAGTACAAGTATTAAGAAATTAATAATTGACATGTGTAAGACCCCAATTTTGACCCTAAGATCCCTCATGTTATTCTCATCATATGCATTAGCATTGGGATCACACATTGGCATCCTCCTTACCCCTCATTCATTGTGTTTGCATTGGGAGAGATCACCAAGCACATTTGATTGTATCATACTTCATTTTACTTTATTTTACTATCCCAATACCAAAAATATGTCATTGTATAGTTTAACTCTTTTGTAGGTAGTGCACATGCTCACATATGCTCTATCAAGCTCACATCTAGGATTTAAGACCCTCATTGCAAGGAGCTCAATCAATAAGTGGTTTACTATGGCTCTAAGTATCATATATGAATCCCCGTGATCTTCACATGTTGTTTTGACCAAGAAATCATCAAGGGTTTGGAGTTGGTTTGCCTTGGAAACCCTAATTCATCTGGGTATCTTGTGTAACTTCTTCAACAAGCTTCTTCACAAATTGATCAAATATTTCAAGGGATACTTAAAATTTCATATATGATCCTCCATGAGTCCCAAAATTCAAGAAAATAGCAAGCTAGCAAGTTGGTTCATGGTGGTTGACCAGAGGAATTCAACTGATCAAAACTGGGGTTCCCTAGACTCTATCTCCTACAATTTTTGTCATATTAAAATGATTCTAAGAGAAATGTTACTCTAAATGATATTCCAAACAACTTTCATGTTGAAGTCTAGAGATAGTTTTGCTTGGAAAGTCATTTTTTATGGTGAAATATTATAGGTCATTTTGTCTAAACCCTAATTTGGAGGTCAACTTCCCAAGACCATAACTTGCTCAATTTTTATGATATGAAAGCTATTAAAGTTGCAAAATCAAATTCAAGATGTCTAATTCAACTATTATATTTGGAGCAAGAGCAAATTCAACTTTTAAATGCATGTGATATGAGGAAACATTATAGGTCATTATGGGCCAATACCATTGAACAAGTGATTTTCCTTAACTTCTAAAATGCATAACTCTTTCATGCTAAATCCAAATGATGTCAAATTTGTGACTAAATTGAAGGACTTTGAGAGAGATACAACTTTTATAAAGTAACATTTCACATTTAAAGTCCATAGAAAAAGTTATTGAAGGTGGAAGAAGTGAACATATGGCTTGGTACTTAGAAATTTTTTTGATATGTTTGATTTTCCAAACTTCCACCTCAAAATTCATTATGATCCAAGCTTCAAATGGAAAATTATCCAACATGAAAGTTGTTCTCTTGATCTAACCTTTCCAAAAAGTCCAAATTCATCCCATTTGGACAAAGTATCAGTGACTTGCGCGTGGCTTAAAGTTGGATGACCATTTGGCATATTTGAACTTCCACTTTCCACACACGAATGCATGGCTTGTCAACATGACTTCAGCATTGCTTGCACATGATTTTGGACCTGATTGCATCATTACATAGGCCTATCACAAGATCATGCATACATGCAAGGTATTTTTCTATTTTTGAAAGTTTGAAAGAAGTGTGCAAATATCAAAGGCTTTGGCTATAAATAGAAGTGTCTATGCTCAGAATTAGGGACCCTGGCGCGCCAGCTTTGAAGCTACAACCCTAAACCTCCATATTCAAAGGATAACCTTGAGGATTTTCATTGAAAATCAAGTTTAAATCTCCGACTATTTTGAGATTCAAAACTCCAATAGTCCTGCTTCTTTCTTGATCCATTTCCACTCCATCAAGCATCTAGAGCAAGGCCAAGCACAATTGAGAGCAAGATCGTGTCCATCTGAACCTGTAGTGAAGGTGAATTTCTGAATTTTCCATCTCTTCGATTCTCACTCAATTCTCCACTATTCTAGATAATTTCTGGTTTTCTGAAGTCCTACCAATGTAGGCAACAAGATTGAGTTACTTTGAGGTCAAATCGAAGCAACTCAAATCATGATCCTCAAAATTCAACTCCCTGTATCTTTCAATCTACTTTGAGTTAGGTGAAATTGAGGCCAGATTTGAGCTCCTGGGCATTTTTACTTTAAATTCATGTCCTCCTTTTTCATTTTGGTGATGGTTGAGGGTGGACCAGTTCGGTGAGGTCCACCGGAGAAGAAGACCGGAGCTTTGGCTCCGGCGATGCATTGACGTGTCTCCAGACCACAGGATCCTTCTATTTTGTTTTAATCTTGGGCGTCCAAACTGATTACCACGCGTGTGGCACATTGACTAGGGAACATCATGGAACGCGCGCTCTGATCCACTTGATCTGCCACCTCAATTAATGAGGGAGATCAAGTGGTCCGCGTATTTTTGCATTTTCTGATTTTTATTTTAATTGACTTATTTTCATTAATTCATATTAGTTTTAATATTGATCCAAAAAAATATGGGACTTTCACCAAAAATTCTCAAATATTTTTCTTTTTCATTTTCTGAATTAAAATTATTTTTTGGATCAATATTAATATTTTTCATGATTTAATTGTTTTTGTGCATGTTTTTAATTGTTTGAAAATACTTTTAAGTTTCCAAAAATAATGAAAAAATTTCTCCAAGGTCCTTTGACCTTGTTTGACTTATGATAAATATCTTGGCCATTTATTTGGTGTTTTGAAGAGGTTTTAGGATTTTGATCAACCATAATTTAATTTAATGCATTTTTAATTAATTTTTATTTGTTTAATTGTAAATAAATTGTGTTGAGCTACTTTTATTGACTTGTTGAGTTTGACTCTTGCTGTTGGGCCTTGGTCAAGGTTGATTTGACTTTGTTGGATTAAAATCATTGGATTTAGGGGATTGATGAAATATACATTTCATCTCCCAAAATGAATGAATGATTTTAATTTGATTAAAGTCTTCCTTTGACCAATTTGTGTTGATCTCATTCCCCCTTCCTCTTCATCTTAATCCCATTCTATCCCTATCCATTTCATTGACCTATGATATCTCTATATCCTAAGGCTAGTTGATATCAAAATCAACATAAGTATGGATGAGATTAGGTCCACCCTTTTGCCATTTTCTTTTAAGTGTGGTATGCTTTAGGAGTATGGTTCATAATACCATATCTCTAACATGCATTAACACTAAAATTTATATTCCCCGGTCTCAAATAGTTGTGACTTCTACATAAGTCCAATTACGATTGCTTAACGTAGCGTTAAATTTTGACCCAAAAAGCATAACATTCTAGTAAGTGAGATTGTAAGTCTCCCCCCTTTCATGGTATTGTGTGGAAACTTGGCCTTTCTTCCTTCCTTTGGAAGATGTATCGGTTCAAGAATCCATACTTGTGAATAGAGGGTTGAGTTTTCTCCAAAGAATGACTTAAATAATTGAAAAGCAAAAGCAATACTAACTTCTAATCAACTAACATTTGACTAAATTTTAATTTCAAGTCATTTACCTTTTGCACTTTAAATTCAAGTCTTTATTCATTTGCCATTATTCATACCATTTAAAATGTTTACTTTAATGCCATTTTCACTTTGCTCACTTGAGCCATATCTTGTGATTATATTGTGATTGTATATACTTGTTTGTGTATTTTGTTTGTGTTTGTGGTCTTTTGACCTTAATGTACATAATAACAACAAAAACTCTAAAAAAATATTTGTATGGACTATTGGATTTGATCTGAGACATTAGACTTAGAATTAGGCAACATCCCTTATGCAAAAGGACTTGGCCAATGCCAGCTTTTCTGAAGCCAGTCATTAGGAATTGAACTTTCATCCGATGCAAGTATTGAGACCCCTTTTGAGTTCATCTGCTACATGGTCTTGATGAAGTTGTTACTTTGAACCAGTGTCTAATGCCTATCTCTGAGCCATTCAAGGAGTATGTCATCTGATACATGGGAGATTATGAAGAAGATCATGGAGTTGCTAAGCTTGGATGTGGCTATCTTTATTTGATGTCTTGCTCTTCACCTTGCTATTATGTGTATTGATATTTCTTGATTCTAAAGTCCAAGGGAAATTGGGTTTCTATATGACATTCTTGTCTATTGGATTGCATCCCATTGGTCAGATCTTTTCAACTCTTAACTTTTAATTTTTACTTAGGATTAGTCTTTTCATCTCCTCCCACTTCTTTAATTTCAAATCTCTCCCCCTTTTAAAAATCTTCTTTGATTGTGTTTTCTAAACTTAGACTTTATTGCAAATTAGAAACTTTGGTGTTATGCCATTGTATTTTCAAACTCTTTTCTAAATCCAATTTGTAAATGAACTTAACTATACTTGACTTAAAATTTCAAAAGACAAAAAGAACTAATACTCATTCAAATCTTTTTAGGCCTTTTGTGCCTTTGCTAAACTTAAACTTTTGTTAAAAGAAACTCATACACTTTGAAATTGATACCACGAACTATGAGGTTTTGATCCCTCATTCATTGTTGGTACGTAGGCACAAGTCCGAAGGTCTTGTCAAACACAAAAATATAATTAATGAATTCTTTTCTCATCCCCACACTCTATTTATTGCAAATATCATTTTATACCAAAACACATGTACACACAAAAAAGGGCTCCCTAGGAGTACCTAGGACACTTTGGGTGTTAATACCTTCCCTTTGTGTAACCAAACCCCCTTACCTGTAATCTCTGGCATTTTATTAGTTTTGATTTGAAAACTTCTTATCTTTGGGTTCTGTTCGTACTTTTCCCTTTTCCCTTGGAAACAATAAAAGCGCGGTGGAGACTCTGGTTTAATTGACGTTAAGTTTATCTATAGCTCAATGGTCATGAATTTACCGCTACAACATGTAATTAAATTACTTGAAATAAACAGTTTTTTCCTATCATATATCTCGTCTTCTATTGATTGGATTCGTCTATCTTGGAGTACACCCCCCCCCCCCAGTTATAATCGTGAATCATCTTCAAGTCAATGAACTATTTAAGGTAGACAGCATCGACATATCGCACACTTTTGTCCATATAAATGGTCGTGCCAACCAAAAATATAAAGTATGTCTTCAACGCACATTGTCTACGATAGGTAACATGTGCATCATCACCATTATTGTTTTCAACAGCATCCGACTAGTCATTTAAATTTGCTTCATAAATAAAAATTGAGTATGATATCATCTAGTATCTAGAATCACCTTTTCGGCATCACCAGGATCAACTCCTAATTCTATCATGGTTAGTTCTAGTGCCTTGCATCTCACCAATGGGAAGACAAAATAATGACGACTCTACGTGCCATCTCTCAACAAATTTCTACAAAAGACCATGGTTAATATAACAATTTCCTATCCTGCATATGTCCTTCAGTCCAAATAGCGCAAATACTTCTTAAACCCATGGTTCATTTGGCTGCGACAACTTTGATATCTTCCTAGCATGGTTTATACATTGTAATGTGTTACGATATTGTAATAATAAATATATCAATGTCATAGAATTCAATTAATGTAAGACAAATGTGTAAAATTGTAATTAAATATATATGCTACCTATCATTTCCACACATGCCTAACAATATAATTTTAATATTGAGAGATTAGTGACATGTCACTAAGACCTCCAAACAAACCATCAGGTGTGATACTAGTAGATACAGCTAGAGAATGTAGATCATGCACATGTACAGCACATCAAGAGCATGTAAGATAGTAGCATGTGCATCATCATGTGTCATAGTTCCATGACCATGGGATCATAGTCCCTTAGCAACACATGATGATTTAGCTTTCTCCATATTCACTAAAGGATGTTGAGACAGCTGATCATGTTTGTATCATGGTCATTCATCGACTATTTTTCTATAGTCAAACAAGATAAGGCATGGAGAAATCACAATAAGGGTACACTTCAAAAATTAACAAACAGCATAAACAGAATGCCAAACATTATTTTCAATCATTTAAAGAAATAGTTTGTATTTTGAAATTCGAATTTGACCCTAAAAATATTCTGTATTTTGAAATTTGGGTGGACAATTCGTATTTTGAAATTTGGATGACCCTAACACGCATCAAAGTTCTTACCAACAATATAACCCTAACCCAAATGTCTCAAACTCAAACCAAACCTAAGTAGGAGAAAGAAGATATTACATTTATATTAGATGGAATATAATGTTAATAACAATATATAAAGAAATTTCATGCATCAAAATAATAAAAAAAAGGTGAGGATGAGAAATTTATCGAATAATCTTCAAACGTGAGAGATCAATGTGCTTGGTTTGAATGAAGAGGAGAAAAAATTGATTAATGCGTTTAGTTTTACTAAAAATGTAGTCGAAATTGAGATATGTTAAAAGAATGTTGAATCCGGATTTTGAGAGGGTTTTTCGTGGTTTAGAATTGATTTCAAATGTAAGAGAATGGGGAGACAAAAAGTGACTGTGTAATTTAAAAGGGGGCATTCGAATTCCAATCTCCAAAGAGTGTATCCAGAGATTATAATTTGTATGTATATTTCTTGGAAATTGGTGTTGTCGTTTCTGATGAACTTGGTTTGTTATAGTGCGTGGTGCATCTATATTTCAAACTTCAGATAATGCTAGAAGGGTATTTTTGTTTTTTCACTGCGGTATGAGAGAATTCATTTGGGTGCAATGAGAAACCCCTAATTTGAGAGCCTCATTAGACTATATTGAAAATTTCTCACTTTCCTAAATAGTGATGCCTGAATATGTTTGTAAGCAAGAATTAGGATAACTTTACCAGGCACCTCACCTGGTGCATCTCACAACTCTATATATGCACTTAAATAACTATATTGTTCTTTAATTAAAAAAAGTTAGTCTTAAATGCACTTTTAATCCCCCTATATTGATTTTTTTAAACTTTCTAGTCCCCCTTTAAAAAATCAGCTTTTTGTTCCCCCTATTCAATATTTTTTGAATTTTTCTTAGTCCCCCTCTAGATTTGTGTATATGCCGCCACATTTTGTGACGTGGCACAAACATGGCAATGTCATTGGGGCGCCACATCACAAATTTTGCAACGTCAATTAAAAAATATAAAAAATATATTTAATATTATTATTTATCATATTTAAATTCTAAATTTATTTTATTTTAGTCTTGTATATTAGTATTTTGTTAGAATTGTGACGGTAAATTCATGATCATAAAGCTATGGATAAGCTACAGATCAAATAACAAGAGTCGCCACCGCACTTTTATTGTTTCCAAGGGAAAATGGAAAAAGTACGAACAAAACCCAAAAGTAAGAAGTTTTCAAATCAAAACTAATAAAATGTCATAGATTATAGGTAAGGGGGTTGGTTACACAGAGGGAATGTGTTAGCACCCAAAGTGTCCTAGGTACTCCTAGGGAGCCCTTTTTGTATGCATATGTACTTGGTATAAAGTGATGTTTACAAACAAATAGAATGGGGGGATGAGAAAAGAATTCATTAATTATATTTTTGTGTTTGACAAGACCTTCGGTCTTGTGCCTACGTACCAACATAAAAATGAGGGATAAAAACCTCGTAGTTCGTGATACAAATTTCAAAGTGGATGTATTGCTTTTTAACAAAAATTAAGTTTGAAAGGCACAAAGGCCTAAAAATGTTTGAATGAGTTAGTTCTTTTTGGCTTTTTGAAATTTTAAGTCAAGTATAATTACATTTATTCACAAGTTTGATTTAAGAAAAGAAGTTTGAAAATGCAATGGCATAAGACCAAAGTTTCTATCTTTTTTACAAAGTGGTCCAAGTTTAGAACAAAATAAGTTCAATCAAAGAAGGTTTTGAAAAAGAGAGGGAGAGATTTTGAAATTAAAGAAAGTGGGAAGAAGATGAAAAGACTATCCTATATACAAAATTAAAAGTTTAGAGTTGAAAAGATCTGACCAAATGGGTAGCCATCCAATAGACAAGAATGTCAATAGAAACCCAGAATTCTCTTGGACTTTTAGAATCAAGCAACACACAAATGCACAATTATATTAATCTTGAAGAGCAAAGGCATCAAATAAAGATGGCCACATCCAAGCTTATTCATTCCATGATCTTCTTCAAAATAGCCCATGTAACAGATGAATTTCACAAGTCACAGGTTCAAAATAACAGCTTCATAGTGATCATGTTGCAGATGAACTCAGAAGGATCTTGAATGATGTATCAGATGAAGTTTCAAATTGCAAGCACTTGGTTTCACAATAGGTTGGCATTGGCCAAGTCCTTTAGCATAGGAATGTTGTCTAAATTCTAAGTCCATTTGCCCAAGATCAAGCTAACAGTCCACACAAAAGTTTTTTAGGGTTTTTGTAGTTATTATGTACATTAATGGTCAAAGACAACACAAACAAACAAAGTATACACAAACAAAATATATCACACAATATGGTCTAAATGGACAAAGTGAAAATTGTATTAACATAAACAATTAGAATGATATGAACAATGGCAAATGTATAAAAGCTAGAATTAAATGGCATTAAAGTAAAGGGCTTAAAATTAAAAGTTAGTAGTTAATAGGTTAGAAGTTAGTATTGTTTTGCTTTTGCTTTTCATTTTTAAAACATTCTTTGGAGAACACTCAACCAACTTATCACAAGCATGGATCCTTGAACCAAGACATCTTCCAAACGAAGGAAAAAAGGCCAAGTTTCCACACAATACCATGAAAGAAGGGAGACTTACAATCTCACTAAGTAGAATGCTTATGCTTTTTATGTCACAAATTTAGAGCTATGTTAAGCAATCGTAATTGGACTTATGTAGAAGTCACAACTATTTGAGGTCGGGCAATAGAATTTTGGTGTTAATGCATGTTAGAGACATAGTATAATATACTATGCTCATGAAACATACCACACACAAAAAGAATATGCAAAAGGTGTGGCCTAATCTCATTCATACTCATGTTAATTTTTCAATCAACTAGCCTTAGGATTTTGAGATATCATATGCCAAATGGAATGAATGAATGAATGAAGAAGGGGAATAAGATGAAGTGGGAGGGGAATAGGTGAAAACAGAAATTGGTTAAAGGAGGATTTTTACCAAATTAATATCATTCATTCATTTTGGGAGATGGAATATACATTCCATCAATCCCCTAAATCCAATGATATTAATTTGACAAAGTCAAATCAACCTTGACCAAGGCCCAACAACAATAATCAAACTCAAACAAGTCATCACAATTGGTCAACAAATTTATTTGGCATTTATTCAAATTAAAATATACTAAAATAAGGCATTAAATTAAATATGGTTTGTCCAATTCCTAAAACCTCATCAAAACACCAAAGAAACGACCATGAGATTTATCATAGATCAAACAAGGTCAAAGGACCTTGGAGAAAAAATTTCCTAATTTTTGAACATTTAAAAGTATTTTTAAACAATTAAAAACAAATGCAAAATCAATTAAATCATGAAAAATAGTAATAATGATCCAAAAAATAATTTTAACTCAGAATATGAAAGAGGAAATTATTTGAAACTTTTTGGTGAAACTCCCATATTTTTTGGATCAATATTAAAATTAATATGAATTAATGAAAATAAAAGGATTAAAATGAAAATTAAATGATCAGAAAAAAACGTGGGCCACTTGATCTCCCTCATTAATTAAGGTGGCAGATCAAGTGGTCACAAGCGTGCAATCCACGATACGCCTGAGTCAGCGCGCCACAAGAAAGGTAATTCAAACCAACGCACGAAATTATTTCATTTCAAATGGATCATGTGGCTCTGAATACGCCAACTCACTACCGGAGCTACAGCTCCGGTCTCCTTCTCAGGCAAGCCTCGCCGGACTGGTTCAGTCATAACCATCATCAAAATTAAAAAGAAGGACATGATTTCAAAGTAAAAATGAAACTGAGCACGAATCTGACCTCAATTTATCCTAACTCCAAGTATATTGAGAGATGCATGGAGTTGAAATTTGAGGTACATGAACTGAGTTGCTTCGATTTGGCCTCAAAGCAACTCAATCTTCTTGCCTATATTGGTAGGACTTCAGACAACCAAAGAATCAAGAGAATTGAGCAAGATTGAGAGATAATCGAAGAGATTAAAATTTCTTGAAAATACCTTCAATGTAGGTCTGGATTCAGCTATCCATGCCTTGGCTCGTGCTTGATCTCACTCCAAATGCTTGCAGAAGAAGAATTGAATGCTCAAAAGGTCTGGGATCCCTGGAGTTTTGAATCTCAAAACAGTGAGAATTCAAACTCAATTTCAAGTGAAATTCTAATGATTGTCCTTTGGAATGAGAGGGTTAGAAGTTTGGGATCAAAGTTGGCGCGAATGTCTATCAAATTCTGAGCATATGGAGCTCTGTTTATAGCCAATTCAATTGATATTTGCACACTTGAAGTGAACTTCCAAAATTAGCAATGTGTGATGCATGAGTGCATGGGCGTGTGCAGGTCCATGAAGTCACTCCATCTGATCAATAATTGAGTGTAAGCAAGGCTGAAGTCATGTTGAAATGCTAGGAAATTGTGCATGGATATTTGAAGTTTAATCTTGCCAAATGATGATACCATGTTCAAGCCATGCGCTGCCTATTCATTTCTTGTACAAAATGAATGAACTTGGACTTTTTGGAAAGGTTAGATCAAGAGGAACAATTTTCATGTTCAACATTTTTCGATTTGGAGCTTGGAACTTGAAGAATTTTGAGGTGGAAGTTTGAAAATTTTAACATATTGAAAATATTTCTAAGTGTCAAGCCATATGTCTCAATATTCCACCTTGCTTAACTTTTTATGTGAGCTTCAAATGAGAAACGTGTCTTTATCAAATTGTATCTATTTCAAATACCTTCAAAATGGTCACCAATTTCATGTCATTTGGATTTGAAATGATACAGTTATGCATTTTTGAAGTTTGGAAAAATCACTTGATCAATGGTATAGGTCAAAAGTGACCTATAATGTAACCTCATATCACATGCTCATAAAAGTTGAATTAGATCTCACTCTAAACATCAAAGCTGAAGTAGACATCTTGAATTTGATTGTGAAACTTGGAAATATTTCATCTCATAAAAATTGAGAAAGTTATGGCCTTGGGAAGTTGACTTTCAAATTAGGGTTTAGACAAAATGACCTATAATGTTTCAACATAGAAAATGATTTTCCAAGAAAAACTAAATCTAGGTCTCAACATGAAAGTTGTTTGTAATGTCATGTAGAGTAAGTTTTCTCTTGGAATCATTTTCATATAGTGAAAATTGTAGGAGATAGGGTCTAGGGAGACCCAGTTTTGATCAGATGAATTCATCTGGCCAACCACCATCAACCAACTTGCTAATCTTCAATTCTCTTGACTTTCTAGGCTCTTGGTAGATCATATATACATAAGATGATAATTTTGAAGTGTCCCTTAAGAAATTTGATCAATTGGTGAGATATCTTGTTGGAGAAGTTACTCAAGATACCCAGTCAAACTAGGGTTTCCAAGGCAAATCACCCTCAAACTCTTGAAGAAAACTTGATCAATATAACATGTAGAGATAATTGGGACTCATATATGATGTTTATGACCATCCTTGAATCAATCCATGGTTGTGCTCTTTGTCATGAGGGTCTCAAACCCTAGATGTGAACTTGATAGATCAATGGAGATCAAACCCTACTTACAAAAGAGTTAGGGAAATGCAAAGACATATTTTTGGTATTTTGGTTAGTGAAATGATAAAATACAAGTATGATACAATTACATAGTGCTTGGTGATCTCTCCCAAAACAAACCCAATGAAAAAGGGGTAAGGAGGATGCCAAGGTATGATCCCAATGCTAATGCATATGATGGAATTACATGAGGGATCTTAAGGTCAAAATTGGGGTCTTACAGGAATTATTAAATTATATGGACAAAAACCAAAATTTAGTAACAAAAAACATTACTCAGCAATAACAAGAATAAGTTTAAAGTACATCGCAGGTGTTATACATAATGAAAAAAATGACCTAATCCCAACTTGTACTGTTACGGGATGGAGAATGTGTATTTATTATCTTAGGTTAAACCTTGCCACACATAAGGATCATTTTTCCTTGCAATTTATCGATCAAATGCTTGAACAACTAGCAAGGCAAGCCTACTACTGTTTTCTGGATGGATACTCGGTGTACAACCAAATTGCCGTAGATCCCACTGATCAGGAGAAAATAGAATTTTCATACCCCAAAATTCACCATATCCTTTACAATGTTCACCTAGGTCCATAACCCTAATTCATATGCATATACTCATGTTCAATCATTTCACTTGCATAGCCATTTGTTGATTCTAAATGTTGGCAGCAATTTTGGTAAAACAAAGAGTGTTCACAAGATGTTATGTGTGATGTCTTAACATGAGATATCCTATGTACCTGCTGGAGCTTAAGGAACATAATCATGCAGGATTGTTCAGAATGTCATACACAAGGTCATGGCATCTGATATGTGTGTACCTGCTGGAGTTTAAATGAAAGACATGTTCATGCAGGATTGTTTCAGTATGTCATACACAATGTCATGGCATCTGATATGGTTGTACCTGCTGGAAATTAATAATGGAATTATGGAATTATGCAGGATTTTTCCAAGATGTCAGACCCGATGTCATGACATCCGGTACACAGAACATTCAGTATGAATGTCTGGTGTTTTGTGATTGCACAATTAATGGAAATCTTTGTATGATTGAAGATCTGATTTGCAGGCGCATTCAATCATTGATTACAACCTGATTTACTTATTTTCCAAAGAGATCTAACCAGCCGTCATAAGAAGATTTGATTGGAAAATAGATTTAGGGTTTTCAAGATGTCCAAGCCCAGCTGAAAGCTTCGATAAAAAGGGAATTAGAAAACCTGTTTTACAACACAGCCAATACTGAGCGAAATATAGAGAGAGAGTTAGGGTTTGTGTTTGTTTAGTCGTAAGACTTATAAGCCATTTAAGTCATCTTTTGATGATTGAATTGGAATGATTTGTGGTTGTAATTTGTCACTCTAAAGCTGTTAAGCAAGAGTGTGTGTCTTCTTGATCAAAGCGTAAGACCCCAATTTTGGCCCTAAGATCCCTCATGGCATCATAACATTGCATTTGCAAAGCCTCAAGGATCATGAGCATCTGGGTTCCCTTTGCCTTTGGATGGGACCTCTTGTGAGTGGTTTGAGATCACCAAGCATGCTTGAATTGTATATCATTACTTTTCTCATTTTTATTTACTAACCAAAAGCACAAAAATATGTCACTAACATTTTTTGTTTGTAGCTTGAGCAATCACAAGGTCTAAAGAGCTTTTAGGAGATCCTTTGTACAATGATAAAGTCAAGAGGAGATGAAAGCAAGCATGGTAATGGTTCCCAATGCTCTCATCCATCAAATATGCCTCCCTAGTATCTCAATTCATCATTTTGATCAAAGCAAGTCAAGGGGTTTGAGGTTTGTTTCCCAAGGAAACCCTAATTCATTTGTTCATCAATTATGCCTTACTCATGAAGCAAACTCAACCCATGGTCAAATACCATCAAGGGAATTTCTTAAATTCATTATTCCATGCATATTTGAACTTATTTGAGTACCCTCAATCATCAATTCATCAAGATATGAGTGGTGGACTTGAGAAGTTGATCAGTCAATTCATCTAACTATTTTGAAATACACTGAGACCTAACTTTTTATGTGTTGGTCAAATGGAGATGATCCCAAGCGAAACAATGTTCTTAAGTATAATAGGAACAACTTTCATGTTCATAAAAAATTGATTAGAAGCTTGGAAGATCATCATCCACTCCAAGACATTATAGGTCATTTTGACTGAAACCCTAATCTTGGGTCAACTTCCCAAGAACATAACTCATTCATTTTTTATGATTTTAATTTGGAACAAAATGAATTGGAAAGATTATTGTGTCTACTTCAAATGTTATGTTGAGCAAAATTTCAAAATCTCAAAAGCAATACATGTGATAATGCAAAACATTATAGGTCACTTTGGGCCAAATGCATTGAAATGGAAAAAAGTCCAACTACAAGTGCCCATAACTTCTTCATTAAAAATCCAAATGATGCAAACTGTAAGTCCAAATTGATTGCCTTGAAAAGATCTACAACTTTTATGTTGAAGGTTTTATCATTTGGAGCATGCATCATTGAGACAGAAGGGCTTGAACATTGGCCAAATTTGGAAACTTCACTTATGCATGTTTTGCACCCTACACTTTAAACTCAAAATTCACTAATTTCCAAGGCCCAATTGAAATTTTGATCAACATATCATTTGTCCTTATGCAACAAGATTTCTAACCATTACTCATGAGGTTGCATTTGGAGTTTGGAAGCACCATTTTCGAAGGCATGAAGATTAAGTGCATTTTGTGAAATTCAATTCAAATTGCCATGCATGAGCTAATTACACTTAATATACACGTCCATTTGCAATTCACATGAACTTAGCAGGTCATTCCAGTCTTCATTAGGCCTTCCACATGATCACATAAGCCCATGCAATGAAAAATCCATTTGCCATGCACACGAGTTAACTCATGCACTCAGCCCTTTCCAACTATAAATACATGTGCTATGCTTCATAATTCTCCAACCTGAAGGTGCCTGAAATGCTGCAAGAGTAAATCCCTAATCATACCAAAGAAACAAAGTTCATCTTTCTTCAAAAAATTCAGATTTGAAATTCAATTGCATTTGGTTGAATTTTCAGATCTAAAGTTCCTAGACCTTCATCATTTGATCTAATGAAGTTCTGTTTTGCAAAAGGAACCAAGGAAAGGGACTCAAATCTTTATAATCTAAAGGTTTTGATCAACTGTTTTTTGCTTCGAATCTCCTTATACTTTGATCCATTGGCCTTGATATTGTGTTGTCTGAAGTCCTCTCTATAGAGGCATTATTATTGAGTGCTTAATTGTTGAAATCGAGCAAGTTCAGTTGAACATCACCAAACTTCCATCTCTGATTTCTCTCTTAATAGGAATCTAGAGTGGAAGTGAGTGATATAGGAGTGATGTACATCACTTCACCTTTCGAACGGTGCCTGAATCGTCCATTTTAGTGAGCATTTGAACCTTTGTGTTTTTTGACCTGCGCCGGAGCTCACCGAAGAAGACGGTGGCGCTAGCCACCGTCTCATTGCCAGATTCAATATGAGCCATTGATCTCAATCTCCAGATCTAATATCCACGCTCCATTGTTATGACTTTTTTTAATTCAATATGTTTCTCGGTTGACTAATGACTACGGTACGTGCGCGCTCCTGATCCATTGGATGTTTCCACGTCAATTAATGAAGTCATCCAACGCTTCCTGATTTTTCTATTTTTCATAATTTCTGTTTATTTTCTTTAATTCCATTTTTATTCAAAAATTCATAACTCTCTCATTTTAATTCCAAAAAATATAGGACCAATTGCATTATTTCTCTTTTAATTTTTAGTTTCTAAAAATGATTTTTAATATTTTTTATTTCACCATTTGCTATTTTTTTAATAATTTTCTCTTTTTTGGTTATTTTTAATTCATTTTAAATAGTTTTTGATATCCAAAAACTACAAAAATATTTTTTTAACCTCTTTGAATGATGATGGATCTATGAAAAATATTCTCATCAATTTATTAATTGATTTGAGATTTATTTGAGATTTTAGTTCAATTAGGTTATTTTTATTCATTTTTAATTGATTAAAAATAGTTTCTGACTTTTAAAAATGCTGAAATTTTTTTGTCAAACTTTATTTGACCTTGTTGAACTTGGGATAATTCACTTGGACTTTTCAAAGTTGATTTAAAGTGATTTTGAAGTTTGACCTTTCTTTAATATTTTAATTCAAGTTTATTTTCAAATATAAAAATGCCAAAAATATTTTGTTTATTTCTTGACTTCCAATCTTCATCTCATTTCTGATTTTAGGGTTTGACCTTGATCTTCCCTATCTTTGGTCAACATTTATGGATTGGTACATTCCTTTTCATTTGATGCATTTTATTTTCTTCTTTTCCATTATCCATCTTCTTCTTCTTCTTCTCTTTCTTTTCTATTTGATCAATGAGTTAAAGGTTGGTAAGTTAGCATTGATTAGGGAGGTTTAATCTTACTTGATTCAAATCTAATTCATCTTGATCAAATGATCAAGTGAATGGCTTTGCATTAAGGATAGGTTGCTTTCTAAATCATGCAAAGGACTTAAACCAATACAAGATCATTTCTCTTTCTCTTTTTGGCATGGCAAGTTGTTGGAACTTGGTTCACTAATCAAGACTTCTAACTTGTGTTGTTGCCTACATTATTATTGACCGGCCTCAGATAGTTGTGACTTCTATATAAGTCCAATTACGATTGCTTAACATAACGCTAAATTTGCCTTATGACACACTAACTACTAACATTAACCATTAACAATTAACATTTACTTTTTGCTCTTTACTTTTATGCAATTTACTATTCTTGTACATATTATTCATTTGCTTTTTTTTCCTTTGCTCACTTGAGCACATGTTTATGTTAATGCAATTTGCCTTTTGCTCACTTGAGCACATAATTGTATATATATATTATTGTGCTTGTGCTTTTGTTTTGATTATTGTGGACCAAAATGCAAAGAAATGGACAAATGGACTTAGTTTCTAGGACTTCCCCTATGCAAATTGGAGTAAAAGGATCTTAATGTGAAGATGGATTAGAAGGACCAAACCTCTAAACTCACTCTTGTCCATTCTTGATTTACTTCATGGAACTTTTCAATGTGTGTGCTTTTGTGCTAGGGAATCCTATTTGAGCCAAAATGAAGAACCATCACCATGTCCATCCAAAGTGAAAGATACAAGAGCCATTGGGGATCTTCTAAGAGCTTGCTTGATTAATTTGATTGCTTGAGCTTTTACTTATTTGCTTGCATATTCCAAAGTATGGGAGCTACTTGGATCATCAATATGATCTCAAGAGAGGAACTCCATTTGTGGTCTTGTTTCTTATCCATCATCTCTTGTATGTTTAGGACTTTAGCCATTCTTCTTCTTCCCTCCACTCTAACCCAAGCCAAAACTTTTTGTGCAAACATTAACACTTGTTTTCAAACATTAGAAACCTAAGCATTATGCTTTTGATTTTCCAACTTTCTTTTCATAACACTTATTTTGAATTGAATCTTTAAGTCAACTTTGACCATATTTTGTAAATACTTTTCATTGGTAAATATAATCCATTCAAATGTCTTTTTGTGGTTTCAATGGCCACTTTCTTAATCAAAATTTTCATAACCTTTAGCTATTAGGTTTGAGTTATCCTTGAGGTAGATGTAATACTCACCTATATCCTTAGTGATGGACAATGAGTCTTCCATGCTTATTATAGGGTTAACCCCTCACTAGCATGTTGAAGCTATCCTCACATGGTGGATTTGTGGTTTTAGGTTGAGTTTTCTCCCTTGGATAACAAAAGACCTTAAGGCTTTTGGACCAATCAATTCACCAACTCATTTTGAGATTTTTACCCCGAACTACGAGGTTTTGATCCTAATCTTTTTTAAGATGGTACGTAGGCAATGGTTTATCCATCCAAACACAAAATGTAAATAAACTTGTATATTCTCTTCTCATCTCTTCAATCATGTTTGCACAAACAAATTTTCACAAAATACCAACCTTACAACAAGTATGAAAAGGGCTCCCTAGGAGTACCTAGGATGTTTTGGGTGCTTAAAACCTTCCCATTGCATAACCAACCCCCTTACCCCGATCTCTGACATTTTTACTAGTTTTTGATTTGATAAAACTTTTAGGTTTTTGTTCGCTTTCTAACCATTCCTTTGGATAAATAGAAGTGCGGTGGCGACTCGACTTGTATGGTTTACCTTGGATTTAGTCAATATCTCTAATGGTAACGAATACCCCGCTACAGAAAAGTGGCGACTCTGCTGAGGATATTTTGCCTAGTGGGTTTTGCCTACTTTTCATATTTGTTGTATTGTATTGTATATTGCTTTGTGACGTATTTTTGTGCAATTTGGGATTACTGTATTGTATGTAATGATTGATTTGCTTGAATATTAATTCCTTGTATGCTTGGTGATCTTTGTGAGATGAGTTCTATACCCGAACTCGAGTTCACTTAGGATAGGAGAATGGCATAGTCTTGTTGACTTGTGTGGAGTTATTCCTTAGCAAGTTGACTTGCAAGTCCATTCACTTGGTGGAGGTCATGTTGGGATCAATAATGTCACATAAGTAGTTGTGGTTAGACATTACTCTTTCCAATATAGACCTTAGAAGCCAAGGACCTTAGTTTATCGAGCCCATCTTGGCCTATTCTTAGGATGTAGTGTGAAAGTCGTTCAAGTGTAAGATTTGTTACGATTGTTACGCGATACTACACTCATAAGAGACTCTCTTGAGAATATTTTTGGAATACGAGTAGTCGTTTATCCGATAATATCCGAAAGATGGGATGATGACTATGGGAACCTCTTGTAGAACATGTTTGGCAGGTTTAAACTCTAGTACACTCCCTTTGGGTGGTTCTTAACCGAAACTCCATGCTCGTGACTTGCAACAAACCCTTGATTCATGGTTGATCCGTTCATGTATCCTTAATATCAATGGAACTTGGATGTTGATAAGGTGTAAACCGTAATCCACCAAAATGGATGATTGATATTAAGGATGACATGATCCATCCCATGACCTTTGTTTGGTGTGATTTGCTTGATCCTTGAGTGTGATTGTTGCATCCATGCATTCATGCATTCATTTGCATCCATGTCATCAATAATAAGAAAATTTTCAAGGAACTTAAAGAGGTCTATTTGAAAATTTTCAGACATGGGAAGACAAAGAAGGAATACAAAGAAGTACAGTTTCAAACAACCCGACTTGAAAGAGTTAAGGAATTTGACATCCTATGTACTAGATCCCTTGGGTTTCAAGGCTCGTTTTGGGAAGATTTCTTCTCTTCTAACTACTCAAGTGGACGAAGGATTGATGAGTGTATTGGTGCAGTTTTATGATCCCTTATACCGTTGCTTCACTTTTCCGGATTTCCAGCTTTTGCCTACGCTTAAGGAGTATGCCTGCCTTGTGGGTATACCTATTCTAGACCAGTTGTCGTTCAATGGCTTAGAGAGTATTCCTACTTCTCAAGAGATCATTGATATGTTGCATATAGATGAATCTCTGGTTGGTGCTCATATGACTACCAAAGGTGGAATTCAAGGTCTCCCTTCTGAGTTCCTCATTGCTCAAGCTACTATGTATGGGAAGGCCATGAGTGAGGACGCTTTTGAGGCCATATTTGTACTTCTCATCTATGGATTAGTGTTGTTCCCCAACATTGACAAGTTTGTGGATGTGAACGCTATTAGGATTTTCTCTACTCTTAATCCCGTTCCAACTCTGTTGGGCGATACTTACTTTTCTTTGCATATGAGGAATGCAAAGGGTGGTGGTACCATTGTGTGTTATTTGCCTCTATTATACAAGTGGTTTATTTCTCACTTGCCGCAGACGGTCGCCTTCAAGGAGAATAAAGGATGTCTACAGTGGTCCACAAGACTTATGTCTCTCACTAATGATGATATCTTTTGGTACAACCGTGTGTATAATGGTGTGCAGATTATTGACTCTTGTGGTGAATTCTCCAATGTGCCTCTTCTTGGTACATGTGGTGGGATTAACTACAACCCTATTTTGGCACGTCGTCAACTTGGGTTCCCCCTAAAGGATAACCCCAATAACATTATGTTAGAGGGTGTGTTCTTTCAGGAGGGTAAAGATTCCCAAGGCTTGAAAGGCAGGATGGCCCGCGCTTGGCGCAAGATCCATAGGAAAGGAAGGAAGGAGCTGGGACCGAAGAATTGTATTGCTTTGGAACCTTATACTTCTTGGGTTAGAAGGAGAGCTGCTAAATACCTCATGCCTTACGAGTATCCGAGACCTACACCTTTGGTTGTGGTTGGACCTTCAACCCTCCCTGACCAAGGAGTAGAGGAGTTGAGAGATGAAGACCGTTCACGTGCTTGGATCCGTGAACGAGAGGAGTTGCTTCAGTAGATCAAGGAGAAGGATGCTTTGATAGAATTCCTTGAGCATCAGGTTATTGATGATCCTGATGATGCATGGACTTCTCTACTTCCTCTGTCTTCCAGGTTTTGGAAGAGGAAGTACGATCGACTCGCCAAGGAGAAGGGAGAATGGAAGCAGCCTGTGAGGAAGAGGTGAAGAGGCTTCGTGCATCTTATCTTCCAGTCTCTCGAGCTTTAGATGATTGTTTCTAGGGATCCATAGAATGATCATTTTCCTTCTCTCTTGTATTTGGTTACCAATGTTGTACTTCTTTGAGGTAAAGATATTTCCCATATATTATTGATATTGTATTTCCATATGTGACAACTGTTTAATATTTCCAACGTTTGCAAATAGAACTCTAAAGTTCCTTTGATAATAAAAATAAATCATATGCACAAGCATTGCATGCATCATGTGCATAAGCAGGATTTGCTCCAGGCTTCTTGTCCTATGGTCTAACTCTGTGTTCTTCATTTATTTTGAAGACAAGCTGACTCACCGGTACTACACCAGAGCCAACTCTTCAAAACTGATGGATCATTTGGAACAAGAGAACCGCGAGCTGAAGGAAGAAGTAGCCAGATTAACCGCCCTGATGGAGTCATTCATGGCTGCCCAAAGCCAGTCTTCCCCAACACCCTCAACTCCTCCCTAGAGGATGGTCATTTCTGAGATCGTGACTTCTACTGTGCCTGTTGCAACAGCCCATTTTGCGCCATCTATGCCGGCCGGGTTTCCCGTGGGGAATGCCTGCCAACTTTGTGCCAGAGGGTTTTGCTCCTACTCTTGCTTCTTTGCCGGCATCTAGCCCGGTCCTTTCAGTGCCACCTCCCGTTGTGCACACATTACCAAGAGTTGAAGATACCTTCTACCATTCTGAACCATCTGAAGGTCCAGATGTTTATGAGAAGATGGATGATATGAAAGACCAATTCCTTGAGCTTCGCAAGGAACTGAAAACTTTGAGGGGGAAAGATCTCTTTGGTAAAAGTGTTGCTGAGTTGTGCCTTGTGCCCAACGTGAAAATCCCTATTAAATTCAAAGTACCTGACTTTGAGAAGTATAAGGGAAACACATGCCCTCTCAGCCATCATGTGATGTATGCTCGCAAGATGTCGACGCAAACTGATCATGACCAATTGCTCATCCACTATTTCCAGGACAGTCTGTCCGGTGGCGCTCTCCGGTGGTACATGGCTCTGGAAAGTTCGAACATCCGCTCTTTCAACGATCTTGGCGAGGCCTTCGTCAAGCAATATAAATATAATGTGGATATGGCTCCTGATAGGGACCAGCTGAAGGCAATGTCCCAGAAAGAGAAAGAGACCTTCAAAGAATACGCCCAGAGGTGGCGCGAGTTGGCAGCTCAGATAGTGCCACCCCTTGAGGAGAAAGAGATGACCAAGATCTTTTTGAAGACCTTGAGTTTATTCTACTATGAGAAAATGATAGCCAGTGCTCCCTCAGACTTCACCGAGATGGTGAATATGGGAATGAGACTGGAAGAGGGGGTCCGTGAAGGACGTTTAACTCGAGATGAAGGCTCTTCAGCAAAGAGATATGGAAGCTTTGCAAAGAAGAAGGAGGGAGAGGCACATGATGTGTCTTCCCATGTCAAGAGAAGACCCTCTATGAAGAGGAAGATTGCTCGCCCCATTAACAACCAGCATCAGGTGGCTCATATAGCACCTGTTTTCAGAGAAGCCTAACATTATCAACAACAACAATCTCAGCAATATCAGCAACAACAACAACATCCACAACAACAGGCCTACCAGCCTCGAAACAATAACAACAATACCAGCACCAGCTACGAGAGGAAGAGGGTCACCTTTGATCCAATTCCGATGACTTATGCTGAACTTTATCCATCTTTGATTGATAGAAAGTTAATCACTCCACGAGACCCTCCCACCGTACCTGCCAACCCCCAGTGGTGGTACAAGCCTGAGCTTCACTGTGTATATCATTCCGGTGCTCCCGGACATGACGTAGAGAATTGTTATCCCTTGAAGACCAAGGTGCAAGACCTTGTGAGAAGTGGGATTTTGTTTTTCGAGGGCGTAGGTCCGAATGTGAAGAAGAACCCATTGCCCGAGCATGGGAAATCTGTCAATATGGTCCAGAGCTGTCCTGGCAAGTATAAAGTCAAGTACGTCAGTCATATCCGACAATCGCTGGTTGAGATGCATCGTTTGCTGTGTGACTATAGCCACTATGAGCATGACCATGATAGATGTCGAGTCTGTTCTGTCAATCAGAAAGGTTGTCGCCAGGTGCGCAAGGATGTTCAGGAAATGCTAGATGAGGGAGTCATTGAGATCCTTCAAAACAGAAATGTTGATGAAGATGTTGTTGAAGTCAACGTAATTTCTCCAGTATTCCGGATACCTGAGCCTGTTATCATCAAGTATGATGGTAGCAAGCAGAAGGTTTCTCCTACTCTGACTATTAAGCCAGTCGGTCCTATACCGTACTCTTCTGAGAAGGCAGTCCCTTATCGCTATAATGTTGTAGCATTGGAGAATGGGAAAGAGGTGCCTCTGCCCTCTTCGTCAGTTGTTAATATTACCGACGTCATCGGCCTGACCCGCAGCGGTCGTGTTTTCTCGGCTCCGCCGAAGCTGCAAGCTGACGCTCGAAGGAATGACATTGCTGATTATGCTGAAATCCCGATTGGGAATGTTGTGAACGCTCTGAATCCGGCACTTATTTCTAAACCTACTCATACGTTGAGAACTCCTGCTTCTGCTGGCCCGAGTGGCAATGCGAAAGAAGATTATGATGAGATGTTGAGGCTCATCAAGAGAAGTGAGTACAACGTGGTTGATCAGCTTCTACAAACGCCATCCAAAATCTCTGTTTTATCATTGCTGATGAATTCAAAACCACACCTAGAAGCTTTGCAGAAGGTGTTGGATTTGGTGTTAGTGGACCACGACGTCACGATAGAGCAATTCGGCAGTATTGTTGCAAATATCACCGCTTGTAACAATTTAAGTTTTTGTGATACTGATCTCCCTAAGGAGGGAAGAGACCACAACTTGGCATTACACATATCTATGAGCTGCAAGGATGATGCCATGTCCAATGTGCTGGTGGACACTGGGTCATCATTGAATGTATTGCCAAAGACCACTCTTACGAAGTTATCATATCAGGGGCCTCCCATGAGGCAAAGTGCAGTAGTTGTGAAGGCTTTCGATGGGTCTCGCAAAACTGTGATTGGAGAGGTTGAACTTCCACTTAAAATCGGACCAAGTGATTTCCAGATTCCCTCCAGGTTATGGACATTCACCCATCGTATAGTTGTCTCCTAGGCAGACCATGGATTCACGAGGCTGGCGCCGTGACATCCACCCTACACCAGAAACTGAAGTTTGTGAAAAACAAGAAGCTGGTGGTGGTAGGGGGAGAAAAGGCTCTCCTAGTTAGCCATTTGTGTTCCTTCTCTTATATAGATGCTGAGGATAAAGTTGGAACTCCGTTCCAAGCTTTATCTATTGCTGAACCTATTAAGAAGGGAACTCCTTCATTTGCTTCCTATAAAGATGCAAAGTTGGCCATTGAGCATGGTGCAACTGCTGGCTTGGGGAAAATGATTGAGTTGGAAGACAATAAGTCTCGGGCTGGCATAGGCTATTCTTATGGGGTCTTCAACAATCAAGGTTTGCTCAAGAGTGGAGGTTTCATCCACACTGGTCAAGATGAAGAGACTGCAGCCATTCTGGAAGAAGACGAAGAGGATTTTGGCAATTTCATCATCCCTGGAGGGATATGCAATAATTGGGTCGTTGTTGATATTCCGACAGTTATCCATAAGTCAAAGTAATGTTCATTGTGTTTGAAAACCCTTCTCCCATGCCAAAAGGATAAGTGATGACATTGTTGGCGCATAAATACAATGATATTTCCATTCAATAAACTCATGTTAAATGTTTGTTTTTCCAATTATTTTCCCTTTTCACTTTTGCATGAAATTGGTGATCACATAAAACCCTAAATAAGAATAAAATCAATCTTTTCATCTGCATAATGATTTGCTTTGTTTGAATTCTAAAATCTCTTTTATATCCAAAATCATTATGCAGGTTAATCAAACTCATTGAACATAATGATCCAACACCATCTCCCAACTTTGAATTCCCTGTATTTGAGGCGGAAGAAGATGATGTTGAAGAGATTCCTGACGAGATTACCCGTCTACTTGAGCATGAAGAGAAGATCATTCAGCCGCATCTTAAGAATCTGGAAACAATCAACTTGGGGTCTGAAGATTGTGTGCAAGAAGTGAAGATTGGGCCACTCCTGGAAGAATCTGTTAAGAGGGAGTTGATTGAGTTGCTACGAGAATATGTTGACGTCTTTGCCTGGTCATATGAAGACATGCCTGGTCTGGATACAGATATTGTGCAACATTTCCTGCCTTTGAAGTCTGAGTGCATGCCTGTGAAGCAGAAGCTCAGAAGAACTCATCCCGATATAGTAGTGAAGATCAAGGAAGAAGTTCAGAAGCAAATTGATGTGGGGTTTCTGGTGACTTCTACGTATCCTCAATGGGTGGCCAATATTGTGCATGTGCCTAAGAAAGATGGAAAAGTCCGAATGTGTGTGGACTATAGAGACTTGAATAAAGCTAGTCCGAAAGATGATTTCCCTCTATCACACATTGATATGTTGGTAGACAATACAGCTAAATTCAATGTCTTCTCATTTATGGACGGATTTTCCGGATATAATCAGATCAAAATGGAACCCGAGGATATGGAGAAGACAATATTCATCACACCTTGGGGAACATTCTGTTATCGAGTGATACCTTCGGTTTGAAGAACGCCGGAGCCATGTATCAACGAGCTATGACCACGTTGTTTCATGATATGATGCATAAGGAGATCGAGGTATATGTTGATGATATGATTGCGAAGTCAAGAACGGAAGTTGAGCATGTAGAGCACTTGTTGAAGCTTTTTCAGCGTTTGAGGAAGTATAAGCTTCGTCTGAATCCCAACAAGTGTACATTTGGAGTCCGTTCCGGTAAGTTATTGGGCTTTATCATTAGCGAAAGAGGTATTAAGGTTGATCCTACAAAGGTCAAAGCAATACAAGAGATGCATGCGCCCAAAACTGAGAAGCAAGTCTGAGGGTTTCTTGGTCGCTTGAATTATATTTCCAGGTTCATATCCCACATGACTGCCACATGTGCACCAATATTAAAGCTCCTCCGGAAAGATCAGTCTCATGATTGGGCCGAGGATTGCCAAAAGGCTTTTGACAGTATTAAAGAGTATTTGTCTAAGCCTCTGATTTTGTCTCCGCCTGTGGAAGGGAGACCATTGATTATGTATCTGACAGTTCTTGAAGACTCAATGGGTTGTGTCCTTGGTTAGCAAGATGCATCAGGGAAGAAAGAATATGTTATCTACTACCTGAGTAAGAAGTTCACTGATTGTGAGTCTCGATACTCAATGCTTGAGAAGACATGTTGTGCTTTGGCTTGGGCTGCTAAGCGCTTACGCCAATATATGTTGAATCATACCACTTGGTTGATATCCAAAATGGATCCAATCAAGTATATATTTGAGAAGCCTCCTTTAACTGGGAGGATTGCCCGTTGGCAGATGTTGTTATCTGAGTATGATATCGAGTATCGGGCGCAGAAGGCCATTAAAGGTAGTATTTTGGCAGACCATTTGGCACATCAACCGATCGAGGAATATCAGTCAGTTCAGTATGACTTCCCAGATGAGGAGATTCTGTATTTGAAAATGAAAGATTGTGATGAGCCTACGCTCGATGAAGGGCCAGAACCTGGTTCCAGATAGAGTATGGTGTTTGATGGCGCTGTAAATCAATATGGAAATGGTATTGGGGCAGTGATTATTACTCCTCAGGGCACACATTTTCCGTTCACAACAAGGTTAACTTTCAAATGCACGAATAATATGGCTGAGTATGAGGTCTGTATCATGGGATTAGAAGAATGTATTGATCTTAGGATCAAACATCTTGATGTTTATGGTGATTTGGCCCTCGTTGTTAATCAGATTAAGGGTGAGTGGGAAACGAATCAGCCTGGCCTCATTCCATACAAAGATTACGCGAGGAGGATTTCAACGTTCTTTACTGAGGTTGACTTCCATCATATTCCTCGAGATGAGAATCGGATGGCAGACGCTCTCGCTACACTTGCTTCGATGATTGTGGTAAGACTTTGGAATGAAGTTCCCAATATCACTGTGATGCGCTTGGACAGACCAGCTCATGTATTTGCAGTAGAGGAGTTGCAAGATGATAAGTCGTGGTATTATGATATCAAGTGCTTCCTTCAGAGCCAGATTTACCCGCCTGGGGCATCTTTGAAAGATAGGAAGACTTTGAGGAGATTGTCAGGCAGTTTCTACCTCAATGGAGATGTGCTTTATAAGAGAAATTTTGATATGGTGCTGCTCAGATGCGTGGATAGACACGAAGCAGACCTGTTAATGACTGAGGTCCATGAGGGTTCATTTGGTACTCATTCCAATGGACATGCCATGGCTAGAAAGATGTTGAGAGCAGGCTACTATTGGCTGACAATGGAGTCTGACTGTTGCATATATGTGAAGAAATGCCATAAGTGTCATATTTATGCGGACAAGATTCATATTCCTCCGACACTTCTGAATGGGATTTCATCACCGTGGCCTTTCTCTATGTGGGGAATTGACATGATTGGCATGATAGAACCGAAGGCGTCCAACGGTCACAGATTCATTCTCGTAGCAATTGATTACTTCACCAAGTGGGTTGAAGCGACATCATATGCAAACGTGACTAGGCAGGTGGTCGTGAAATTTATCAAGAATCAACTCATATGCCGGTATGGTGTGCCAGATAAGATCATTACTGATAATGGATCTAACTTGAACAACAAGATGATGAAAGAGTTGTGTAGTGAGTTCAAGATTGCGCATCATAATTCTTCTCCTTACAGACCCAAGATGAATGGGGTTGTTGAAGCTGCTAATAAGAATATCAAGAATTATCCAGAAGATGGTTGTTACGTACAAAGATTGGCATGAGATGCTGCCATTTGCTTTACATGGATATCGTACATCTGTCCGCACTTCAACGGGGGCAATCCCTTTCTCTCTTGTTTACGGCATGGAGGTTGTGCTCCCAGTGGAGGTGGAAATCCCATCCATGAGAGTTTTGATGGAAGCCAAGTTGACTGATGCTGAATGGGTTCAGAGTCGTTATGACCAGCTAAATTTGATTGAAGAGAAGAGATTGACTGCCATGTGCCACAGCCAGTTATATCAGCAAAGGATGAAGAAAGCCTTTGATAAGAAGGTCAAGCCTCGTGTGTTCCGAGAGGGTGACCTTGTGCTCAAGAAAGTCTTGTCTTTCGCGCCCGATTCCAGGGGCAAGTGGACTCCAAACTATGTAGGTCCATATGTTGTCAAGAGAGGCTTTTCAGGCGGTGCTTTGATACTTACAACTATGGATGGAGAGGATTTCACTCGTCCTGTGAATTCAGATGCAGTCAAGAAATACTTCGCCTAGAGATAAAAACAGAATAGCTCGCTAGGTTGAAAACCCGAAAGGGCGGCTTAGGCAAAAATGAGCGTCTCGGTGGATTGAAAACCCGAAAGGGCGATCCAGGCAAAAGTTAGAGACTTAAAAAAAATAATGAATATGTATCCCGCTAGATTGAGTACCTCACCCTGGGGCAATCTAGGCAAAAAAAATAGGGATTTGGCAAGTAACTGCATCCTGACAAGACTTTGTTCTACAAACCGTCATCCATCAGAGATTCTCGCTCAGTCATTATCAACCGAAGCTTCAAATACATCGGATTCAAAGTTGGTGGAGAAATGGTCATTATGTTCAATGTAGCCATATATGCATAATTTTTAACATTCAGATATTCATGTTGCATCCTTTGCCATATATCTTTGTTATCTTCTGCTAGTCGACAATATATTCCCCAAGCAGATTATTTGTGTCTGATCTCTCCATAAAGAGTCAGCCCCATAAGCAGAAAATGTTTATCCTTTCTTCCACATTCCCCACCGAGTTATGACCTCGTGGGTGATGGTTGTTTCTGTTTCCTCCCAACACATATATTGGGATGGAATTTCCCATTGAGTTATATCCTCATAGGGATGAGTCTTGTTTCTTTGCGCATCTCTAGCTTGTTCCTAGATTTGGCTTCTGGAGTTTATCCTTGCAATTCCCCGTAGTTCGGATGAATGATTGCTCAGTAACGGGTAATTATCCATCTTTTCCACGGCGGAGTCTGTGGTTTTTCTACCTTTATACCGGTGGTTGTAAACCCTATTTGTCTATCCCCTTGGCAGAGTTAACCTTTTTATTCATCCTAACCAATGACGGTTACTTTTCCGTGGTTTTCTACCCAGTATTTGGTAGATGTAATCCCCTCCTTGACGGTTATCATTATACCATATTCGGTATTGATAGTCCTTCACCCCTTTTTAATTATATCTCTCGGATCATTGCCTTTGTCAATATATCCCCGGCGAGTCATCTTTCATTTGCCGTTTATTGGTAATGATCGGTCATCATTTTATACCTAGTTTTTGGTATTCCCGATGTCCTTTCTTTTCGGTCGATTTATCCTTTATTAACCCAGTAACCGATTGTGGATAATCTTCCGTGCGAGTATGTTATCTACGTTCTTACGGTAATAGATAATATGTCTCATGCACTCTTCGGTCGAAGTCTTTGTTCTTCCCCAGTCGAGTAAGATTCGTATCCCCTTTGCGGAGTCGAATACCCATCCTATTATCGAGTTTGCTTTCTAGCCCTCCTTTGGATGATGAGTGTCTTGGGAATATTCCCCAATTCACACCCTGGTCGGTCACCTATTATATGCCTAGTAATCGGTATCCCTAGTGTTCCTCCCTCTCTGCTCCCTATTATGACTCTTGTCCCCCGTAGAGTCAGATTTTCCTGAGTTGAAATATACCTTTTAGGTTTTCCTCAGATGATTTTGGATGTTTGATATCTCTCACCCTTATACCGATCTTAGATATTCCTTCTCCCCGAGCATGTTGTTCTTTCACCCTTATACCGGTGTTCGAATCACATGTCTCTTTAAGCTTATTACCCAGTAACCGGTAATACCTCACCATTGGTCTTTCCTCAGAGGAGTCTTGTTTGGAAGTTCCCCAGCAAGGTCCTTTAGTGGATTTCCCCCATCTGAGTCCGGATTTTCATCCGAAGTATCCTTTGTTGATAATTCCGCTGTATTGGCATATTCCCCAATACATGCGCCTTTGAGTCAGCTCGGGTCTTTCCATTGATTTATTCTTTTGGAATTCTGCTCCCCAAGTTTTGAGTCGTGCCCTGCTCACGCAATTTACCTTTTTTTATCCCCATAAGAGTCCCAGAGTCTCTGTCCCATTGAGTGTGTTACTCATATGGATTGTCAGTCTCTCCTGACTTCTTTTCTCTTTGTGGACACATATCCCCCCCACGAAGTATTACCCTTTTGCATACATACATCTGTATCATGAGGTCTCGTATTGGGACCAAAATTCGTCTCTTTGTTATTATTTAAGCCCATTCTACCTCGTCGAGACGAAGATTTTAACCTTCATATCTCCGGCTAGAATGACCTTAAATAGGGGCATCTGTAAGACCCCAATTTTGGCCCTAAGATCCCTCATGGCATCATAATATTTCATTTGCAAAGCCTCAAGGATCATGAGCATCTAGGTTCCCTTTGCCCTTGGGTGGGACCTCTTGTGAGTGGTTTGAGATCACCAAGCATGCTTGAATTGTATATCATTGCTTTTCTCATTTTTATTTACTAACCAAAAGCACAAAAATATGTCACTAACATTTTTTGTTTGTAGCTTGAGCAATCACAAAGTCTAAAGAGCTTTTAGGAGATCCTTTGTACAATGATAAAGCCAAGAGGAGATGAAAGTAAGCATGGTAATGGTTCCCAAAGCTCTCATCCATCAAATATGCCTCCCTAGTATCTCAATTCATCATTTTGATCAAAGCAAGTCAAGGGGTTTGAGGTTTATTTCCCAAGGAAACCCTAATTCATCTGTTCATCAACTATGCCTTGCTCATGAAGCAGACTCAACCCATGGTCAAATACCATCAAGGGAAGTTCTTAAATTCATTATTCCATGCATATTTAACTTATTTGAGTATCCTTAATCATCAATTCATCAAGATATGAGTGGTGGACTTGAGAAGTTGATCAGTCAATTCATCTAACTATTTTGAAATAAACTGAGACCTAACTTTTTATGTGTTGGTCAAATGGAGATTATCCCAAGAGAAACAATGTTCTTAAGGATAATAGTAACAACCTTCATGTTCATCAAAAATTGATTTGAAGCTTGTAAGATCATCATCCACTCCAACACATTATAGGTCATTTTGACTGAAACCCTAATCTTGGGTCAACTTCCCAAGAACATAACTCATTCATTTTTTATGATTTTGACGTGGAACCAAATGCATTGGAAAGATTATTGTGTCTACTTCAAATGTTATTTTGAGACAAATTTCAAAACCTCAAAAGAAATACATGTGATAATGCAAAACATTATAGGTCACTTTGGGCCAAATGCATTGAAATGGAAAAAAGTCCAACTTCAAGTGCCCATAACTTATTTATTAAAAATCCAAATGATGCAAAATTTAAGTCCAAATTTATTTTATTGAACATATCTACAACTTTAGTGTTGAAGGTTTTATCTTTTGGAGCTTGCATCATTGAGACAGAAGGGCTTGAACATTGGCCAAATTTGGAAACTTCACTTATGCATGTTTTGCACCCTACACTTTAAACTCAAAATTCACTAATTTCCAAGGCCCAATTGAAATTTTAATCAACATATCATTTGTTCCTTATGCAACAAGCTTTCTAACCATTACTCATGAGGTTGCGTTTGGAGTTTGGAAGCACCATTTTTCAAGGCATGAAGATTAAGTGCATTTTGTGAAATTCAATTCAAATTGCCATGCATGAGCTGATTACACTTAATATACACGTCCATTTGCAATTCACATGAACTCAGCAGGTCATTCCAGTCTTCATTGGGCCTTCCACATGATCACACAAGCCCATGCAATGAAAAATCCATTTGCCATGCACACGAGTTAACTCATGCAGTCAGCCCTTTCCAACTATAAATACATGTGTTATGCTTCATAATTCTCCAACCTGAAGGCGCCTGAAATGCTGCAAGAGTGAATCCCTAACCATACCAAAGGAACAAAGTTCATCTTTCTTCAAAAAATTCAGATCTGAAATTCAATTGCATTTGGTTGAATTTTCATATCTAAAGTTGCTAGACCTTCATCATTTGATCTATTGAAGTTCTGTTTTGCAAAAGGAACCAAGGAAAGGGACTCAAATCTTCATAATCTAAAGGTTTTGATCAACTGTTTTTTGCTTCGAATCTCCTTATACTTTGATCCATTGGCCTTGATATTGTGTTGTCTGAAGTCCTCTCTATAGAGGCATTATTATTGAGTGCTTAATTGTTGAAATCGAGCAAGTTCAGTTGATCATCACCAAACTTCCATCTCTGATTTCTCTCTTAATAGGAATCTAGAGTGGAAGTGAGTGATATAGGAGTGATGTACATCACTTCACCTTTCGAACGGTGCCTGGATCGTCCATTTTAGTGAGCATTTGAACCTCTATGTTTTTTAACCTTCGCCGGAGCTCACCGGAGAAGACGGTGGCGCTGGCCACCGTCTCATTGCCAGATTCAATGTGAGCCATTGATCTCAATCTCCAGATCTAATCTCCACGCTCCATTGTTATGACTTTTTTTAATTCAATATGTTTCTCAGTTGACTAATGACTATCGGTACGCGCGCGCTCCTGATCCGTTGGATGTTGCCACACAAATTAATGAAGTCATCCAACGCTTCCTGATTTTTCTATTTTTCTTAATTTCTGTTTATTTTCTTTAATTCCATTTTTATTCAAAAATTCATAACTCTCTCATTTTAATGCCAAAAAATATGGGACCAATTGCATTATTTCTCTTCTAATTTCTAGTTTCTAAAAATGATTTTTAATATTTTTTATTTCACCATTTGCTATTTTTTTAATAGTTTTCTCTTTTCTGGTTATTTTTAATTCATTTTAAATAGTTTTTTATATCCAAAAACTACAAAAATATTTTTTTAACCTCTTTGAATGATGATGGATCTATGAAAAATATTCTCATCAATTTATTAATTTATTTGAGATTTATTTGAGATTTTAGTTCAATTAGGTTATTTTTATTCATTTTTAATTGATTAAAAATAGTTTCTGACTTTTAAAAATGCTGAAATTTTTTTGTCAAACTTTATTTGACCTTGTTGAACTTGGGATAATTCACTTGGACTTTTCAAAGTTGATTTAAAGTGATTTTGAAGTTTGACCTTTCTTTAATATTTTAATTCAAGTTTATTTTCAAATATAAAAATGCCAAAAATATTTTGTTTATTTCTTGACTTCCAATCTTCATCTCATTTCTGATTTTATGGTTTGACCTTGATCTTCCCTATCTTTGGTCAACATTTATGGATTGGTACATTCCTTTTCATTTGATGCATTTTATTTTCTTCTTTTCCATTATCCATCTTCTTCTTCTTCTTCTCTTTCTTTTCTATTTGATCAATGAGTTAAAGGTTGATAAGTTAGCATTGATTAGGGAGGTTTAATCTTCCTTGATTCAAATCTAATTCATCTTGATCAAATGATCAAGTGAATGGCTTTGCATTAAGGATAGGTTGCTTTCTAAATCATGCAAAGGACTTAAACCAATACAAGATCATTTCTCTTTCTCTTTTTGGCATGGCAAGTTGTTGGAACTTGGTTCACTAATCAAGACTTCTAACTTGTGTTGTTGCCTACATTATTATTGACCGGCCTCAGATAGTTGTGACTTCTATATAAGTCCAAATACGATTGCTTAACATAGCGCTAAATTAGCCTTATGGCACACTAACTACTAACATTAACCATTAACAATTAACATTTACTTTTTGCTCTTTACTTTTATGCAATTTACTATTCTTGTACATATTATTCATTTGCTTTTTTTTCCTTTGCTCACTTGAGCACATGTTTATGTTAATGCAATTTGCCTTTTGCTCACATGAGCACATAATTGTATATATATATTATTGTGCTTGTGCTTTTGTTTTGATTATTGTGGACCAAAATGCAAAGAAATGGACAAATGGACTTAGTTTCTAGGACTTACCCTATGCAAATTGGAGTAAAAGGATCTTAATGTAAAGATGGATTAGAAGGACCAAACCTCTAAACTCACTCTTGTCCATTCTTGATTTACTTAATGGAACTTTTTGATGTGTGTGCTTTTGTGCTAGGGAATCCTATTTGAGCCAAAATGAAGAACCATCACCATGTCCATCCAAAGTGAAAGATACAAGAGCCGTTGGGGATCTTCTAAGAGCTTGCTTGATTAATTTGATTGCTTGAGCTTTTACTTATTTGCTTGCATATTCCAAAGTATGGGAGCTACTTGAATCATCAATATGATCTCAAGAGAGGAACTCCATTTGTGGTCTTGTTTCTTATCCCTCATCTCTTGTATGTTTAGGACTTTAGCCATTCTTCTTCCTCCCTCCACTCTAACCCAAGCCAAAACTTTTTGTGCAAACATTAACACTTGTTTTCAAACATTAGAAACCTAAGCATTATGCTTTTGATTTTCCAACTTTCTTTTCATAACACTTATTTTGAATTGAATCTTTAAGTCAACTTTGACCATATTTTGTAAATACTTTTCATTGGTAAATATAATCCATTCAAACGTCTTTTTGTGGTTTCAATGGCCACTTTCTTAATCAAACTTTTCATAACCTTTAGCTATTAGGTTTGAGTTATCCTTGAGGTAGATGTAATACTCACCTATATCCTTAGTGATGGACAATGAGTATTCCATGCTTATTATAGGGTTAACCCCTCACTAGCATGTTGAAGCTATCCTCACATGGTGGATTTGTGGTTTTAGGTTGAGTTTTCTCCCTTGGATAACAAAAGACCTTAAGGCTTTTGGACCAATCAATTCACCAACTCATTTTGAGATTTTTACCCCGAACTACGAGGTTTTGATCCTAATCTTTTTTAAGATGGTAGTAGGCAATAGGTTCATCCATCCAAACACAAAATGTAAATAAACTTGTATATTCTCTTCTCATCTCTTCAATCATGTTTGCACAATTAAATTTTCACAAAATACCAACCTTACAACAAGTATGAAAAGGGCTCCCTAGGAGTACCTAGGATGTTTTGGGTGCTTAAAACCTTCCCATTGCATAACCAACCCCCTTACCCCGATCTCTGACATTTTTACTAGTTTTTGATTTGATAAAACTTTTAGGTTTTTGTTCGCTTTCTAACCATTCCTTTGGATAAGTAGAAGTGCGGTGGCGACTCGACTTGTATGGTTTACCTTGGATTTAGTCAATATCTCTAATGGTAACGAATACCCCGCTACACAAAGCTGTGAAGCAAGATCCAGAGTGTGTCTTCTTGATCAAAGTTGTGAAGCCAGATCAAGAGTGTGTCTTCTTGATTGAAACTGTGAAGTAAAATCAAGAGTGTGTTATTGAAAAGTGTTTTCTTTTCTCAAGGGATTGTTGTTTAAGATCATAGGTGTGATTGTAGGGAAGTGAGTGGGTTCTCATATCTAAGAGTGCTTAGGTAGAAATTGCACGGGTAGAGATTAGGTGAGAAAGACTGTAACTTTTTGAAGTGTAGGGAGAGTCTTTGAACTGATTCTATTTTAGTGAATTTCCTTCCTGGCTTGGTAGCCCCCAGATGTAGGTAAGTTGGACCGAACTGGGTTAACAATTGCTTGTGTATCTTGCATTACTATTCTTTATCTTTATTCTGTTTGCATTACTCAGATATTAGTGTCGTGACATTACCTTCGACATCTCATATCTGATACCAGAATTTCACCATTATTCAATACAAGATGACAAGTATCTTGGATTCAAGGCATAGTTGTGTGTACCGTGTGAAAACTAGGGTTTCCTAGCAACTTCAAGTTGCTCAACCAAGCTAAACCTCAATTGATTCTCCCTCTAATTTTTGTGTGTGTACCTTATTTTGAGGATTCATTTGTATCATCTTGGTAAATCCAAAACCCTAATTGTGGCTATCACTCATTGTGTGTGCATCTAACCCTCATTTCATTTGGTTCACTATCATTCATTTGTGCATGTTCTTTTGCTTGGTCAAGCTCCATTCAAGGCCCATTTGTTCTTGGTTCATTCCTAAGGGCATCCTTTGGCCAAAGCCCATTCTCATGCTACCACAACTTCCACTTGTCTCATTCATGATTATTTCATCTGATCATTGCTAGTTCTTGGTTGGTTCAAATCATGGTTATTCATGTGCCTATTAATCCTTCATTCAAGTCTTATTGCCCATACATTAGTCCTTGATTCATTGGTCATTTGCACCATGGTGGATTATACCCTAGTCTTTGGTTCATTTGAGTTTCTTCATTCATATTCACTTCATTGCCCATTCAAGGTGTTAGGGTTCTTAGGTTTTACAGTTGTATCATTGGATTTCCATACAATTCATTTCATTTCCATTAGTCCATGTTTCCATACAATTCATTTCCATACATGCAATTCAATTTGTTTCCATACATTCAATTCAATTCAATTCATTTCAAGTATCTTTCAAGTTCCACTCAAATTCATACAAAATATTAAATTTAATTTATACATTGATCATTCAAAGTCCCTACATACAAAAAATTACTAGCTTGACCATTTTTTATAATAGTTGACTTTTGGTTAACCGTTGACTTTCTGGTCAACTAGTTTACCAAAGTCAACTGACCCCCCCCCCCGGACCACCCTAAGACCCAACCTAATCCACCTTGTCTTGGTTCATCATCCTAGTCCATGTTTGTTTGTGGACATCATAATTTCTTCAAGTACAAGCTACCATTGACCATGTCATGTTTATCATGCCTATACAAAACCATAACTAAGCCAAGGCATTACTACATACAACAAACATGTTCATGACCTATCCAAAAAATATAAACAAATTCAAGTATACATGACTAAAATAATTCAAACATGCATTGTATATACATAAGCATGACCAAAGCATGCATCCAAGCAACCATGTTCAATCAACTAAGGGCCAACCAAATGCAACACCTAAGGCAAGATGCAAATCCACATGACATTAAGCACAAACCAACACACCAAGTCACCATTAACATGACCAAGCCATACCTATTGCAGCCAACCCTGCAAAACATGATAAACCTGAACCAAGCAACTTACCTTACAATACATTGCAACATACATGCCAACAAACCAAATACAAGCCATACATACCTGCATCGAACAAACCAGGGTTGCAACCATTAACCAAGTCTTCAACAGACCATAGCAATTCAAACCATCAACCCTGCAAAACATGAGCCAACCTACAATAGTTCAAAGGCAACAACCATATCAATTCATCAAGTGAAATCGAGCCACACAATATGTCATGATCAAAATCTACAATAAAAATTGCACAACATTGCAGCAAAATCGAGAAAATGAACAAATAGAAAAATCCATATCAGTTCATATCATAATTAAACTTGCCACATCATCAACTAACTAAACCTATCAAGTAACCAATCATTGTCACCTGATTTCCTCAATGTCCACAAATTAGAACAACCAAATTATAACAAACTTCTCCCTCGATTTCATAAATTCACCTTCAATTGAACCTAAATAATTCTCACAAATCCCATGGCTCAACAAACTATATAATCTATCATTCCCTAATCATTTTTCCCTAATCGGGGTGATTCATATCAAATCCCAGAATCATCATTCTCCAATCATCACTCATCTCAAAACTTCAACACTCTCCAATCTCAGCTCTCTCAACATTCATCTTCGCCCTAAAACTCTTGAATCCCTCAACATCATCTTCAATCCCTCAACCTCTCACAGATCATCATCTGAGCCTCACCCTCTAAGCCTTTATCTCAAACCACTCAATTCACTCACAATTTCAAGCAGAAGAAAGAAGATAGTAGAAGAAGAGAAATTGTGTATCAAGAAAAGCATTGAGAGAGAGAGAATTAGAGAGCTTACATGAGTCTGCTCCGAGCTTCTTCTCCGGGGTGGTATTTCTTCATCTCTCGTATTCTTCATATTTCTTATTACTAGAATGCGAGAATTGATGAGAGGAATCAAATTCTAACGACATGGACCTTGATTCCTCATAGTTTTCATTTGATTTAAGATAAACCACTTAGGGTTCTTGATGTTGTTGCCTTTGATTTGAGCTTTTCTTTGAGAATTTCGTGAAATCATCCTCATATTCATCATCAGCGAGTCATTGCACATCTGGTGATGTTTTCATTTTAAGTTTTGATGCACCACCGCTGCCGGAGGCAATCTCTGGCGCGGTGGTTGGTGGTGGAGCTAACCTGAGTTCATGTGTTTGAATTCATTTCTTGTTTGGCGCGTGAATTTTGAATCTATTTTCAATTGCATTTGAAATTTCAAAGTTCTGAACATTGCCATTGCTTTGTCACGTTTGGGCTCTCATGGATGGGCCTAGCATCATTTTGCTGAACATCACCTTTGTTTACTCATGCTCCCCTGGCTCCAAATGGCTATTTGATTATTGGCCATATCTTTGGGCTCTGCGCAAAAATCTATTTTGGCACCCTATTTCTATTTCTGACCCCCCCCCCCCCCTGTTTTCTATTAATTTTTCTATTTTTATTGATATTTTTTAGCATTTTTCCATATCATATTTTCTACTATATTTTTGATATATTTTGGTGATATAAAAGTTGCTTAATTTGACCATGATTAGGTTAATTTCATTAGGGCTTTAATGATTTTTTATCATGTTTACATAATTGATTTAGATGGTTGTTTTTAATCACTATGTTAATTTCCTTGTAATTACCTTGACCAATATTATATTTGCCTAGGTATATAATCACTATGTTAATTTCCTTGTAATTACCTTGACCAATATTAGAATAGGCCTTAAAGTGTGGTATTGTTTGATGATTCATGGTTAATCATCTTTGTTGATTTGGTCCATAATTGTATGCCATGCTTAGATGATTTTGATCATTAGGTTAATTCCATTCAAATTGTCTATTAGATTGTTAATCTTTTTAAATTGAAAATTCCATTTCAATTTGCTTTGATATTATGCCTTGTTTAGATATCATTTCCCATCATGTTCATGTGGTTAATGTTCATTGATTGTTCATGTTGAATCCATTTCCATTTTATTGAAAATTTCTATTAAATGTGTTTAACTTTTTATGCATGTTGTCTATTCAACTTTGAATCCCATTCTAACTCCATTTGCCTTGTGTATTTACTTGGATCATGTGACTTCAAGCCTAATTCACCATGTTTCCATTATGACAATTTCCTACACTTATCATTTGCCTTGTATTGTGTGTTCATACTTAGGGATACCATGTCACTTGATTGTTTTAGGTTGGTACTTGGTTTGTAACTTGTATGGATTCCACTTCATTTGCCTTGTATTGTTTGGTATGATCCCCCCCCCCCCCTGTAGGTCATATGTCCCCTCTTCCCATGAAATTGTAATAGATTAGGTTTATCTTTCCTTTAATGCTTTCAATCCATGCTAACTAAAAAGATAAAATCAAACGATAAAAAGACCTTTTTCATAAGACAAAAAGCACACTTGATCCAACGTCAAGTGTTTTCCAAATCAAACTCACTTCAAAGCAACATGAGTGTTTGATCCAATGTCAAGTATCTCATCATCTTTATCCATTCCATTCTCTACTTCTCAACCTATATATATCTCATTCTTCATACATTTTTTCATAATAAATTCCAAACACTTGATCCAACGTCAAGTGTCCCTTTCCAAAATCGTTTCTCAATAAACTTGAATGCAAAAGTGGGGTGTACGTACTTATGCACTACACTCAAGTACTTAGGTTGTCGATCATACCTAGCTTGTGGCCCAATTACTTGACTTCCTCCTCAAAATACTTAATAATAAAATGAGTTCACTCTGGTGCTCTGAGAGAGAAACAGGGTGGTTAGGATGTCATTATCCTCTCAAGCCCCGAGTATTCTAATTGTTGGTCGTACGTAGCAAAGGGTTAGATACTCGTCTCCCTCTAAGTACCAATGATTCAACTTGCCAAAAAAATTTCACAATAAAACTCTTTTGGATGAAAAAGATGGGTTAGGATGCAATTGTCATCTCAACTCCCAAGTGTTCAGATTTTCGGTCGTACCTAGCTTGTGGTCTGATACTTGTTTTCGTACTAAAATCAACCACAACCAATCAAATCCAATTTTCTGCCTTAGGACATCTTTCAAAACCTTTTCAGAAAGGGCATGTTACTTCTGTTCTACTGTGAACGAAGGTTAAACCTCTCATGCGTGAGCATACAAGTAATATTTAACTGCTAGAATATGATCCAATCGCATCCATTCTACCGCAAACAAACAAGCACTTAAGCCTCCCATGCGCGAGCACACAAGCAAGGTTAACCGCTATAACGTGAACTTTAACATTTTCCACTAAAATCAATCAACAAATACTCTGTTTTATGATCGGAACTATAGAGCTCTGACTTCCTTATTGCACGAATGAGGACACGTAGGCACAAGGGTTCAAAACCTTGGCGAGCACATTAATAATTATTTTCTTTTTTTCTCACTTACTCTCTCTATAAACCAATAGCAAGTAACCTTTAGATAACAACATGCATACGCATGAAGAACAAATATAGTGGTTCCCATTGAGTACAACGGATGTGAGGGGTGCTAATACCTTTCCCTTGCATAACCGACTTCTGAAGTCGCTCTTGGTTGCGAAGATCATTCTCCTGGGATTTTATCGTTATTTTCACTTTCCTTTGGAATAAATAAAATTCGGTGGCGACTCTATATTTTTCACGGAACGACAAGCATTCACATGCCCATTTGGATTTTTTGTGTATTGAAGGATACCTTTCGGATTATGTAATGCGCCAGCAACATTCCAAAGCTGCATGCTTCCTATTTTTCTGACATAATTGAAAACTCGGTAGAGGTATTTATGGATGATTTTTTTATATTCGGTACATCGTTTGACTATTGTCTTGATCTATTAAATAATAACCTAAAGAGATGTACCGAGAAAATTTTGGTGTCAAATTGGAAAAAAAAATGTCATTTTATGGTAACTGAAGGCATTGTTCTAAGCCACAAAATCTTTGCTAAAGGAATAGAAGTCAATCAAGCTAAAATTGAAGTGATATAAGAACTTCCACATCCCGTAAATGTGAAAGGAGTAAGGAGTTTTCTTGGTCATGCAGGTTTTTACAAGAGATTTATTAAAGAGTTTTCAAAATTTTCAAAACCTGTATGTAACCTGTTGCTCAAAGAAAATGACTTTAACTTTGATAAAGATTGTCTGCACTCTTTTTCTATTATAAGAAATAAATTCATAACTGCCATGGTCATTGTGTCACCAAATTGGGAGCTTCCTTTTGAAATTATGTGTGATGTTAGTGATTACACTGTTGGTGCAGTACTTGGCCAACGACAAACAAAATGTTTCCATGCAATTTACTATGCAAGCAAAGTTTTAAATGAAAGTCATGTTAACTACACCACAACTTAAAAGGAATTGCTAGCGGTAGTATTTGCTTTGGAAAAATTCCGCCCGTATTTAATATGTTCAAAGGTTATTATTTATACAGATTGTAAGACCCCAATTTTGACCCTAAGATCCCTCATGCATTCTATCATAAGCATTAGCATTGGGATCATGCCTTGGTATCCTCCTTACCCCTTCCTTCATTGGGTTTGTTTTGGGAGAGATCACCAAGCATCTTTGTGATTATATCATACTTGTATATTATCATTTCACTAACCAAAATACCAAAAATATGTCTTTGCATCTATCTAACTCTTTTTATAGGTAGGGCATGATCTCAGTGATTCATTGATCACATCTAAGGTTTTAGACCCTCATGAACAAAGAGCACAACCAAAGAATTGATTCAAGAATGGTTATGAGCATCATATATGAGTCCCAATGATCTCTACATGTTATATTGATCAAGTTTTCTTCAAGCGTTTGAGGGTGATTTGCCTTGGAAACCCTAGTTTGACTGGGTATCTTGAGTAACTTCTCCAACAAGCTATCTTACCAATTGATCATATTCCTCAAGGTACACTTCAAATTTCATCATATTATGCATATATGATCTACCATGAGCCAAGAAAGTCAAGAGAATTGGAAATTAGCAAGTTGGTTGATGGTGGTTGGCCAGATGAATTCATCTGATCAAAACTGGGTCTCCCTAGACCCTATCTCCTACAATTTTCACCATATGAAAAATATTCCAAGAGAAAACTTACTCTAAATGACATTATAAACAACTTTAATGTTGATACCTAGAGCTAGTTTTGCTTGTAAAAGCATTTCCTATGTTGAAACATTATAGGTCATTTTGTCTAAACCCTAATTTGAAAGTCAACTTCCCAAGGCCATAACTTGCTCAATTTGTATGAGATGAAAGATTTCCAAGTTGCACAATCAAATTAAATGTGTCTAATTAAACTTTTATGTTTGGAGTGGGAGCTAATTCAACTTTTTTGAGCATGTGATATGAGGCTACATTATAGGTCACTTTTGACCTATACCATTGATCAAGTGATTTTTCCAAACTTCAAAAATGCATACCTCTATCATTTCAAATCCAAATTACATGAAATTGATGACCATTTTTAAGGTCTTTGAGATATCTACAACTTTGATGAAGACACTTTTCTCATTTGAAGCTCCCATAAAAAGTTAAGCAAGGTGGAATATTGAGACATATGGCTTGACACTTAGAAAAATTTTGATATGTCAAATTTTTCCAAACTTCCACCTAAATTCTCCAAGTTCCAAGCTCCAAATGAAAAAAATTTCAACATCAAACTTGTTCCTCTTGATCTCACCTTTCCAAAGAGCTCAAATTCATTAATTTTGGACTTGAAATGCCTAGGTTGCGCATGGCTTAAACAGGATGATATCATTTGGCATGGGTCCAACGTCAAACAACAATGTACAATTGCCTTGCATTTCAAGCTTGCTCCAACACATATGATCATTCATTTTGGACTTCAAGCTATCATTCCATGGGCTTATACGCACCCATGCACCATGCTATCATCATTTGCCAAATTTGGAAGGTCGAAAAGAGTGTGCAAATATCACATGGATTTGGCTATAAATACAACTGCATTTGCTCAGAAATCAGACACACATTGTGCCAGCTTTGAATCTCCATTGAAAACCCTTCACTCTCATAGGATAACCCTGAAAATATCTTTTGAATTTGAGCTTGAATCTCCACTGTTTTGGAATTCAATTCTCCAGGAGTCCATTGCTTCTAAACCTTTCCATTCCTCTCCTGCAAGCAATTGAAGTGAAGCTAAGTACAATTTAGATCAAGTTCTAGCAAGTTCAGACCTCCATTGAAGGTAATTTGCAGAAATTTTGAACTCTTCGATTCTCTTAAATTGTTGCTCAATTCCATTGATTCTTGAGTTGCCTGAAGTCCTACCAATGTAGGCAAGAAGATTGAGTTGCTTTGAGGCCAAATCAAAGCAACTCAGATCATGAACCTCATTTTTCAATTCCACATATCTCTTAATATATTTGGAATTGGAAGAATTGGAGGTGATATTCAAACTCACTGATGTTTTTTCTTTAAGATCATGTCCCTATTTATTATTTTGGTGATGGTTCATCTTGACCAGTCCAGTGGAGCTTACCGGGGAAGATGACCGGAGCTCTAGCTCCGGCGATGAGGTGTCTCACCTCTGAACCACTTGATCCAAGTCCCACGTTATAATCTGGAGCGTTGATGTTGATTACTTCATTTGCCACACGGTTGACTAGGACATTGGTGGAACGCGCATTTTGGATCATCAGATCTGCCACCTCAATTAATGAGGGAGATCTGATGGACCACGTAATTTACAATTTTATGATTTTTATTTTAATTCCATTTTCTTCAATAATTCATATTAAATTCAATATTGATCCAAAAAATATGGGACTTTCACCAAAAAAATTCAAATATTTTTCTCTTTCATATTCTGAATTAAAATTATGTTTTGGATCATTATTAATATTTTTCATGAATTATTTGATTTTGCATTTGTTTTTAATTGTTTAAAAATATTTTTAAGTGTCCAAAAATTATGAAATTTTTTAGCCAAGGTCCTTTGACCTTGTTTGACCTATGATAAATCTCATGCACATTTATTTGGTGTTTTGATGAGATTTTAGGATTTGGACAAAACATATTTGAATTTAATGCATTATTTTAATATTTTTAATTGAATAAATGTCATTTTAATTGTGTTGACCATTTGTATTGACTTAATTGAGTTTAATTGTTTGTTTTTGGGCCTTGGTCAAAGTTGATTTGACTTTGTCAAATTAATATCATTGGATTTAGGGGATTGATGGAATGTACATGCCATCTCCCAAAATGAATGAATGATATTAATTTGGTAAAAGTCCTCCTTTGACCAATTTGTGATCTCATTCATCCCTTTCCCTCTTCATCTAATTCCCCTTCTTCATCCATTCATTTCCAATTGGCAAATGACATCTCAAAGTCCTAATGCTAGTTGATTGAAAGATTAACATGAGTATGGATGAGATTAGGCCACACCTTTTGCATATTTTTGTGTGTGGTATATTTAATGGGCATAGTTCTTAATGCTATGTCTCCAACATGCATTAACACCAAAATTCTATTGCCCGGCCTCAAATAGTTGTGACTTCTACATAAGTCCAATTACGATTGCTTAACATAGCGCTAAATTTGTGACATAAAAGGCATAAGCATTCTAGTTAGTGAGATTGTAAGTCTCCCTTGTTCCATGGTATTGTGTGGAAACTTGGCCTTCTTTCCTTCCTTTGGAAGATGTTTTGGTTCAAGGATCCATGCTTGTAGAAAGTGGGTTGACTGTTCTCCAAAGAATTTCTTGAAATCAAAAGCAAAACCAAACTAACTTCTAACTTACTAACCATTAACTTTTACTTTCAAGCTTTTACTTTAATGCAAGTTACTTTTAGCAATCTATTATCATTTACCATTATAGATATCATTCTATTTGTTTATGTTTATGTAATTTTCCTTTATCCATTTGGACCATATTGTGTGGTATTATTTTGTTTGTGTATACTTTGTTTGTTAGTATGGTCTTTGACCATTAATGCACATAATAGTAACAAAAATCCTAAAAGACTTTTGAATGGACTGTTGATTTGATCTTGCCCAAATGGACTTAGAACTTAGGCAACATTCCTTTGCTAGTGGACTTGGCTAATGCCAATTTGTTGAAGAACCAAGTGCTTGCAATTTGAATTCATCTAAACATCCTTGAAGATCTCTCTATGATTCATCTGCAACATTGATTATTGTTAAGTTGTTATGTTGAACCTGTGACTTGTGGAATTCATCTGTTACATGGGCTATACTGAAGAAGATCATTGAAGTGGATAAGCTTGGATGAGGTCATCTTTATTTGATGCCTTTGCTCTTCAAGATTATTATAATTGTGCATTTGTGTGTTGCTTGATCCTAAAAGTCCAAGGGAATTCTGGGTTTCTATTGACATACTTGTCTATTGGATTACTACCCATTTGGTCAGATCTTTTCAACTTTAAACTTTTAAATTTTGTGCATAGGGTAGTCTCTTCATCTTCTCCCCATCTCTTTAATTTAAAAATCTCTCCCTCCAATTTTAAAACCTTCTTTGTGTGAACTCCTTTTGTTCTAAAACTTTGACCACTTTCAAAAGAGATAGAAACTTTGGCCTTATGTCATTGCATTTTCAAACTTATTTTCTTAAATTAAACTTGTAAATAAACTTAATCATACTTGACTTAAACTTTCAAAAAGCCAAAAAGAACTAACTCAGTCAAACCCTTTTAGGCCTGTGTGCCTTTCAAGCTTAATTTTTATTAAAACTAACATACTCAATTTGAAATTTATAGCACGAACTACGAGGTTTTGATCCCTCATTTTTATGTTGGTAAGTAGGCACAAGTCTGAAGGTCTTGTCAAACACAAAAATATAATTAATGAATTCTTTTCTCATCCCCCCATTCTATTTGTTTGTAAAAATCACTTTGTACAAAATACATATGCACACAAAAAGGGCTCCCTAGGAGTACCTAGGACACTTTGGGTGCTAACACCTTCCCTCTGTGTAACCAATCCTCTTACCTGTGATCTCTGACTTTTATTAGTTTTTATTTGAAAACTTCTTACATATTGGATTTTGTTCGTACTTTTCCATTTTCCCTTGGAAACAATAAAAATGCGGTGGTGACTCTTGTTAATAGATATTTAGCTTGTCAATAGCTTAATGATCATGAATATCCCGCTACACAAATCATGCATCTTTGAAGTATCTATTTAATAAAAGTGATTCAAAACCAAGATTGTTACGATGGGTGCTTATGTTGCAAGAGTTTGATTTGGAAATTAATGATAAGAAAGCGGTAGAAAATTTTGTGGTATATCACCTTTCCAAGGTAGAGAATGTTGAAGTGACTAGAAATAAGCAAAGTATTACAGAGAAATTCCCTAACGAGCAGCTAATGGCAAGTTAAAGACCTTAATTTGCAGACATGACAAATTATAAGGCAACAAATGTGATACCCAAATAATACACTTGGAAGCAAAGAAAACGCTTCTATAAAGAAGAAAAATTTTATTTGTGGAATGATCCATACTTGTTTAAAAGAATCCTTGATGGTTTACTTTGCATGTGTGTTGCAGTAAAGAAGCATACAACATTATGTGGCATTGTCATACCTCGACATATGGAGGAACCATATTGGCGAGAGAACTACAGTAAAAATATTGCATAGTGGGTTTTGGTGACCTACTTTATTTAATGAATGTAAGTTATATGTGTCTACATGCCCTGAATGCAACATAACTGGTAACATCTCAAAATGAGACGAGATGTCATTGAATATTATGCTTGAGGTAGAACCGTTTGATTGTTGGGGAACCGATTTCATGGGTCATGTTCCCCAATCAAATTTGTATCTTTATATTCTTGTATGTGTTGATTATGTTACCACATGGGTTGAGGCAATCGCTTATAGTGAAAATGATGTCCGAACTGTCACTGACTTTTTGAAAAAGAATATTTTTGTCAGGTTCGGTGTTCCCAGAGTATTAATCAGATAATAGAGGGACACTTTTCTATAACAGGTAGTTGGAAAAATTGCTAGAAAAGTATAATTTCAAACATAAAGTATCAACACAGTATCACCCTCAAACTTGTGGCCAAGTTGAAGTATCAAATAGACAATTGAAACAAATTATGGAGAAAACAGTGGCAGCGTCACGGAAACATTAGTCAAAAAATTGGATGATGCTCTGTGGGAATATAGAACAGCCTTCAAAACATATTTAGGTTTCTCTCTGTATCAACTTTTTTATGGTAAAGCACGTCATCTCCCCGTAGAATTAAAGCATCAAGCATATTGGGCGGTAAAATTCCAAAATTTTAATGAAAAGGTAGCTTGGAAGAAGAGGTTACTGAAATTGGAAGAGATGCAATTATCTACGTATCAGAATGTGTTAATTTATAAGGAAAGCACCAAAAGGTATCATGACAAAAAGTTGGTAAAGCTAAATTTTCAAGTCGGGCAACAAGTCTTACTGTTCAATTCAAGATTGCGATTGTTTTCAGGAAAACTAAAATCCAAGTGGTCAGGACCGTTTGTTGTCACAGAAGTTTTCCAAAGCGTTGCCATTGAAATTCAAGATCCTGGTGATATGGGGATTTAAATTAAATGGACAAAGGTAAAAGAAATATTACCGAGTGGAGATTCCAAATGAAAAAGCTTCCCTAATATTGTCAGACCTCTAAATCCGGTTGTAAAGCTAATGACACAAAACAAACGCTTCATGGGAGGCAACCCATATGTTATAACCAGTTTTTTTTGTTTTTGCATAATTTACTTTATGTTAGTAGTGAAATTCAATAAGAATAATTAGCCACTTGAGCATGCCTTTCAATCACAATCTATGTTTGTTTTTAATGAACAAGTTTGTAGCGGTTGCTTCTTTCAGATTTACAAAATTTGCACTCGTAGCATTGAACAAATGAACCAAAAGTACCATCTGAGGAAACTTGATCATCAGGAAAGTGACTTAAAACTTGAAGGAAAAGGATGAAAAAGGAATCAAGGGACTTATACTCAACCTTCAGATGCCTCAACTAATAAGGTTTAGCCAAATAAATTCCATTGTTTACTACTTCTTTTATTGAGTGTATCCATGCATTATTATTTTATCATGTTTGAACTATTTATGATTAAATTTGTCAGGTTTAATTGACACACACTGAGGTAGTTTTTGGCTTTGAGACTCTAAGCTTTTTAACCATCCTATAGTAATAGGATACATCTGTTGCTAACCATTTTGAGCTTGGCCTTTCTTTTAGTGACTTAGCCTTATGACTTGATAGATTTTATCTTTCCACACTCTCTTTGGAGTTAGGTAGAAATGTCTAGTTCTTAAGTTGTATGAAAAAGAATAAGTTTGGGGTTGCTCTTGGAAGTGAGCAAAGTCTAAATTTTGGGGTTGGGATACTAGAGAAAAACGGTCAAAATTTCAAAATTTTGAGAAAATAAGAAGTTGGAAAAAGGAACTTCTGGAGAAAAAAAGACATAAAAAGAATGCAAAGTGCATATTGAGGACCATAATAAAAATATATTTAGTACCATAAATAAGGAACAAGTGGTATGATAAAAAAAAAGAACTAGACACCTAACTCCAAAGGTTTAAACCTACATTCCCAAAAATGTATTACCCAAACATAAGCCAAGATACAACCGAAAGAGCCCTCAAATGTCTGTGTTTTGATTTCTTTGACGAATTATATTAGAACATGATCAAACTCGATATAAACTATTTTTCATGTTGATTGAGATACTACCCTATCAATTGAGTGAGTCAAGGTGAGATGAGAGATAGGTTGAGTACTTGTCAAAGATTGAGGATGTTTTCTGAATTTTCCGGATTGAAGTTGGAAGCTGGAACGATGGTCAGGTAAAGAAAGTTTCATATAGAGATGTTCAATTGTTATTGTGTAACTTATTTTCTATTTGGAATTGGAAGTGCGGACAAGTTACTTGAGGACAAGCAACGATTAAAGTTTGGGGTTGTGATGACACTTTATCATTGCATGTTTTCAGTCGAAAAAATGGACCAAAACAAGTTAAAGAGGGGTAAGAATGAAGAATAAAGGCCAAAGAAAGATGTAAAAATAAGTAAGTATGAAGAAATAATGACTTTGTGAAAATATGGTGGAAAAATGAGCAAAAGCATGCAGCTACTAGAATAATCATGCGCAGGATCGCACGACTGGTAGAAAAGCAAAGTCACCATCGTGTGCACGATACAAATTATAATGTTGTAGCAGTAAATTCATGATCATCAAGCTATGGATAAGCAAGACATCAAATAACAAGAGTCGCCACCGCGCTTTTATTGTTGCCAAGGGAAAAGGGAAAAGTACGAACAAAACCCAAAAATAAGAAGTTTTCAAATTAAAACTAATAAAATGCCAGAGATTACAGGTAAGGGGGATGGTTACACAGAGGGAAGGTGTTAGCATCCAAAGTGTCATAGGTACTTCTAGGGAGCCCTTTCATGTGTGCATATGTATTTTGTACAAATGATGTTTGCAAGCAAATAGAATGGGGGGATGAGAAAAGAATTTATTAATTATATTTTTGTATTTGACAAGACCTTCGGACTTGTGCCTACGTACCAACATAAAAATAAGGGATCAAAACCTCGTAGTTCGTGATACAAATTTCAAAATGGATGCATTGCTTTTAACAAAAATTAGGTTTGAAAGGCACAAAGGCCTAGAAAATGGTTTGAATGAGTTAGTTCTTTTTGACTTTTGAAAATTTTAAGTCAAGTATAGTTAAGTTTATTTACAAGTTTGATTTAAGAAAAGAAATTTGAAAATTCAATGGCATAAGGCCAAAGTTTCTAATTTCCAAAGGGTCTAAGTTTAGAAAAAACACAAGTACAAACAAAGAAGTTTTTAAAAGGAGGGAGAGATTTTGAAATTAAAGAGATGGGGAGGAGATGAAGAGACTAATCCTAAGCATAAATTTATAAGTTAAGAGTTGAAGGATCTAGGGTTCCATAGGATGTTCATTTACCTTCTCTCTTGTATTGTATTTGGTTACCAAGACTGTACTTCTTTGGTGTAAAACTTTTTCCAGATATTATTGATATGGTATTTCCATTATATGTCTAAATGATTAATAGTTTCTGATATTTGCAAATAGAACTCTAAAAGTTCCTCTGATTAAAAAATAAATCATATGCACAAGCATTGCATGCATCATGTGCATAAGCAGGTTTTTGTTCCAGGCTCCTTGTTCAGTGGTCTAACTCTGTGTTCTTCATTTATTTTGAAGACAAGTTGACGCACCGGTACTACACTAGAGCCAACTTTTCAAGACTAATGGATCACCTTGAGCAAGAGAACAGAGATTTGAAAGAGGAAGTGGCCAGATTGACTGCCCTGATGGAGTCTTTCATGGCCTCCCAAAGCCAATCGTCTCCAACGCCTTCAACTCCTCCCTAGAGGACAGTCATTTCTGAGATTGCCTCTTCAATAGTGTCTGCTGCCAGTTCCAACTTTGCACCTACTGCTATGCCAGTCGGGTTTCCCTAGGGGATGCCCGCAAACTTTGTTCCAGAGGGTCCCGCCCCAACGTTTGCTTCTTTGTCGGCATCTAACCCGGTCCTTGTTGTGCCACCTCCGGTCGTGCATACTATGCCGAGAGTAGATGACACCTTTTATCACTCTGAGCCATCTGAGGGCCCAGACATGTATGAAAAGATGGATGCTATGAACGATCAATTCCTTGAGCTTCGCAAGGAACTCAAAACTCTCAGAGGGAAGGACCTCTTTGGCAAGTCTACTGCTGAACTTTGCCTTGTACCAAATGTCAAGATACCTGTAAAGTTCAAAGTACCTGACTTTGAAAAGTACAAGGGAAACACTTAGCCTCTCAGCCATTTGGTTATGTATGCACGTAAAATGTCGACTCAAACCGACAATGATCGACTCCTCATTCATTATTTCTAGGACAGTCTGTCCGGTGCCGCCCTGAGATGGTACATGGGTTTGGACAGCGCGAACATCCGCTCCTTCAACGACCTTGGCGAAGCCTTCGTCAAGCAATACAAATATAATGTTGATATGGCTCCCGATAGGGATCAATTGAGGGCCATGTCCCAGAAGGACAAGGAAACATTCAAGGAGTACGCCCAGAGGTGGCAAGAATTAGCTGCCCAGATTGTGCCTCCGCTGGAAGAGAAAGAGATGACCAAGATCTTTTTGAAGACCTTGAGCTCATTTTACTATGAGCGGATGATTGATAGCACTCCTTCTGACTTCACCGAGATGGTGAACATGGGGATGCGTCTGGAGGAAGGAGTCAGGGAAGGGCGCCTGACTAGAGAAGAAGGCTCTTCTGCCAAACGTTATGGGGCGTTTGCGAAGAAGAAAGATGGTGAGGTATATGCTATGACCTCCCATGTCAAATCTAGAAGACCCTCTGTGAAGAGGAAGACTGTGCGTCCCACCGGTAACCAGCACTAGGTGGCTCATACAGCACATGTTTTCAGAGAAAATCAGTAATATCAGCATCACAACCAGCAATAGCAACATCATCAGTATCAACAACAACAACACCGTCCTCAATAGCAGGCCTACCAGCCTCGAAACAATAATCAGACCAGTACAAGCTATGATAGGAAAAGGGTCATCTTTGATCATATTCCCATGACCTACGCAGAGTTATATCCTTGTTCGATGGAAAGGAAACTGATCACTCCACGTGACCCACCGGCTATACCTACCAACCCTTAGTGGCGGTATAAGCTAGAGCTTCATTGTGTTTATCATTCCGGTGCTCCAGGACATGATGTGGAAAATTGCTACCCGTTGAAGACCAAGGTTCAAGACCTTGTTAGAAGCGGTATATTGTTTTTCGAGGACGTAGGTCCTAACGTGAAGAAGAACCCATTGCCCGAGCATGGGAAATCTGTTGTCAACATGGTTCAGGGTTGCCCTGGCAAATATAAGGTACGATATGTTAGCCATATCCGACAATCTTTGGTCGAGATGCACAGATTGTTGTGTGGATACAGTCATTACGAGCATGACCATGACAGTTACCGAGTTTGCACTGTCAATGAGAGAGGATGTCGTCAAATTAGAAAAGACATCCAAGAAATGTTGGATCAAGGTGTAATTGAGATACTTCAGAATCGTGATGAGGATGATGAAGTCAATGTGATATCACCAGTATTCAGGATACCTGAGCCTGTTGTCATCCGATACGATGGCAGCAAGCAGAAGGCTTCTCCTGCTCTCATAATCAAACTAGTTGGCCATGTGCCTTATTCTTCTGACAAGGCTGATCCCTATCGTTATGATGTTGTGGCATTGGAAGATGGGAAGGAGGTTCCCCTACCCTCCACCTCTGTTGTTAATATCGCTGATGTTAGTGGCCTGACCCGTAGTGGTCGTGTTTTCTCGGCATCGCCAAAATCCCAGACTGACACCAGAAGGGTTGATACTGCTGATAGTGTTGTTCGTCTTGTGGGAAATTCTTCCAATTCTCCGAATCCGGCACTTGTTGTTAATAGACCTGCCGTCGTTGTTGCTAAAACTCATGTCCCTGCTGGCCAGAATGGCATGATGAAAGAGGATTGTGATAAGATGTTAAGGCTCATCAAGAGGAGTGAGTACAACATTGTAGATCAGCTTCTACAAATGCCTTCAAAGATATTCGTGCTATCTTTGTTAATGAACTCTGAGCCACACCGTGAAGCTCTGCAGAAGGTGTTGGACATGGCATATGTAGATCATGACGTCACAATAGAACAATTCGATAGCATTGTTGCAAATATTACTGCTTGTAACAATCTGAGTTTCTGTGATGCTGATCTCCCCGAGGAGGGAAGGAACCAAAATTTGGCACTTCACATTTCCATGAATTGCAAGGATGATGCCATGTCTAATGTGTTGGTAGACACTGGATCATCGCTGAATGTGTTGCCAAAATCCACTCTTGTTAGACTGTCATACCAGGGGCCTCCCATGAGGCAGAGTGGAATGGTTGTGAAAGCTTTTGATGGATCCCGCAAAATTGTGATTGGAGAGGTTGAGCTCCCAGTCAAGATCGGACCAAGTGATTTCCAGATCACTTTTCAGGTCATGGATATCCACCCGTCATATAGCTGTTTGTTGGGCAGACCATGGATTCACGAGGCAGGCGCCGTGACATCCACCCTACACCAAAAGATAAAATTTGTCAAGAACAAAAAGTTGGTGGTGGTAGGGGGAGAGAAGGCTCTCTTGGTAAGCCATTTGTCCTCCTTTTTTTATATTGATGCTGAGGACGAGGTTGGGACGCCGTTCCATGCCTTGTCTATTGCTGAGCCTTCTAAGAAAGGAACTTCTTCATTTGCATCCTACAATGATGCGAAGTTGGCCATTAAGCATAGCGCAACTACTGGTTTAGGACAAATTATCAAGCTGGAAGACAATAAATCTCGGGCTGGCATAGGGTATTCTTCAGGCACTTTCAATAAGCACGGTCTGTTTCAGAGTGGTGGTTTCATCCACACGGTTGAAGATAAGGAAGTTGCTGCTAATGTGGAAGAGGATGCAGAGGAAGATTCTGGCAACTTTGTCATCCCTGGAGGGGTCTGCAATAATTGGGTCGTTGTTGATGTTCCAACAGTTGTCCATAAGTCAACGTAATGTTCATTTTTGTTTAAAAACCCTTCTCCCATGCCAAAAGGAGAAGTGATGACATTGTTGGCCCATAAATACAATGATATTCATTCAATAAATTTATGTTAAATGTTTGTTTTTCCAAATTATTTTCACTTTTCGCTTTTTTGCATGAAATTGGTGATCACATAAAACCCTAAAAAATAGAATAAAATCAATCTTTTCATCTGCATAATGATCTGCTTTATTTGAATTCTAAAATCTCTTTATATCCAAAATGATTATGTAGGTTGATCAAACCCATTGAACATAATGATCCAACACCATCTCCCAACTTTGAGTTCCCTGTATTTGAGGCCGAAGAAGATGATGTTGAAGAGATTCCTGATGAGATTACCCGTCTGCTTGAGCACGAAGAAAAGATCATTCGGCCACATCTTGAGAATCTGGAAACAGTCAACTTGGGGTCTGAAGAGTGTGTTCGTGAGGTGAAGATTGGGGCACTCCTTGAAGAATCTGTTAAGAAGGGGTTGATTGAGTTGCTACGAGAATATGTCGACGTCTTTGCCTGGTCATATGAAGACATGCCTGGTCTGGATACTGATATCGTGCAACATTTCCTGCCGTTGAAGCCTGAGTGTGTGCCTGTGAAGCAGAAGCTCAGACGAACTCATCCTGATATGGCAGTGAAGATCAAAGAAGAAGTTCAGAAGCAAATTAATGTGGGGTTTCTGGTGACTTCTACATATCCTCAATGGGTGGCCAATATTGTGCCCGTGCCTAAGAAAGATGGAAAAGTCCGAATGTGTGTGGACTATAGAGACTTGAATAAAGCTAGTCTGAAAGATGATTTTCCTCTACCACATATTGATATGTTGGTAGATAATACAGCTAAATTCAATGTCTTCTCATTTATGGACGGATTTTCCGGTTATAATCAGATCAAAATGGCACCCGAGGATATGGAGAAGACAATATTCATCACACCTTAGGGAACATTCTGTTATCGAGTGATGCCCTTCGGTTTGAAGAACGCTGGAGCCACGTATCAACGAGATATGACTACCTTGTTTCATGATATGATGCATAAGGATATCGAGGTATATGTTGATGATATGATTGCAAAGTCAAGAACAGAAGTTAAACATGTAGAGCACTTGTTGAAGCTTTTTCAGCGTTTGAGGAAGTATAAGCTTCGTCTGAATCCTAACAAGTGTACATTTGGAGTCCGTTCCGGCAAGTTATTGGGTTTTATTGTCAGTGAAAGAGGTATTGAAGTTGATCCTGCAAAGGTCAAAACAATACAAGAGATGCCTGCGCCCAAAACTGAGAAGCAAGTCTGAGGTTTTCTTGGCCGCTTGAATTATATTTCCAGATTTATATCCAACATGACTGCCACATGTGCACAAATATTCAAGCTCCTCCGGAAATATCAGCGTCATGATTGGACCGAGGATTTTCAGAAGGCCTTTGACAGTATCAAAGAGTATCTGTCCGAGCTTCCGATTTTGTCTCCGCTTGTGGAAGGGAGACCCTTGGTTATGTATCTGACTGTTCTTGAAGACTCTATGGGTTGTGTCCTAGGTCAGCAAGATGAATCAGGGAAGAAAGAGTATGATATATACTATCAGAGTAAGAAGTTCACTGATTGTGAGTCTCGATACTCGATGCTTGAGAAAATATGTCGTGCTTTGGCTTGGGCCGCTAAGCGCTTACGCCAGTATATGTTAAATCATACGACTTGGTTGATATCCAAAATGGATCCAATTAAGTATATCTTTGAGACGCCTGCTTTAACTGGGAGGATTTCATGGTGGCAGATGATGTTGTCTGAGTATGATATTGAGTATCGAGCTCAGAAAGCTATTAAAGGTAGTATTTTGGCTGACCACTTGGCACATCAACCAATTGAGGATTATCAGTCAATTCAGTACGACTTCTCAGATGAGGAGATTTTGTATTTGAAAATGAAAGATTTACGCGGATAAGATTTATATTCCCTCGACACTTCTGAATGTGATTTCATCACCATGGCCTTTCCTTATGTGGGAAATTGACATGATCGGCATGATAGAGCCGAAAGCGTCCAACGGTCACAGGTTTATTCTAGTAGCCATTGATTACTTCACCAAGTGGGTTGAAGCGGCGTCATATGCAAACATGACCAGGCAGGTGGTTGTGAGGTTTATCAAGAATTAACTCATATGCCGTTATGGTGTGCCAGACAAGATCATTACTGATAATGGATCTAACTTGAACAACAAGATGATGAAAGAGTTGTGTAGCTAGTTCAAGATTGCACATCATAATTCTTCTCCTTATAGACCCAAGATGAATGGGGTTGTTGAAGCTGCTAATAAGAATGTCAAGAATATTATCCAGAAGATGGTTGTTACGTACAAAAATTGGCATGAGATGCTGCCATTTGCTTTGCATGGTTATCGTACATCCGTCCGCACTTCAACAGGGGCAACCCCTTTATCTCTTGTTTAAGGGATGGAGGTTGTGCTCCCAGTAGAGTTTGGAGATCCCATCAATGAGATTCTTGATGGAAGCCAAGTTGATTGATGCTGAATGGATTTAGAGTCGTTATGACCAGCTGAACTTAATTGAAGAGAAGAGATTGACTGCCATGTGCCATGGTCAGTTATATCAGCAAAGGATGAAGAAAGCCTTTGATAAGAAGGTCAAGCCTCGTGTGTTTCGAGAAGGTGACCTTGTGCTCAAGAAAGTTTTGCCTTTCGCGCCCAATTCCAGGGGCAAGTAGACTCCAAACTATGAAGGTCCATATGTGGTTAAGAGAGCCTTTTCAGGCGGTGCTTTGACACTTACAACTATGGATGGGGGGATTTCACTCATCCTGTGAATTGAGATGCAGTCAAGAAATACTTCGCCTAAAATAAAAACAGAATAGCTCGCTAAGTTGAAAACCCGAAAGGGCGGCTTAGGCAAAAATGAGCGTTTCGGTGGATTGAAAACCCGAAAGGGCGATCCAAGCAAAAGTTAGAGACATGGAAAAATGATGAATATATATATATATATATATATATATATATATATATATATATATATATATATATATATATATATATATATATATATATATATATATCCCGCTAGATTGAGTACCTCACCTTGGAGCAATCTAGGCAGAATTTAGGGATTTGGCATGTAACTGCATCCTGACAAGACTTTGCTTTCCAGACATCATTTGTCAGAAACTCTCGCTCAGTCATCGTCAACTGAAGCTTCCAATACATCGGATTTAGAGCTGGTGGAGAAAATGGTCATTATGTTCAATGTTGTCCTTTTCCAATATATATCACCAATTTCAAATTTGTAAAGATCCATGGAGTCTTGCCATTTGCAGACTACCATTCCATCAAATAAATTTGAGCCTTTATCCAATTCTTTGCACTCTTATTTGTTTCTATTCAATAAATGTTTGCATGTTTTAATTGATAAATATCATTGTTTTAAATAAAATTTTCATAAATTGGTTTAAACAAAGTGAACATTCACAAGGACAAAAAGGATAATTGAGACATTTTCAGTGCTTTCCCAAGGATAGTATCATCTCCAAAAGGGTAAAACATTTGTTCATTATTCCTGGCATACTTGTATCCTCTTCATTTTCTTTCAGGTTGTCTCCTCCGTGAGCGCAGAAGAAGTATATCTCTGACCTCCTCAATTCCACCGGATCCCCTGACAGAGTCTGATGTTTGGAGTTTGGCCTTGGTCTTCTAGCTCCCCAGTTGATTTGGGATTCAGCATTTGTGTTATCAATTATATGGTTGTCATCCCTTGTGCGGATTGACCTAAAATCCCTTATAAATTGATAAATTGATATGCTATCTTTTCGAGGAAGTTGATATTCCCTTTATTCATATTGGAATTCTCCCGCAAAGTGAGCAGGAAATCCCGGTATGAGTGGAATCTTCAACAGTTGGGTTTGTAGCTTATCCTCAGCAGATTCGTGTACTGTGATCTCCAGCAGGTTTGCTGCCCATTCATCCTCAGCAGGGTTGTTCATGTGAGACTTCCCCATTTTGGTCGCCAACGGGCTATCTCCAGCTGATCGCTTTCAGGTTATCCTTGGTTTGGTCACCAACAGTGTTCCCCGGGAGAGTTGCTTGGCCAGAGCCTGATTGCTGTTATTTCCCCTTCCTCAATAGAGACTATTTCTCCAGCAGTATGGGTAATTATGGCGATGGTTCTTGAAACTCCTGTTTGGTAGTTGTTCCCCACAGAGTTTCCTATCTTGTTCTGATAAGTTCCCCATTAGAGTTTCTTCTACGATGGAATCTTATCCGTGTAGTTTCCCCCAGCCGAGGCTCTGTTTAATCCTGATTTGACGTTGGAACTTCTGAGGAAGATGTTTTATTTCCTTCCCCGACGGAGTGACTGCTTCTCCTTCTTCGCAGCAGAGATTTTCCTTCCATAGTGATGGTTGTTTGATGTGTTTCTGTTTGGTGGTTGTTCCCCACAGAATTTCTCATTTATTTCTCAACGAAATCCCCAGGAGAGTTCATCCGTGATTGGATTTTATCGTCATCCCTGTGAATTTCCGAGAATTGTTGGAAAAGATCCCCAGTAGATGTCTTCTTTGACTGATCTTATCCTATTCTCTGCGTACTGTTGGAAGATCCCCATCTTTGGTTGTGATCCCTTGCTTTTTCCAACAGCAGTCCCTGATCCCCGGTGATCCTGTCTAATCCCCTAGCAGTGATCTTTGCACCTGGCAGCGACTTCGCTCGATTCTCAGCATTGGTCTTTTCTCCCCTGCAGAGATTTGGTGTTTCCTGGTATTGGATGTTTTCCCCAGTGGGTCTGGCTTTCTCTTTTGAGATGTAATACCGGATGTCTGTCCATTAATTCCTGGACCTGTTTGTGATAAATATGTCTGTTTGTCAGCATTCATCATACATAAACCACGCATATATATGCATAATTATAACATTCAGATATTCATGTTGCATTCTTTGTTGTATATCTTTGTTTGTTATCTCCTGCTATTTGGTGATATATATATATATATATATATATATATATATATATATATATATATATATATATATATATATATATATATATATATATATATATATATATATATATATATATATATATATATATATATATATATATATATATATATATATATATATATATATATATTTCCCCAAGCAGATGTTGGATTGATCTCTCCATATAGAGTCAGGCCCATAGGCAGAAAGTGTCTATCCTTTCTCCATATTCCCCACTGAGTTAGGTCCTCGTGGATGATTATTATTTCTGTTTCCTCCCAAATTATGTATTGGGATGGAATTACTCCCCTGAGTTATATCCTCACTGGGTTGAGTCTTGTCCATTGTGTCTCTCTAGTTCGTTCCTAGATTGACACATCTTGTTATTTCCCTTTGCACTTCCCCGAAGTCTAGATGAATGATTGCTCAGTAGCTAGTAATTGTCCATCTTTTCCCCGGCGGAGTCTGTGGCCTTCTACCCAGTAACTGGTAGTTGTAAGTCCCATTTCTGTGGTTTTCTACCCTCATACCGGTAGTTGTAAACCCCATTTTACCCCTTGCAGAGTTAACCCTTGATTTTGTTCATCCTAACCGATGACGGTTACTCTCTTCTGTGGTTTTCTACCCTCATACCAGTAGATGTAATCCCCTCTTTGTTGGTTATCTTTATCCAATATTCGGTATTGATATTCCTTCACTTGGATGATTTCTATGATAAAGCAATTTATCCCCTGCGAGTCACCTTTCATTTACCCTTTTGTTGGTAATGATTGTTTCTCCCCTTGATTGGCCATCATTTTATACCCAGTAACCGGTATCCCGATGTCCTTTCTTTTCGGTCGATTTATCCTTTATTAACCTAGTAACCGATTGTGGATAATCTTCCATGTGAGTATGTTATCTACATTCTAACGGTAATAGATAATATATCTCATGCGCTCTTCAGTCGAAGTCTTTTTCTTCCCCAGTTGAGTAAGATTCGTATTTCCTTATGGAATCGAATGTCCATCCTATAATCGAGTTTGTTTTTCCAACCCTCCTTTTGGATGATGAGTGTCTTGGGAATATTCCCCAATTCACGTCCTGGTTGGTCACCTATTATATACCCAGTAACCGGTATCCCTGGTGTTCCTTCCTTTCTGCTCCCTACTATGACTTTTGTCCCCTGTGGAGTCAGATTTTCCTGAGTTGAAATTTACCTTTTAGGTCTTCCTCAGATGATTTGGATGATTGATATCTCTCACCCTTATACCGGTCTTAGATATTCATTCTCCCCGAGCGTGTTGTTCTCCCACCCTTATACCGATGTTTTGATCACATGTCTCCTCGAGCTTATTACCCAGTAAACCGGTAATACCTCCTTTTGTTGTTTCCTCAGCTGAATCCTTTTTGGACATTCCCCATTGGAGTCCCTTAGTGGATTTTCCCCCTTCTTGAGTCCGGATTTTTATCTGAAGTATCCTTTATGGATAGTTTTGTTGTATTGGCATATTCCCCAATACACACAATCTTTGCGTCAGCTCGAGCCTTTCCATTGATTTATTTTCATGGAATCCCTTCGTGTCTCTCAGCAAGTTTCAAGCCGTGACCTGCTCACGCATTTTATCCCCTTTACTCCCTAGTAAGTTCCCATAGTCTCTGTCCCATTTATGAGTGTATTACTCATATGAATTTTCAGTTTCTCCTGGTTTCTTTTCCTTTGTGGACATATATCCCCACAGAGTATTAACGTTTGCATACATACATTTGCGTCATGAGATCTCTTAGGGACCAAAATCCGTCGCTTTGTTATTATTTAAGCTCATTCTACCTCGTCAAGACGAAGATTTTAACCTTCATATCTCCCGCTAGAATGACCTTAAAAAGGGGCATCTATAAGACCCTAATTTTGATCCTAAGATCCCTCATGGCATCATATCATTGCTCATTGGCATTTGCCTCAAGGATCATAACATCTTGGCTTCTTACCCTAGGTTAGAACTTGTGTGAGTTGGTTTGAGACCACCAAGCATGCTTGAATTGTATATCATTGCTTTTCTCATTTTTGTTTACTAACCAAAAGCACAAAAATATGTCATTAACATCTTTGATTTTGTATCTTGAGCAGTCATAAGATCCAAGGCTTTTAGAGGCCCCCAGGCTCATTGATATGGCCAGATGAAGTGGAAAGCAAGCATGAAAATGGTTCACAAAGATATCATTCATCATATATGCCTCCTAAGTATCTCAATTTTTCAAGTTGATCAAAGCAAACCAAAGGGCTTGAGGATTGTTTCCTAAGGAAACCTTAATTCATCTGTTCATCAACTATACCTTTCTCATGAAGCAACCTCAACCCATGATCAAATAAAATCAAGGGAAGTTCTTTAATTCATCATTTCATGCATATTTGAGCTTATTTGAGTGTCCTCAACCATAAATTCATCAAGGTTTGAGGTATGAACTTGAGAAGTTGATCAGTCAATTCATCTAACTATATTGAAATCCATTGAGACCCAACTTTTAATGTGTTTGTCAAATGGATATGACCCCAAAATAAACAATGTTATTAAGAACTATATGAACAACTTTAATGTTCATCAAAATTTGATTTGAAACTTGTAAGGTCATCATCCATTTCAAAACATTATAGGTCATTTTGACTGAAACCCTAATTTTGGGTCAACTTCCCAAGGACCTAACTATCTCATTTTTTATGATTTTGAGGTGGGATTAAATGCATTGGAAATTTTAAGATATCTACTTCATTTTTTATGTTGAACAAATTTTCATAATCCTAAAATAAATACATGTGATAATGCAAAACATTATAGGTCACTTTGGACCAAAGGCATTGAAATGTGAAAAAGTCCAACTTCAAGTGCCCATAACTTTCTCATCAAAAATCCAAATTATGCAAAATTTGAGTCCAAATTGGTTGTATTGAAAAGATATACAACCTTTATGTTGAAGATATTTCCATTTGGAGCTTGCATCATTAAAAAAGAAGGGTTTGAAGTTGGTCCATTTTGGAAATCTTCACATACACATGTTTTGCACCTTGAAATTTATGACCAATTTTCACTAATTTCCCAATTCCAAATGAAGTTTTGTTCAACATAACAATTGATCCTCATGTAAAAAGCTTTCCAACCATTACCCACAAGGCCATGTTTTATTTTGGGAAGAGGCATTTTCGAAGAAATGAAGAATCATGTGCAATTTTTAGAAACCATGTTCAAACTTCATGCACAAGCCAAATCAATTGCACGTACACGTCCAATTCACTTTGTTTACACCTGAATACTCATTTGGAATTGGATTTGGGCCCTCCATGCGCATGTACAGGCCCATGCATGGAGGCCCTCACATGCACATGATTTTCGCATGCTTCCACCTTGCTTTGCTATAAATACATGAGCTCAGCTTCACTATTTCCGAACCTGAAGGCGCCTCATATGCTGCAGAAATCATTCCAAACCTCACTCTAAAGGAATTTCTCAATTTCACTTTCAAATTTCAGATCCAATTTTCAACTACATTGGTTGATTATTGGACTTAAAATTCCTTGGCGTTGCTTCATCTTAATCCCATGAGCAAACTGCAATCAAGAATTGTGAAGAATCGTGCTCCATAGATCTGCATTTCAGAGGTGGATGTTCAAACTTTTCTTCTTCGAAACTCATTGATTATTGCTTGTTTCTTGTGTTTCTTGGCTTGGCTGAAGTCCTCTCATCAGAGGCATTTGAATTGTGTCTTTAATTGTGCAAATCCATTGAGTTCAGATTGAACACCATGATTTTCTCTCTCTGATTTCTCTTCATATGAGAGTCTAGAGGAGAAACCAATGGTACAAAGGTGATGTACATTACCCCAGCTTTCCAATGATATGAGGATCGCCTATTTTTATTGAGATTTCCATGTCTGCAACTCTCACCGGAAAATGCAAGCTCGCCGGAGAAGACGGTGGTGTACACCACCGTCTCTTTGCCAGATCAAATCTGAGCCATTGGATGCGTTCTCCAGATCTAATCTCCACCCTTCCTTATTATGACTTTTATTAAATCTTTGTGTGGCTCAGTTGACTAGTGCCTTTGGTGCGCGCGCATGCCATAGCCTTTGGATGTGTCAGCTCAATTAATGAGATTGGATCTAACGCACCAGCTTTTTTCTATTTTCTGAATTATTTCATTTTATTTTGTTTATTTCATTTTATTTCAAAAAATCATAACTCATTCATTTTAATTCCAAAAAATATGGGACCAATTGCATTATTTTCCTTTTAATTTCTAGTTTCTAAAAATGATTTTTAATATTTTTTATTTTATCATTTGATATTTTTTGTGAATTTTCTCTTTTCTGGATATTTTTAATTCATTTTAAATAGTTTCTAATATTCAAAAAATACAAAAATATTTTCCTAACCTCTTTGAATGATGATGAATCTATGAAAAATATTTTCATCAATTTATTAATTGATTTGAGATTTATTTGAGATTTTAGTTCAATTAGGTTATATTTTATTCATTTTTAATTGTTTAAAAATAGTTTCTGGTTTCTAAAAATGCTGAAATTTTTTGTCAAACTTTGTTTGACCTTGTTGAACTTAGGATGATCCATTTGGACTTTTTAAAGTTGATTTGAAGTGAATTTGAAGTTTGACCTTTAATTATTTATTTTAATTCAAGTATTATTTGAATTTTTAAAAATACCAAAAATATTTTATTTGTTTCTTGACTTCTAAGTTTCATTTTGCTTTTGTTTACTATGGTTTGACCTTGATTCCATTTGTCTTTGGTCAATGTGCTTTGCTTATTTCATTTGAATTCCATTAATGTACATTCTTATTTATCTTCTTCTTCATCTTTTTATTTTTGATCAATGAGTTAAAGATTGGTGGTTAGCCTTGATGTATAGGAGGTTTAACCTTCCTTGATTCAAATCTAATTCATCTTGATCAAAGATCAAGTGAATGGCTTTGCATTAAGGATAGGTTGCTTCTTGATCAAGCAAAAAACCTAAATCAATACAAGATCATTCTCATTTTCTTTTGGCATGGCAAGTTGTAGGAGCTTGGCTTACTAGTCAAGGTCTCTAACTTGTGTTTGTTGCCTATAGTTTTATTGACCGGCCTCAGATAGGTGTGACTACTACATTAGTCCACTTACGATTGCTTAACATAGCGCTAAATTGCCTTATGGCACACTAACACTAACTATTGACCATTAACTTTTAATACAAGTCATTTAATTCTTGCAATTTACTTTAATGCAAATTTAATGTTCTTGTACATATAATTCATTTGCTTTTGCCCTTTGCTCACTTGAGCTCATGTTTATGTTAATGCAATTTGCCTTTTGCTCACTTGAGCACATAATTGTGTATATACTATTGTGCTTGTGTTTTTGTTTTGATTGTGATGAACCAAATGCAAATGGACAAAGGACTTAGATTTTAGGACCTTACCTAAGCTAATGGAGTTTGAAGAGCAACTAGGCCTCATGCCTTTAGAATGCTATAAATGTCAAAGAGCAACTAGGCCTCATGCCTTTAGAATGCTTAAAGCTTAAAGATGAACATTGAAAGGACCAAATTCTAATCTCCCTCTTGTCCATTCTCTATTTGTTTTGTGGAACTTTTTGATTTATGTGTTCTTGTGCTAGGGACCCCAAACATTTGAGCCAAGTAGAAGAACCATTGTCATGAGCATCCAAAGTGAGAGATACAAAAGCCATTGGAAGATTCCTAGGAGCTTGATTTGTGTGCTTGATTGCTTGAGTTATTTGATTATTACTTGTTATTCCAAAGGATGGGAGCTACCTGGATCATCACTATGATCTCAAGAAGGGAACTCCATTTGTGGTTTTATTTCTCTCCCTTCACCTTTGTATGTTTAGAACTTAGCCATTCTTCTTCTTCCTTCCACTCTAACCCAAGCCAAACTTTTGTGCAAACATTAACATTGTTTTCAAAAATTAGAAACCTAAGCATTATGCTTTTGATATTCCAAACTTTTTTCCATAACACTTATTTTGAATTGAATCCTTAAGTCAACTTTGACTATACTTTGTAAATACTTTTCATTGGTAAATACAACTCACTCAATTGTTTTTGTGGTTTCAATGGCCACTTTGCCAAAGATTTTCATAAACATTAGCTATTAGGTTTGAGTTATCCTAGAGGTTGATATAATACTCACCTATATCCTTAGTGATGGACTATAAGTCTTCCATGCTTATTATAGGGTTAACCCTCTCACTAGCATGTTGAAGCTCTCCTCACATGGTGGATTTGTGGTTTTAGGTTGAGTTTTCTCCCTTTGATAACAAAAGACCTTATGGCTTTTGGACCAATCAATTCACCCACTTCTTTTGAGATTTTTACCCCGAACTACGAGGTTTTGATCCTAATCTTTTTAAGATGGTACGTAGATAATGGGTTTATCCATTCAAACATAAAAATTGTAAATAATTTGTACATTCTTCTCTCATCTCCCCAATCATGTTTGCACAAATATTTTTCGCAAATACCAACCTACCTTACAACAATTGTGAAAAGGGCTCCCTAGGAGTACCTAGGATGTTTTGGGTGCTTAAAACCTTCCCATTGCATAACCAACCCCCTTACCCCGATCTCTGACATTTTCATTAGTTTTTGATTTTATAAAACTTCTCGGTTTTTGTTCGCTTTCTAACCTTTCCTTTGGATAAATAGAAGTGCGGTGGCGACTCGAATTGTATGATTTACTTTTGATTTAGTCAATATATCTAAAGGTAACGAATACCCCACTACAATCTTCTAGATTGTTGCCTTCGTCTAACACATACTACCTCAAAATTCTGCAAATATTGCTCAAGTTTAAACTCACTATTTGAATACATGACTTTGTTCCTTAGACCCATAATTTATTGTTGCTTGTTAGATTCGACATACTTCTTGCATTTCAAACTAACATTTTTTGAAATATGAAATACGTAAAATATATGAAATGAGTATGGGAGCACAACTTCCATGGCATTCATCAGGGCAAGTTCCCAATCGGTCACCATGATATTTAGAAGCAACTTCTCAGATGTGAACAACTCCTTCAGGTTTTCCAATGCACATATGAAGTTTTCCTCCCTTTCATGTTCCAATTAGGCGACCCCAACCAAAAAAAACAAGTAGGTCACCCTTTCATGTTTAGTAGTTTCACATAATCAAGATGTCTCTAGAATATATCAGCAATGACATCTAATTCCTTTGTGTTTCTCGTTCAGCACATGTATTTCTCTTCAAGAATTAGTTTAAACAAATGTTACATTTCCATGAATGTACCTCTTATGGTATACTGGTATGTAGGTATTGCATTATACACGTGTTAGGATCTCTATATTTCAGAGTGGCCGCTATGTACCTCGGAAGCTTGTGATATTTTGTCATATGATTCACAAACAATCGTTCTTCGGGCTTCATACAACCTAATATGTTGTGAACCTCTAAATCCTTAACTGGTTCATGATTGTAATACCACATATAATTGTTACCTTCGAACTAATACATTTTGGCACAAATCTCAATATAAGTGAACGTTTAACTCTTCTACTGCAAGTGACTTTAGATAAATTCTAGTTTTTGTAGTTTCTTCCCCTCTCACAACCCATAATAAACTTGTACATATTTCCTTTTTTTTTCATTTGTTGCATTAGAACGAACAATAACAATAACAACAACATGATGTCTCCTAATAGATTGTGCCCATGATAACACATGTTTGGTAGGGAAATATATGTCAATTAAAACATCAGTCTTAGATGACAAAACTCGATTAAAATATTTAAAAGTTCAAATAAAACATGTAAGTAAAACATAAAAAGTCAATGGTGAAGAACTGGGTAAAATTTGTAAAAGAATCATCCACCTCAGGAGAGCGTGTTAAATTGAACTACAGAATTTTATAGGGGTTGACTAAAAATCCAAGATATCAGATTTTTAAAATATCAAAAAAAAAACTATGAAACATAAATTTTTTTAAATGGTAAAAACTCATACCGGTTTTATAAAAAATTCTATAAAAATGCAAAATTTTCTTCTTGGTCAGTAAAAAAATCTACCGAACTTTTTTAATATACTACCAGAATTTTTGCTTTTTCCCTGGTTCTAAGAGTGAATTTGTAACTTTTGGATGTGCTAAATAATGATATGGGTAATTTTTTCATAATTTAAAATGTGGGGTGTCATAATTGAACCCTAAGTATTGCTTCACCACCCTAGTGAAAAATCAAAAATATCGCTAGAATTCAGAAATGCATCTTCGGTCGCATCACATTCACACTCAATTAATTTTTTGTTGAGTCACGCCCTAATTTTATGACTAAATTTAATCCGGATATGTATCTCTATATACCTTACGAAGATGTATTTCTGAATTTTGAACAGATGCAAAAACAAATTCAAGACTGAAACAGATGCAGAAATGGAGATAAAGTAACATCAATAATTGTTACGACATACATCAAAAATTAAAAAATACATAAATAATCGTTAACATAAATCGAACAATATATTTCATCATCAAGTAGGACGCTTCAACATCTTCAAAATACCTTCAGTGGATCTCGCAATTTTTGCATCCAGCTCAATCAAACATTTTCTTTTATTACGATAAAATGTATTCCACATAACCCTTAAATCTTCATCTATTTTCAGCACAAACTTATTGAACTGAATGTTTTCTTCGTTGTCAATTAAGGATGAACGGTACTCGAGTTTGACAATTTTTTGATTGTATGAGTATTCTAGGAGATTCATCAGTATGGATTTCAAATCTACAAGAGATATCACATAACCAATTTTAGAGACAGAAATTGTTTTATAATAGAAAATGGAGAACTATTTTTGAAAATGAATATACTTAAGATCATTAATATTAAGACAATATTACATACAAAACATGTCTAACCACATAAATATATTGTTGAATAAAAATTAAAATATATGAAACATATGTCACCATCTAAATCTATATGTGTGAGTGGTTGTGCCTTTGATATTTATTTATTTGTTTCTCTTTCAATCTCACTTAACTTGGTGAATTCTTACACCTTATCCAAAAAAAAAAGATCTGACCAAGTTTTAGCTTCCCTTGTTGAATGAATTATCCACTCTGGTGATGTCGGTGGTATATGGCATCCCAATTTCAAATTAACTTGAACAAAGTGCCACGTTTTTTAAAAAGTCACCTAATACACATAATATGATCATTTGGATTTTGAGGTGGGGCAGTTCATTGTGGAAAAAACGTTTCCGAGAAAACATATCTTGTCACATCAATACACACTTTTTTCATACGCATTTGCTATAAGATGGCACATTTTTGGGAAGTGCTTCCATTTTACCTCTGGTTTTGGTATCCTAATGCAAGAAACAAGAGATTCATGAATTGCATCAAAATGATTCTCGCATAGTCGTACGTATGATTATATATGGCCTTTCAACTCTTTGATAAGTTGTTGACGAACAAACGTATGATCATCCTCTCCTTTACCGAGCAAAGCAAAAACATCTCAAAAATCACAGTTGTTGTCACCCTTAACACTGACGATTTGTTCAATATATTTGTGCACAAAAATTGGCATATCATCGATGAATTGGATTTTTTGTAAATGTGATGAAGTAGGTGGTTTGCTAAAGCGAGCTCCTTTGAAAACACTTCTTTGAGATGCTGATGTTGGAGAAAACCAAAAAAAATGTTAAGATGTTCAAAATACGAAGGAGACCACATCATTGAATTGTCACTCCATGTTGGTTTAACCTTCTTATGAGCATCTTTTATTTTTACCAATTGAGATGGTGGTTTCAAATCTCTTATTTTTGGATAAGCAATCTTCCTCATTTTCTCTTTGATGTAGAGTTTCATATTGTCATCAGTTTTCAAAAATCTCTCTGGTATCACTTCCCATTTTGTCAAGATAAAGATATTCGATTTATTGTCCTTCATTACACCATCATCATCAAACCTGAGCTTTTTCCAGTGAGTACAAACCTCATTCATTTGTATTGGGCTATCATGTTTCACCTTCTTTGAAATTGGACAAGCACATGGGAGACCATATGTTTTCCTAAGTGTGCAACCATACTTTGAGCTATCGAAACCTACATTCTCAACTCGTTTGGCTTCGTGAAAAATAAAATTCAATCATGCTCGCACTACGCCAAAAAGGTTTTTTAACAGCGCATCTTAGACAGCGCTTTTAAAAGAAAGCGCTGTCTAAGGTTAAAATAAAAATAAAACACGGAAAATATTCTAAAAAATAATGAAAGCGCTGTCTAAGGGGGGGGTCTTAGACAGCGCTTTTAGAAAGCGCTGTCTAAGACCCCCCCTTAGACAGCGCTTTTAGAAAGCGCTTTTAAATATAGACCTTAGTCAGCGCTTTTGAGAAAGCGCTGTTTAAAGTCTTTCAATTAAAAAAAAAAGTTAAAACCAAAAGTTCTGAGAATGAGCGGGGAGGAGAAAAGAAGAAGAAGAGAAGAGAACCGCAAGTGTGAGAGTGAACGGGGAGGAGAAAAGAAGAAGAAGAAAAAACCCGGGTTCAAACCGAATCAGAAACAACAACAACACAACGATGTCGTCTCCGTTCCACCGTCGATCTCAATCGGAGGTACATTTCCGAATCCCCGACGACTTCGACCTTGAAATGGATCCCTTCGACTTCGACGCTTCCCCGCTCCATTTCCAAGATCCACAACCACACGACGATCTCCTCTCTTCCTACATTGATTCCGAGAATTCCGGATCCAAACTCAATTCTCCTCCTGCCAATGGAGACACCGGCAGGCCCGGTCACCGCCGTAGCAACTCCGCCGATACATCTTCTTCTATGTTATCGGAAGGAATCGAATCTAAGAAGGCTATGTCCCCTGATAAACTCGCCCAATTGTGGACCGTTGATCCCAAACGAGCCAAGAGGTCCTTCTTTCTATAACCTAACGCACAATTTTGTCTAATGATACAATTTCCAATCTGGTTTTTGTATTGAAAGGAAGTCGTTTATAGATCGTGAATTTTGATGCAGGATTCTGGCGAATCGTCAATCTGCTGCACGTTCGAAAGAGAGGAAAGCTTGTTATGTTGTTGAGCTTGAGAGAAAAATCCATACTCTTCAAACTGAAGCAACAACTCTTTCTGCTCAATTAAATCTTTTTCAGGTTTTCCCAAATCTAAATTAGTTGCTGACTCTAATTTTCCCACCTCTCGCTACAGCACAAACTGCGACAAGGCTCGCCGACTCACAGCCGTTAAACTCCGACAGAGCGCCGCCGTTCACCTCCGTCAGAGAACACAAAGCCATTGCACTTCTCTATATCTATCTCCCTCTTCCTCAATGAAAAGGTAACTCACATACCCATTCATTTCTGCATTCTTGTTATAACTCCTTTTTTTCACTGTTTGACCGATGTTAATTTTTTGCTGGTAAAAGTTTAATGGTGATAAAATTTTGTTGATGACAAATTAATTGCTATTCTTCACTTGTTTCTTTTGATACTGTTGATGAGGATTATTTTTTTTTATCATAGGCTTGAGTTTGCAAACATGGTGTTTGTTGAAATGCCACAGTGACTTTGCTTATGTTGATTTTGAGTATAAATCGTTTATAGTTTTTGTAACATGCTTGAAAATATATATTGTTTGTTGAGAATGCATTATTTCTTGTTTGGTTGAATAAAAGTTCATCTTAACAAGCTCCGGCTCCGAGTCAAGGTGCTTCAAGGATTGGTTTATTATTCATTTAGATGTGTAGGTAACATCTGCTCAGTTTTAATTTGCAGAAGTTTATCCTTTAGTAGAAGGGATCCTGGAGTATAGAATATTTAAACCGAATAACGATATTTTATCATATGATAATGTTTCTTTAACAAATGAAAACGCTTGCTTTTGTTTAGGGATCATCTATTGAAGTTAGGTTTTATGAAGTGTAACTGTAAAATAGAGGACTCTTGCGGGTTTAATGAAAAAGGGAAGACTTGTTCAATTTAAACAAAAAAATTATTCTTTTGCCTATTAATAATGACATTCATTACTGCTATATTTTTCTCACTACACTGGCAATGTTGGCACCTTTTATGTCTTCAATATCATCATTAAATAAAGTTGTAATTTAAAAGTCAACAGAGAACATGACCCTTGGTACTCTGTTTCCCAGTTACATATGTTGTTTGTTTTGAGGGAAGTCCTTGGAATTTCCAAACTAGTCATATAGTTGCTTAGATTCTTAATAAAGTAGCTGGAGGAGATGCCACTCGATATTTTGCTGTTATTTCTTCTTTTTGTGTTTGAAGTGAGTCAACACTGCCATTTCCTTTGCTTTGTGCTGTATTAATGGCTTTATTTTCTTTTTACTTATGACCATGTTTTATTTTCCATCAATAGTTATAGTACTTTGTGGGTTTCAAGTTTGCCACAAACTGTAATTAATGACTAGTTAATTACTTTGATTATTTCCTCTGGAACCTTTCTTAATGCGTCATATTAACCTTTTTGTGCAGATTAGAAGAAAGTACCTGCCAAAGACAGCTGACATAGAGAGAATCCCATATCACAAAAATATTTTCAAGCAAACTTCAAGGAAATGAAACAAGTTAGTATGCTCAGAATAAGGGGACTGGTTAGGAAATGGTCCCCCAGTGGATTACTATGATATAAACGAAGAATAAATTGCTAGTTTAGTGGATGACTGAGATTTGGGACTTGCTTTAAGGAAAACTGATTTGGTTGGTATTTAGTCCGTGTGAATTTTTTTTATCAATAACCTTCAACTGAATTATGGATGTGGTTTACCATTTGAAACCTGTTGTTGGGGTTTCTTTGACCATGTATCGTGCCAAATGCAACATACACTTGTTTATATGCCACGGGTGACAGTATTGAACTGATAAGAGAAATATGACTCCTTCTCACGAAGCTCTGGTTTTGATTCAGAAGATGGTGAAAGTTCCTCCAGGAAAAGCATTCTCATTCTTCATTTCCTCAACATGTCAAAGCTTTCAACACACCTCCCAATCCGTGTCGTTCATTTTAAATCATCTCCTCTCCTCTGGCATGCAAACCCAAGAAAATAGTGCTGTATGCGTTGAACAAAACTATTGTTAGGGTTAGTTATTTCAATTTTAACCGGCTATAAATTATAATCAAATCCTGAAAAGTGTGCTAATTGTGATGTTGGTTCATATATTGTGTGTATTTTAAATATACAAAAATATAAGAGATATTAATGGACATTGGGATTATATTTAGTGGTGTTTACACATGATTATATACTTGATGTGAAACTCAAATAGGCATGAATAGATACCCAACCTTCGGTTATTTTCTTCACTGGACTATTGGTTTGCTTATCATTCTTATGGTCATTTATTATTCTTCTTCAAAATGAGCACGTTCTTGTTTCCTTTAATTGAACTTGGTTTCTTTGCATTAGTGGTTTAAGCCATTGTGCTTTGTGATTGTGAGGCTTATGCATTCTGATACTTTTTTTTTCAGAGAGATACAAGTGGTCTGTCTAGTGAAAATACCGAGCTGAAGCTTAGGTTACAAGGCATGGAGCAACAAGCTAAGTTATGTGATGGTGCGTCTAAGCCATGCTAATATGCAAGATTTTATTTCCATTTTTCATCTTGTTTTTTTTGCTATCCATGTTTAGCTTTGATATCTGTTACTTTATGCTAATTCTTTTGCTGGTTTTTGTTGTTATGTTTCACTATAACATGAAAGCCCAATAACTTAGTTTAACCCTAATTAATGAAATCATCAAAAAATTATGACAGGAGAATAAAGTAAGTGTAGCAGAAATGAGGATGTTGCGTTGGATGGTGTGGTAAGACTAGAAAGGATAGGATTAGAAATAAAAATATTAGAGAGAGTGTTGGGATAACACCTATAGTAGAGAAGATGGTGGAAAATAGACTTAGGTGGTTTGGGCATGTAGAGAAAAGTAAATCAGATGTAGAGAAGTCAAACAACTAGAGGAAGACCTAAAAAGACTATGAGATAAGTTATTTAGAAAGATCTTGAGATTAACGATTTGAATAGAAGAGTAAATCAGATGGAGAGAAGTCAAACAACTAGAGGAAGAGAGCGACCTAGAAAAATTATAAGAGAATTTATTAAGAAAGATCTCAAGATTAACAATTTGGATAGAAGTATGGTCTTGGATAGTGCATTATGGCGAAAGTTGATCCATGTAGCCGCCTCCATTTAGTGAGATAAAGCTTTGGTTGTTGTTGTTGATACCTTGTAAACTTCAATTTATCACTTCATATATTATTTAATATTGAAAATCATCTTCATTTATCACTACTTCAACTACTGAGTTAAAATCATCAACCATGAATCAAAACCTCCACTACTCTGATGACTAGTCCAGTTTTCAAATCATTGCACATGATCAATAACCTGCTAGTAGTGTTTCTGTTTTGTTTAAATTTCAGTTTATATGCAGTTACATACAACTCATTTACATGACTCAGACCTCCAGTTTTAAAAATATTCTAATAAAATAAAATGTACAGCTCTAAATGAAGCTTTGAAGAATGAAGTTGATAGGCTGAAGGTTGCTACTGGAGAGGTAACAACCCATGCTGATACATATGGTTTGGGAATGCATCAACTTTCATATTCTCAAGCTTCACCCTTCCTGCACCAGCCACAACCCATGTTGATACATATGGTTTGTTCATAAATTTGTGTAATTAATGTGTACATTTGTAGTATATGTTATGACTTGTAAATGTGTACATAAATTTGTATATATTTTGATACATTTAAGGCAAAATTGGTTTGAATTGGTATATATATATATTTGTTAGCCAAAAATTGGTAGAAAAAAGGCCAAAATGGCATATATAAAATGTGATAATTGTCTGTCAAAATCTGGTTGAAAACAGGTAGAAATTCTGGTTTATAAACCTGGAAAAAATGTGGTTTAAAACAAAAGCTTCAAAAATTTTCGTATACCTTAGACAGTGCTTTTGTAAAAAGCGCTGTCTAAGGGGGGGATTAGAAAGCGCTTTAAGCAAAAGCGCTGTCTAAGGGGGGGGCTTAGACAGCGCTTTTTGAAAAGCGCTGTCTAAGGTATACCTAAAAAAATTAAAATAGGAGGGTCTTAGAAAGCGCTTTTGGCCAAAGCGCTGTCTAAGGGGGTGGGGCTTAGACAGCGCTTTTCAAAAGCGCTGTCTAAGGTATACCTAAAAAATTTAAAATAAGAGGGTCTTATAAAGCGCTTTTGGCCAAAGCGCTGTCTAAGGGGGGGGGGGGCTTAGACAGCGCTTTTAAGATTTAAAAAAGCGCTGTCTAAACCTTTAGCAGCGGAGGTTTAGACAACGCTTTAAAGCGCTGTCTAAGGCTAAAAAAAGCGCTGTCTAAGGTCTTGTTTGTTGTAGTGTCGAGATATGTTGTCAACCAACTGTGAATAAAGATTGTTGTCTTTGAATTTGTGTTCCAACACTATGATGTTGTGACCAAATGATGTTTGTATATCACTATGCTAATTTTGGATCATTTAGTTCACATAGTCTCAATCTTTACGCAAATCACCCTTACCATTTCCCAACCAATTCTTCAGTGTAGTCGTGGTATTTCAAAGGTGTCTAACATGGTCCAGAATTGTACTTCAACATATTTCAAAAAATCTGGATATTTTTCACACACCTTCCTATAAAGTATAATAGCATCAGCATATAATTCTTCCGTAGAATGATTTATTATAATATTTTACGCATCCATTATTCTTTCCACTATCACGCTAGCTTTGACCATTTTTTCGTCTTCACCCTTTATTTGTTTGGTCCCTACCACAGGTTTAACCCGACTTCTCACATTATTTGTGGTGTGATACCTACTAAGTAATATGTATGAAGAAGGAACACCTTTGCAACTGAATTCATCAGTGCGGTATCGCGATCGGTGATAGTGACCTTCGGCGTGGTTTCTTTGTCCTTCAACATTGTATGAATTCATGTGTACCACTTTTAGGCTTGAATCCTTCATCACTTCCCACGCATATCTGGCTGGTCATGTGTTCCGACCTACACTAAGGATATGCCATGTGCTTTTGCATTCATCCCGCTCATAGAGAATTAAGTGACTGAGACATTCAGAGTGTATCTTGATTGCTTTGTAGCATAGAATATACACTTCAAAGCATATGTTGATCACTGTGAGATGCGTCTATTGGACGACATAGCATTCTACTCTTGATGGTTGGCTTGCGGGTCACATTTGATGTTTCCCCATCTTTCTTAGCGCATCATGCGGCAGTTCGGTTACATGTAGTTTGTTCTTAGAGACCCTTCCGAGTCTACTCATCCCGCTATGATGTGGGTGTCATATATGATGATTACCTTAATCATCTAGTACCTGATGCGGCATGTGGTACCCTAGCTCCTAAAGATGGGAGTATTGCACGCGGCTACATCCAGTGGTATTTAATGGGATCACATCCTTATATGACATTGAATGCTCTGACTGATCCATCTAAGTCAGTTCATCAAGAGATACTAGAGGAGAAGCGGGTTAGAGCATATCATGTTGTTGATGTGTTGTTTATATGTCGATGTATCATGGATATGGCGCAAGCTGGTATAAACATGTGAGTCTTTCTGAAAGGCTTTGAGGCGATGGACATTCTAGATGCCATCATGGAGGAGTCACGACAGGCACTGTAGTACATGAGACGGTGTAGGAACATGAGGTATGGCTTACATAGTAGCATATAGTATTTATATTAGGAGCATTATTATCATTTATAATTTATTTTAACTTTATTATGTATTTCGAATGTATTCATTTACATATGGTATTTTGACTTCATTATGATTTAATTATATAAAGTTTAATATGATAATATAGATATAGTACATCATCAAATACATTAGTGTATACGTAAAACAAAGTCAAAATTTACTGTTTGGTGTGAATCTGGAGATACATCTTTGTATTCTATCTGGGGTAAATACTGAGAAGCATCTTCGAATCAGTTTATGGCAAAATAAATGTGTCTCGGCTAAAATTGTATGAGGTGTGTATAAGGTGAATTCATAAATGGATCTCCAGACTAAATTTTGAAAGAAAGAAAAATGACTCATTTAAGACGTGTTTTGGTGAGAAAATAGTGTGTCCAAAATTATCTTTTTGAAATTTGAGACGCATTTTAGAATTTCCTTAGCGTATTTTTCTACCACTTAGGGTGGGATAAACAATTCCCTTCTTTAGTGGTGGTGCCTAAATTGTGTTTGTATCCCCCAATGCGTATGAAAAGACAACATTGTTCTTTACAAAATCACTTCATCCATTTTCAAAATTTACAGTACTTAAACGGATTTTTAAAAATTCTAGAGCGATATCGAAAATTTTGAATCAACTACCAAAAATTTTAAAAACAACAAGTTTTTTAGCGTAAATTTCAAATTTTCCAAGATTTTGTACCGGAAATTTCAAATTTTATGATATTAAAACTCAGTATTTTATTGAAAATTTCAAATTTTCTTTTATAAAATCCCTTTTGGTTTACTGGATATTTCAGATTTTCCGAAAGTTATAAACACTTGATTTTTTACCGAAAATAAATTTTCGGTATGGATACAAAATCTATTTTCGTACCGAAAATTTCGATAGTTGCATTTTTTTTCCTTTTTGGGGTTGGATTATTTTTTAATTTTTCCTTCTTTTGCAGTGAAATATAGAGACAGAGATGGCATTCTACAAGACGTCAGGCCGGCAAGAGATATGGTGTCATCCAAAAATAAGAACTCTACAGGATGAGACTCCATCAAAATACACTTCTGTCTTAATCAAAAATTGAAGATGAGACATTTTTTTAGATGGTTTTATCAAACATGTCACCCCCTATTTATACAACTTTGCACTTACTCTGAACCATACAAAACTATCGATCCTGAGTATTTATAATTTCAAACAAATAATACTACCGGAAAGCTCATTAAGGTTAAAATTTCCAATACAAACCAATAAATTTCAAATTTCCATAATTATTTGTAACATATCAGAAATTATAAAATTCCCAATATACCAGAAATTTATAATACATTATCAAATAATTTATACAGCCAGGAAATTTCATTTTGCCTTCTAAAATTTTAAACATAAATTTCATTCAAATTTTCATCAGGGACAATTTTGATAATATGAAAGTATGGGATGTCAGGTTGAAAAGGCTAATTAGGAAGGCGTCACGTTAAATGCTCAGGAATTTTTGGGTCTTAAGCAAAATGCACAATCAATCCTTTTACACTTCTTCAAATCTATTTGCCTAACTCCACACATCGAAATAAGTAAGGAAAAGCAGAAACGAATCCTCAGGCGAACAAAGAACTCCCCCTATATCAAAGTTAATATATGCGTGTGTGTCATACTGCTGTACACGTTGATGTGTAAAGAGCTTTTTAACATAATAAGATGGAGAGGAACAAAAAATAAGATGCAGGCATATATAAATATTACAACCGTGATTGGAAAAATTGAATAAATAACTCATTTAGCATTTCGATATTGTCAAGAATCAAGTTTCCTATAACTACAAGGTTGCGAGCTTAGAAATGGTACAAATATCTCCATAACCATCTGAACATACTGTTTGCTTGTGCAATGGAGTATAAATATGAAGGAGTGTGGAAAAACATACACTCTTTTCAAACTAATATACATCTCCCCAAAATGCAGTTTCAAGAAAAGAATTTCACTTGACAACCACTTTACTCGGATCTTCACGTAGGTTTTATGCTTTTCTCAAGTCTATCTAACCGATGAAAAGTTTTTGCATACAACCTGGGTGATAGGTCAATCCAAAGATAGAAGTCCCATAGATAGGACTAGAGTGTTTTCTGGAACTCCAAAAACACTTTTTTGCCTCTATTTCTTCTCCAGCGGCTGGTTCAAGTAGAGTGAAGTCAGCTCCTCTTTTGAAGCTTTATAGAATATGTCACATAATTAATCACACGGTCTTTAAAAATCCACGAACTTCGACAAGGAAGCTATTCAGATTTTTCCTAAATCTCTGGTAATTTATTCGATCAAGGGAGAAAGAAAGCTGATTTGCACTAGTTAGTGACTGCAAGGCATTTACTAGCCTTGATCTGAGATTTGGATCTGCTTGCCTCTCTATCAATTCATTTCCCAATCTCTGTAAAGAAAAAAGAACTCTATGGAACCATTCATCATTCAATAAATGGAGTAAAAATCATAGTAGGAAGACTTTGGTACGTCAATCCAAGATTGAAATTGAGCAAAAACAACTAGAAGAAAAACCCTAATTTGAAAAGTAACTTGCACATTTATCATCGAATTTTGATTTTGGCTTAAATAACTTTTTAGTCCCCCTATAATATACATCAACTTCGGTTTCAGATTCTAGAAAAAATGTTGCCAGTTTAAACAGTCCTCATTTTGGTTTGGTCACTAAAATAGTTTGTACATATTAAAGTTAATCCTTATTGTGTGTTGATGATTAAGATCTACCATCGACTCGTGATATGGCCAAAGTATTCCTTATAAGGCTTGGCTTGGACAATCAACCCCTCTTGAGCTCACCTGTAACACAATTCTAATTTTGGAATAGTGTCAGAGCCCTGTTGTAGATTTGTATTGGGCCACCCACATTTGTCCACATACTTCAAATGTGTAGTTCTAGGTGTGACGCGCTGTTAATTGGGCCACTTGTATTAGTCCATGTCCGAAATGTCCTGTTCTAGGCTTGAGGGGTGTTGAGGTCCCACTTCGATTAGAGACATGACCTAAGTAGTCCCCTGAGAAGGTTTGGGTTAAACTAACTATAAAATGAGTTTAGTCAAGCCCGAATTCTAAAATAGTATTTAAGTCCATCCAATATATGTTATTGAGTTAATCTCCTCGTATTTTAATTTGACTTAGGTCAGATGTGACAATAATTTTTGTAAGGGATACCGGAAAAGGTGTATATTACATGGATTAAAAAGTTATTTACAGTTTGGAAGTTTTATCAAATGCAAGTTAAAGCAACATACCTGATACAGGCCTTTTTCACAAAGGATTAGTGGAAAGAGAGCATCTGCCGCAACGCTGATTAGATCAGAACTATAACAAGGCAATGTTATTAGTTAGAATGTGGATTTCCGGTAGTATTGATTACAACATAATATATAGCCTACTTTGAGATTTAAACTAGAAAAAAAAAAGGCACTTGAACTTGTTTGCAACTCTAAATCATCTAGCATATATTATAAATTCATATGAAGTAATGATATGAAAGAGAGCTGTCAAATAAGCCCCAAACTCCCAAGCCCCACTTAAGGCCATGTTTAGATAAACAGTTTATTTGAGGCTTTTAGCACAAGCGCTTGTCATGATAAACGCTTATGTACAAGCACTTTCTATAGAAAAAGGTAATCAAGTCACATCAACTAAATTATAACCCTTAATTATAACCCTAAACAGAGATAACCCTAAAAGAAAGAATACAGAAAGAAAAAGAAACTCATTTGCATTCTCACCTGTAATCCTCAAAAAAAAGTAACTGCAGCAATGAACGGAGAAAACGACTCAAAAGACCTTCCTGAGTCTCCCCACTTGAATGTGCCCCCAAGCCTATATTACCATTACCAGTCTCTTTGTAGTGGTAAGAAGCAAGAGCTTGCAGAGCTCTGAGACACTTAGTAACCACATCTACATCCTACAAAAATCAATAAGGAAATAATTTTTTAGATTTGAGAAGTGTAGTATGCAGTGAAGAAGTTTTCTCCTTTTTCTAATTCATAAAGAAGAAATTTATTAAGAGCATTTGAAGAGAATGCTTAATTAGCGAAAATTCTCTCAGCTTAGAATTTTCTCAATATCAATCTTTGTAGCCTCTTACTGTCTCATTACCTAGACATAAATATGCTTTGAGTTTTTGAAAATATAATGCTTTTTTTTAATTAATCGCGATTTGAATTTTTTTATTTTAGTCTAAACCTATCCCAAAAAAATTGTCTTTAGTCCTCACCAAGAATTGCTTTAAAGGATTGAAAACATATTTTTGTTCTATGTAGACTAAAAAATTCCATGTCTAAACCCATCATCAAACAATATCGAATATTAAAGAACAAAAGCCACATCTACAAGTATATTACGACCTGATGGTGTAGACCAAAATCAAGAGTTCCGAGTATATGAGTAAAGGCTTCACTATTTAGTTGTGCGAATGTTTCTGGATAAACCTCCAACAAATGTGACAAGAGAGAAAAATACTGCAGATAAATAATATTGTATCAGCTTTTGGAAAATGAGATCAATATTATATCTACATTGTACATCAATTTCTTACATCATGGCAAAGTTTGGGATATTTCAAAAGGTCCATAGATATCAGCGGCGTGACTATGTGAAGACCAAAGTAAACCACCTGCAAAATCAATGCTATAGATTCATTATCCAACTTTACATGAAACAGAGAAATGTAATAATGGTACCACCTGAGATATGTTAGTGCCTTGGGCCTCAATTGAATCTGACGAGAAATCGATCTGCCAAATCAGTTATCTTTCAGTTAAATTGGTATAATATTAAAAAGTATCAGGTACAGGTAGATTTCTTTCCAATTGCCAATCTGAAATTTACAAAAGGAAAACCCTTACCATGTCTTTAGAACAAAGACTTGAAAGAAGTTGAAGAAGAGCACGCAAATCTTTATACTTGTCTGTTTGTGCCTCACTAAGTAAGTTGCTTGAAAGACTTAGCGATATCTGAAAAGAGAGTAAAAAGGGATTTGATGGATCTTTGTTTAAAATAAAGAAAAAGAAAAGGCAAATTAGCAATGACTGTGGGTTTTATTTAGTAATACTGATAGCATTATCATGTTGACTTCACATAATTTAACCAAAATAATTATATTGTAGGATTATACGGATCAAAATGAAAGCAAAAGCAAAAATAAAGGACTGCAAATAGACATGGTTCTTTGTATCTCATAATACATATGCCTCATTCTAAAGAATGTCTTTGTTGTCGATCTAATTTCTCAAGATTAGTTTAATGGTGCAACAAGATTGAAACTTCATTCGTACAATTTGAAATTTTTACGAGGGATTAGATTCCAAGTTGAAGAGGTAGCTTCAGGATACAACTTAGATATCCTTATTTCCCGTTGCCCCAGCCAATAAAAATATCTAAATAAAATAAGATTCCTTTTAAAAGAGACAGTTGAAAACCCATTCACACGGTATTATTTATTCAAATCAATTTTATGATAGCAACAGAATGTGCCCAAACAATTTAAAACATGGAAGCGAAAAATAAGTCTCTGCAATCTTTCAAGCACCATAAAGAAAGTTTCAGCCATGTCAGGCAAGATTGCCATTCAGAGCAACATTCAAACGAGTATATCTTCAACTAGTCACAAATATGAAGCACGGACACAGACACTTCTACACCGATAATGTAAAATATATAGGACACCGACACTGCTACATATATGTAGTATTTGAATGCCGTCTATCCATCTATTATTTAAAGAGTTAAATATATTCTAATCAAAATTAATGTTTTTAACTTTTCATTGATAATATTGTTTCAATACATGTTTAACCGTTTTAGACATGTGTGACATTTGTTCGAGAAATGTATAAGGTGTGTTGAAGCAAAGAAAAAAAATAAATTTTTATGAAACACTTGTCTGAATTATCTAACATGTGTTGTATGAGTGTCATACGAATGTCGGACACCGATTCAAAGAATGTCCAATCAAAGAAAAAGAACATTTTTTGGAGGGAGACTTGTCTGACTTTTCTGACACTTTGTTTGACTTTTCCAACACGTGTCGTACAAGTGTTACACCAGTGTCGGACACCAACGTGTCTCGAACACCGCGACACGTCTACTCCTAGAGGTGTCCGTGCTTCATAATGTTTCTCCTGGGCTGAAGTATTTGCCCATATAAAACATCATAACTGATAAAAGAAATTTACCTTGCCAATATTGTGAGATGAATACAGCTGAAGCAAACGCGTGCAGAAACTGACAACGGCAGCAGTTTCTTGGGCCTCCAAGTAAGTAATTTGTCCATCAACCCAATCTACTACAAATTTTAGTAGCAGGTACACAACTGCAGACTAAGCAATAATAACATTCAAGTATAGAATAGCAAGCTTAGACACGTGTCAAACTGAAAAAGAAGATAAAATGTAAAGGGAATATAAATTATAAGTAATCTAGTAAAGGAACATATTTTAAGGATAATATCAATATGTTCACTGAAAGTATAAGATAGTCCTGGAAATCACACATGTGTCCCAAGAGCATCGAGGATATATTAAACAAATTAATACAAAAGAATGTGAATGCTACCTCGTGTTTATATACTTCAAGTAAAACTAGTATGGGATTCATTACAGAGAATCCTAGCTCATATATAGCTTTCTGTGTTCGAGGTTCAGAAGCACTTGCAGCTCCACGTAGCCGTTCTAACATGCAGCTGACCAACAGGAGGATATCTGGTTGTTGGGCAATGTTTTTAAGATTACTCTTACTGGACATCTCCACTATGTATGTTGCAATATGACCCATGAGATTCCTTACATACCTTATATACAGATAGACAAAATTTTACAGGGTGTCACGAAATTATTTAAACTATAGACAAAGAAAGCTGACGTGAATACTCACTGACTTGACTCTTCTGAATTTTTCACACCTGAAGCTGAACGAACAAGTGTTTGTGCAAGAGATCGCTGAAGCAAAAAAAACAATGAATGCCATTTAGGCAATAGCAGACAGCAACAAAGTAGCCGGTAGTAGAAGTTGATCAGTTCTTACCTGATGCGAAGTGTCCAACAAGAACAAAGTCTTTTCAGTGGAAAATGCAGTTGCAAGTTCATGCCATGAATTCTGCATAAGAAAACAGAAATTCAAGAGAGTGATGCTGCAAAAATATTACTGTTGTTTAAGCAATCACAAGCATAAAAAATGAAAGGTTACTGACTGTAATATAGTATGAAGGTCTTGGAGACATAAGTAATGGAACAAAAACCATTATTTTTAGGCACCTGAAGTGTCCTAAACCAAATCACTTTGTTACAGAAACAAAAGCAGAAAGTATACAATGAAAAGAAGCATTTTTTTATATCGAAATTTGGAAATGCAAATACTATTTGAATTTTTGAGCATTTAGTAAAATTTGTTTTTTGAAAAATTACAGACACTTAATAAAGTGAATCGAATGGCCCTAAACCATTTCCCTCGAGGCACTCACCAACAAACCATTAATTAATTATTACTTATAGTTCCAATATTCCCTGTAACTCTTTAATTAGGAGAGAGATAGAACTTATATATTTGAATCAATCCCTGTAATTTTACAACAACAAATTTTTCAGAGTTCCTTCTTCACCTTTTTAACCTTCAACAGTAAGCAACTACTTACTAAACTTGAATCACCCATTAACAAATAATGATACCATTTTAAAACATAGTTTCTTAAGTTTGCATCAAGATAAGATTGCAGATTTTGATGTTGTCAAAATAAAAGTACAAGTACTAACTCACCAGAGCAACAAGGTGAACACATATATGTTTTTGCTGAACCAGTGAATGGAGTAACATATAACATGTGAGGCCCTGGAAAAAAAATAGCAACCACACAGCAAACATTACGTTAAGAACAACTACGAAATCAGGTTGTTTTCTATTTATTCTAGTACTTCACACGCCAACATTTCCAAATTAGAAATACCTAACTGAACATGTGGTCAGTCTCATTAATTTATGAATATTTTTTTCGTTTTGATATAAAAAAATATTTATGGTGAATATATTAGACAATTGTCAGGTTAATTGATCCAAACCTAGAATTATCATTATCAGTACTCAGTAGTCCTGTTTTAAGATTTTTTTTATTCCTAAATATGTTCTAGCTTATTTTTCTAAACATCCCTTCAGTCCTCCAAATTTCCATGAATTGTGATGTTAATATAAATTACATTGACCAATACGAAATTTTGGATGGAAAAACATACATGATATTTTCTTTTTTTGATCATGGAAATCTTGCACGAGCATTAGAATTTGATAATTTACAAATAGATCTCTAGTGTAAAATCAGATTGATCATCAATTTTCACAGCACCTATAATAAATGTACAAAATGTATTTCATATTGACAATTTCAAATAAATAAGCATGTAAAGACCGTAACTATGAACATCTGAATTTGAGTGTGTTTTTTCAATGTCTGTATTTTAAATGTTAAATTTGTTAGTTTATGTTGGAGGTGGGAATTGAATGCGAGACCACCCTTATCACTACACTCCTTAACTCTCCTTGAGTGTGTACTTTACATTAGAAAATACAGATGGAAACTAGGTAACAACAGCTATGCCAAATACTTGATTTAAACAACACCATCTAAAATAGGGAAAAATGATAGGAGTTTAAAAACACAAACCTGCAAATCCTTTTCCCCTGGATATGATGTAAGTGTGATCAAAGATATACGGACAATAATATCAAGAACAATTCTCCCTTGGTTATGCTCTCCAAAGAAACTAAGTAACACCTTTTTCGAACTATGTTCATAATGATGACCTGAATCTAATATTTTCTCTCCAATCCCATCAGAAGACATCAGATATGTGCTAGACCACCTTGCAAGGAACCATACAATTGACTGCATAGAACATAAATTTAAACAAGTGAGAAGGTACAGCAATGCCTTGTCAGAAATGGCATATATATTACAGACCCAACCCAAGATTAGTTTCTTTGTATTTTAAAAAAAGTGCAAGTTGTTTAAATAAAAGCAAATAATTATTATAGAAAAAAAGGTGCAGTATATCATGGGTATAGTGTAATAATGTTCTGTACATGCAAAAACTTATAGACTATCGTATGTATCCGTTTCTCAGGGACTTAATCTACTGCTAAAAAAGAATACTGTCGAGGTAGAAGCATATGTAGGATAAATCAATAAAATAAAATGCATTACCTCCATAAGCCGGGGACTAAAAACCGATGCTCTCATATCTGGATTTAGGCATTGCTCAGCAAATTTTATGATTGAGCTGCATTAATTAATTATTAAAAAAAGCGAGTTTTTAGGGATTGACTTCAATTGGATAAGGCATTACATCCAATGCAATAATGAAATGCATCCAAGTGTTATTTTGATTTCAAGATTCAACTCTTAAAAATCCAAGGGAGAACCCATACCTTAGCGGTTCATTTATTCAGAACTAATAAGTTAAAAAGATAACAGACTACAAACACATGCATGTGCATACAAATAGAAAGACCAAGTGGACACAGATGTGAAACAAAATAAACATTGTGAATTTAATCTTGTAAAGGATGTCAATCTCACAAAATGTACCCCTCTATTCTTTTTCAGTTGTAGCTTTTGTATAAAAATTATATTCCTATTCATTTATCATTTAAGAAACTCAATGGAACATTAACTATTGATTTGTCATTTAACAACTTTAACTATTTGTTGCCGACAGAGAGAAATAGGCAGAATGAAATAAAGAGCAGTTAAGTATATTATAGGAAAATGACACAATTCCATCAAAATAATAAAAAAATTAGGTTTTCTTGGTAAGTTTAAATGACCTAAAAACAACAACCACAGAAGAAAGGAGGGAGTATTAAATTTTTCAACCTCGCATAAACATCTTCATTAAATTTTATATCGATCTGAAACTTCTATGTATACCAATGACATAGGTTAATATCAATGTACAATTTACTTTATTCTACTGTTTGCAAGGAATATGCCTGAAAAAAAGTCTAGAGTGTCTATAGAATTCTGCTCTAAGCATTGGGCTTTAGTGGGCTGTGAACCTCAGTTGAGGCAGTTATTCTGCTCGGAGTTTGTTTAGCCTAATATATATAATGCCTCAGTAATAAAAACAATTAAGAAATACAGTTACAGATTCAGCTTTTCCTCAAACCTATCCTTTGTTATGGAGTTTCTTGGAATTTTCAGTCAAAGTACAACATACTTTTTGTCAAAAGAAAATATCAACTGCTAACTCAGAGTTTCCTAAAAGTTGGTAAGCAGGAAAAATATGACAAGCAAATCTTCCAATTCTTGCACAAATGTCAACTGATCCCCATTTATAATCACACAATGCTACTGTGTGCACATGCTTGAGATGTCTTTAAATTCAGGTATACACCTACATGCCCCATAAGGAAGGAGGCCTAGAATAACAGACCTATCCATAAATTTCAATAACATTGAACATTGATTCATTAGAGGGACAGTACAGTCATTTTACCACATGCTAACTGATGTGCTGGTTAACCAGAGTAGGTAAAGTAAAATTTACAAAAACAGATATGGGGGCTGCTCATTCTACTGTGGTGTTGCAAGGCAAGATGGACCAAAAGGGAGAAGTTACTAAAAATGAAAAAGATCGAACATAAGATGAGAAGTAGATGATAAAGCAATACTCCAAAAAAGTAAAATCAACAAGAATGTTATCCGAACCAAACCAAAAAAAGTGCTAATATCTGAACAAGATTGACAAACATAATTTACTGCAAATCTTAGCAGGTGCTCAATGCAAACAACAAATTTCTGAAAAGAGAAGAAAAGCACTTTACCTGGAAAGTAAAATAACAGGATGTTTATCTGCTTCCACGGAATTAACAACAAATTGAGTTTGTATGGCATTAGGAACCTAAGTATCACACATGACATAGCCTTAGATTAATGTTTGCATTACACATAGCCATCACCGTGTGAAAAATAATAAGAGTTAAAGGTGAAAACATAGAAGATGATGCACTATTCTACACAATCGAGAATATTGAGATAGGACCCAGAAGCTTCCAGTCAATTAGCTTAGCTGGCATTAACTATAACTATCCCTTAACATAAGCAACAGTCTTGGTTAGTTAAAGTTATCGTTTCTGTTAGATGAGCAACTTGCATTACAAGTCTCAGTAGCTATAAATACGATTATAGCCTCAGTAGCTATAAACATGATTGTATCTGTAGCATCGGTAGCTATAAATATTACTCTACTCAGCAAATTCAAGTGATCATCAATAATCCAAAAGTTCCAGTTTATCAAACAAAAAAAACCTTGCATTCCTACTCTCTTATCCATGTCCCGTGCTAACAAAATGTTTTTGAGTGACAGAATAAGGAGAAACTACATCCACATACCAGTGGCATTTCCCCCTCCCCTTCGTCTGCAATTACGTGGCCAATTATGAGCAGCAATGAATAAAGTTCTTCCAAAGTTTCAGTCAAGTCAATAACGCCCCTGCCCTACAAATCAAGTCAATAATTTGAGTTGGTAATAGTTCTGATAATTTAACACAGAATATTTGTTATGGACGGATGAGATAATAAAAGAGCACACAGACGGACAAAAGATAATGAAACATTTCATAAGATTCAGTTGAATTGAAAAGTTCGAGTAACCATTTGATAGAGACATTATTGTTGTGCTTAGTGCTTGACTCATTGGTTTTAATAGTGCGGTTAAAACTCAACAAAAATTCATGGTATAAATTAATTAATAAAGAACTAATAAGCAACTCATTTTTTGCATTATCTGGATCTACAAAACTAATCTTTGTAGAAATTAGAATATCAAAACAAAGATATGGTATATTGAGGATAAATGTATAGGCCCAGCAACTTAAGTATTGCTCAAAAAGAAAGAAAGGCATAAATCTGTGTTTGTTTGTGTATAAGCTCTCAGAACTTCACTTTTTGGGTATTTCATTTTCTATAATCATGAGACAATTTGTAGCCCGTGACAAAAAATTCTCAAGCATGCGGCATTAAGTTTAAGGAAAAATTATTTTTGAATATACTAAATAAAGATTTAGACACCTAATTGGTTTAATTTGGTTGATGTAAAAGGGACTTCTTTGGATTCAGTAGTGAATAAACCATTATGCTCAAACTTCAACTTATCAAAAGCTACTGCCTTTCAATCAGTTTCCCACTTGATCACAGCTAAAAAATGTAGTTATGTTTTGAATGGTGCTACACTCATGCACCTACACTACACGTGCATCACCAGCTTCCACCATCTAATTATAGTTGGTTGAATCTCATTTTTTACATACCTACTATACCCATTACTCAGACTTTGCCACTTATGACGTGTGAGATGATGTCCAGCCACAAGATAGGTAGGTACCAAGCACTATTCTTTGATTTTGTACACCCCTGACTCTATGATTACATGGGCAGTGGACAGTATGTTAAAAGCTGAATTAAAATGCATGCTCGATGTTTAAAGCTGGCACATTTTCCTTGTAAAAGCAGCTATAAGGCAGGGCATCCTAGAAAGACTGTTTTATCTTTATGAGCAAGCAGATGGTAAAAGTATATCGTATACATTCTAACAGCAACAATCTAGGGCAAGGAATATGGTTGTAGTTAGTTAGTTACTTGCTAATTAGAATCTAGTCACTAGATTCCTTAGATTACTTAGAGTTCAGTGGGATATTGTGTCGATTTTATATGGGGCGGTGGAGTAGGAGAGGATCTAAAAGTAAAGAGCTGGAGACCAGTCCCGATTGTACTTGGAATGAAAATGGAATACGGTAAGATTTCTGGGTTGAGAGCTTCTTGCTTAATTATTTTTTAGGATTCCTTGTATCAATATATGGAATGCAGTCAAGCTTCCTTCCACAGTCGCTATCTGTCAAACAATCTTCTTTACCTACCTCCTATAAACTGGTGTTAATTACTTCCTCCTCAATCCCAAGGTCCCTACCTCCAAATCTTACTTCTTTCCACCTCGCAACCAATATCTCGATTTTTGCAATCTGAGCAATTACGAATTACAACTTTGCAGTTCAAATTATTACCAATACCAATTATCGCAGTCCGAACAATTACTTATCTCAAACTTTTGGTCTGAAAATTACGAATTTTAGGAAATGGGGAGGAGTGAGACAAGCATAATTGTAGAAGACAGATTTGAAATTTTCATCCAAGAAAGTTTTCCTCTATAACTCTATGAAACATACCTGATTAAGGCGTGTAACCCGCTCAGAAAACACACTTGTGAGCAAAGGGATTGTAACATCAATAGAAGCTCTTGCAATAAGCGCATATGAGCTTAACCTTTCATCCATGGCTGCAAAAAAAATATCAATTGTTGTCAATAAGAATGAACAAAAGAAACTCATCAGGCTCCAAAATGATGTATAGTTTAACACCAAAAAGTATGTAGTAAAATTTTAGCAATGAAAAATCTAGTGCCTGGTTTGTAACTCTTAGAATTGTGGTTGGGTCTAACTCATTATGATAAAACCGGCTTGTAAGGTGAGGATTGCCCCCACTTATAAGCATATGTTCAAGCCATATATTGTCCGATGTGGGACTCATAACACATTAAAAGAGATTTTCAACCAAGAACTGAATGTGCTTTAAAGGAAATTATCGGCATTTAATTAAATAAGAGTAAATCATTTTGGTCCTAACATCATTATAGCCCCCGAACTTATTGAAATTGCAATAACATCCTTGGGTGTGTCTTTTGTTAGTAACTTTATGGACTAATCTTGACTAACATAATACACATTCGGGGACCAAATTGACTTAAGAAAGACACATCAAATGATACTTTTGTAATTTTGATACATTCAAGACTATAATGACACCATTTGACACATTCAAAGATCGAAATGACGGTTTACTCATTAAATAAATGAGATTGTGTTGTACTGTAGGAAATTATGGTAAGCAATATAAATAAGGAAGGAGTTGCGGCTGAAGGAGTTCAGCGACTGAGTAATTTAACTATTTAAGCACATCATAACTTTAAGTTTACTTTTCATATGTATTAAACAAAAAACATTAAACCAATTTCAAGGCAAAATCTGTTGATTTCAGCAGAAAATTGAGTTCTCAGCAAGCCTTGGCCCAATAAAAAATTGGACTCAGTCTGCTGTCTCTGACTGCTTTGTGATGTTGGTATTATTTTCAGTACAACCGCTTAAACAAAGTCCAGCAACAGGAAAGCCAATATTGACAATAACAAAAAATGAAAACTGAATTATGGTGCATGCAATTCATAAATCGGTCAAATTTCCATACCAGATACAGAAGCACGAAGATAATCTGAATCTCCCTCATCATTAAATGCTGATGCAGAGGCCACTAAATAGAAAGAAAGCTAATGTGAGGAAAAGTATTACAAAAGAAAAAATAAAAAAGCAATATAGAAAATTTCATATAGGTTTTACTTCTTAGCTCGCATTCTACGATGAAACCAAAGAGATTGGCAGCAGCTTTTATTCCTTCTGGTGGAAGCAAAGTATTTACAGTGGTAGTATTTATTGGCTGAAGAAGAACAATATTAACCATTCAGCTTAATGACCAAATTTTAACAAACTCCATATTTTGACTTATATTGAAGAAATTCTAATTCCAAATTAAGCAATATGTGTTTCTCTTAGAATTTGGGTTGGGCCTAACTCCTCCATACAAAATAGGTTTGTAAGATGAGGGCTGCCCAAACTTTATAAACACTACACATGTCACATCTCTAAATGTCACATCTCTAAGAAATGTGGGACTAAATCCACCCCCTTCAAACCCAACACAGTGAAGGTGTTGGAGGCTGCAATGAAGGCAAGTCAAATTCCTCAATTAGGCGACTAGGGGCCAACCCAATGAAGGCGGAATTTCCAAGAGTTTCCTTGGATCCATCTAGGTTCACATAACTTGAAAGCTATATTTGAAAATAGCCTCTTCATTTACAGGGGTAAGGCTGTGTGCATCTACCCTCCCCAGACCCCACATAGTAGGAGTCTCTTGCACTGGGCCGCCTTTTTAATATCGATAGTTAGGAACAGAAACTTCCTAAAGTTCAAATAAATTAACAAGTGCAACACTCGCACCATCACTAATTACACAAAAACAACAAATTGTAGCTGACAAATGCTTTCAGATAGGATAAATTCTACCAGAATCAGAGGAAAAACAAGTAACATTTTTATAATTATATTTGAATTAATAACCATTAGAAGGGCGGTCCAAGTATCCAGTAAAATATCACGGGCTTCCCAGCTCCAAGTCTCCTCTTCAGTATTGCTAGTTACGAGGACTTTAATTACTTCAGACATCCACATTGACAAAAACGTAAGAGTACCGATGGCCCTGGAGCATCAACCAAAATGTGTACTCACTTCAACTATCATTATGATAAATAGAGAAATACCTACAAAAAATCAAAAAGACAATTGAAATACCTCATAGATTTTAGGAGATTGTCAAACACATAAGGAGTTGTTACATTTGCAATAGCCAACAATGCACGACAACCATCAATCATCTCACTGAAAGAAACCAGAACCAATTTGAGGGTTAAATGTAAATATAACTGTGTAGAGACAGGTGTGTGCACAAGTATGTGGGTCATTTGCAGTGTGTGCACAAGCATGCGGGTCATTTGCAGGGTGCACTATATAAATGAATGTTATCCAAACCTGTCACTTTTCCCATTTTCAATAGCTTTTGAAACAGCATCAGGAGGGTCTACCCATTCAAGTATCCCAGAGAGGAGTTGCAGGAGATGCCTCTCATGCATTTTCCCATCATCTGAAACACGGTTGAAAATAATCAGAGAAATTCAAATGAAAGATCGTCACAAGTTAAAAAGATTGGGTGGATGGTGATACAGAAAAGTAAATCCCCTAACTGATGAGGGGTCCTTTTAGCATTAACTAGTTATCTAGTTAAGAACTTAAAATGTAGTCACGGGTATTCATACTGTTGAAACATTATCTACTTCTAGATGGCTAGACTGATATCTACAGTCTTATCCCATTCTTTCAAGATATCTCATAGAAAGGATAAATTATGTTTATGGACCAATTATTTTGCTAAGAGTCTTGCATTTGATGAGATATGCCCTGAAAATATGTTTATAAGTGGTGGACAGTCCTCACCTTATAAGTCGTTTTTGTAAGGGTTGAATTAGGCCTTATCCAAATTCTAAGATGATAACAGACCGTATCTAAGATCCATTGGCTATTCGCTATCGGGCCACTCGGATCACACACTTGATATTCAGTCCTGGACGTGAGGAGGTTGTGTTAGGAGTCTCACATCGAATGAAATATTCACTAAAAATATGTTTATGAGTGGTGGACTCCACACCTTAAGAAGTTTAATTCAAAATTTTATCAATGACGATCTTTCTATCAGTAAACTACTTAGCACCTCTATAAAATACATCCATCAAAATAACCATCTCTCACCAGAAAGACAGACAATATTTATCAACTAGTGCAAAGAAAATACACATACAGTCAGCATAAAGATAGAGGAGCAAACAGTCATACCAGAAGGAAATACAGTTCCTGTCAGAGAACAAAATTGTACAATTAGCTTTCTAGCAGAGATAGCAATAGGGCAGTCAAGCCAGTAGCCTTTACATGAAAACTTCGGCCTCAATGCAGCATATAAACTCAAAATCCATCCGATATGACCACTCAATATCAACACATCACGCCAATCTGAACCAGGCTGCATGTAAGCATCAAAAACGGAATCTTGAGCCATCAGTGGGAGACTCATAACATGAATTTCTAGTGATGACTGTAATGTAATTCTGATGTTTTGCCTAAGTTGTAATTCTGATGTTTTGCCTAATGGATGACAACTGTTAAGAAGCAAACTAACTGATTACCTGAACTAGGTGACATTCAGACCTTTTAAGAGAATCCCCATCTTGCCTGACTCCAGCAGAGAAGACATTTATTTTTGTGTCACTGGTATTGCTACGAAAATCCCAATTCAGGATTTGAAGCATGAGATCCAGCGCAGCGGTACAAATTTTAACCTCGGGTACAACAGAGTCAGATTCAATAATCCTATTTGTGACACTGGAAGCAGCTTCTTGGGTCCATTGGTAGAATGTCTAAAATATAGGTAATAATAATACAAAGAAGAAAGGGAAAAACGAAATTAATATTAATCCAGCAATCAACTTAACAAGCGTCAATAAGAGAATGGAGATAATAAAACATTAATTAACTTAAGAACAAAAGTGTAAACTGTAATGTAGAATGAATATCTAAATAATAAAACTTCAATTAACCTAAGAGCAAAAGTGTAAACTGTAATGTGGAATGAATATTCTAAATGGAAAGACCTTCAGGTAGTCTCGCTCAAGTGATCTCCTACACTGCTCATGAAATTCCCTCGGAAGGCCCATAGCACTTGAAGTAGAAGGAGAAAATTCAGATACCTATAGATATTTAATATATACATAAAGTTGGTATCTTTTACAGCTGTAGAATAAAAGGAAATGGTGGAATTTCTATAAAAGAAAATGAGTATTACATACCAATGATTCGAGGAATTTGATTCCAGCAAACTGCACATCTACTCCATGAATGCCCAAAATAGCCTGGTTCACCTGCAATACATGTGAAAATGTCAAGGATGGTCCTGTTACATGAATAGCTTTGGGTACACATGCTAAAATTTTAATTGCCCAATAACACCAGTTTGGTCTCAAATAACACCAGTTTGGTCTCAAGTAACACCAGTTTGGTCTCAAGGTAAGGAATAACAAGTCACAACAAGAGTAAACAAAATGAAATGATTGAAATCAAGATTCATATAATACCCTATATCAAATTCAAATAACAACAAAAAAAAGTCTAATTGAAAAGGAACAAAATGAGGAGGAACATATTCACTAGTTATATCATTGGCAATCGCCTGAATCTCAAGAAGTTCTCCGAACCAATCATAGACTTTATTGAGATCCATGAAAGGCATGCATTTCAGAGCTATTGAACGTGGACATCCTAACAAAACTTGTGTTACAATGAAGAAGAACAAGACAAAACAAACAAGAAAAGCCTTGAATTCTTAAAATAGGGAGAATATTAATTGGGATATACTGGTGAATATATTCATATTTCAGTATAAATTAACCACCAGAACGGGAAGTTATCTGAATATATCATCAACTGTCTTTCAAAATTGTCAACCACTTTTTTGAGTAATTGTTTTTAAATGAAAATATGCTCTCTATAATTTAAACTGTAACTCTCCCTCTAGAATTTGGTGAAGACTTTAGATGTTGGGCAGTAAATGGGATTAAGTAAGGCAACAGATAAGGTAATCTTTGACTTGTCTATTAGAAAGAAAGAGTATGTCTTAATGCATTCTTAAATATTTAACTGTGAATTGTTAAATAATTAAGTAGTGCACAGAAATAATAGATTTCATATATTCAAATCCCATACCAAACCAGCCAGCAAATAGTTAATGTTCAAAGAAAAAACCCAACCTACCCACTTAAATTTACTCCAGTTGTTCAGTCATCAGTGTAATCAATTCTGGGGGATTTGGACAGCCCACTGATACATTTCATGCATACAATTAGCATTATGAAAATATTCCTCATTTTGAGTCCAGAAACATGAATAGAGGGGGGAGAAGGAAGAATACGTGTAAAAGGAGCAAATAGCCGAAAGAAACTAAAGAAAGAATATGTGGTCACCTGATAAAAGAGTGTCTCTTTCTCTGCAGCTACTTCCTCAAGCCTGCATATAGAAATTTTTGGCAAACCAACTATAAGAGATGAATTCACGACCTCAAAGTTTAGCTAATATTGATCTGCAACAACACAGCAATCTTTCCCTCCTTGGGAAAATAAACATCTGCTGTAATAAATGCCAAAAAATAAAAGAACTTTTCCTATTATGTGTTTTCGACTAAACAATTCCAACACAAGATATATCTTTAAACCTTTTTTTGTATATAACTAGGTGAAACTTGTTCATAGTTACTCTAGTAAAGCCAATCCCTAACGAGGATACTATAAATTGGAGGTTCTTGTACCTACTACATTTGATTTTAAGCAGCATCCAAATTATAAATTGGAGGTGCTATTTTTTTAAAGTAATATTTGTATTTGCATATATAGGTCTCTCTCCTATAACACACATATCTCAAGGGAGACAATGTTTGTTGATAAAGAAGAAAGTTCACTACACTATGCATATTAGGAGAAAGCTAAGTAGCTTCCCTTCTTAGGTTGACCTTCTCATACCGAAAAGAAAAAAAAAATTTAAGCCAAGTATATCCAAGACAATAAAATACTATATTTACTCTTTAAAACATTAAAGAATTTCATTGACCTACCCACCTGTTTCTTGCTAGGTACAACAACCAGTACTAGTCAATACCAGTTTAATTTGCACAAATTCAACTACAAATATTTGTACAGAGCATATTTCCCATGGAACTCGAGTAAAAGAGTCGCAAAAGAGATTGGTACAAAGACTTGTACAAGGTCACAACTCACAAATTCGTTGAGATGAATTAGAAAAAGATTAAGAATGAACCAGTTAGACCCCAACTATATTCTTTTAGTATTCTCATTGTTTCTCTTTAAAATCATTATTGTTCATTGTGATCTAAAAATATACATAGTGTAGGTCAAAATAGTTGGGGAAAGAATGATGACATGATCGGACTATTAAACTTCTAAGTCACTTAGAGATTTTTAAATATTGCATGTCATCAGCCTACTCTACACACATCTTATGGTTTCAGGATTACTTGTTACAAACAAAGTTTGCATTTTATTTGACTTGACATATAATTAGGCAACCATATTATTTTATTAATGATACAAAAAATTTATAATTTATTAGAAGTAACAGATATTTACTTAAAGCAATTAAATTTTATAATTTCAAGAAAGAGAGCCTTAGCACAATGGTTGGTGCTGCTGCAGTATGACTGAGAGGTCACAACTCACAAATTCAAGTGGTGGGATTAACCTCTTGTATGCATTTGTTCTATAGCATGTACCTATGTAGGTTAATACTCAGAGCATTTTCTTTAGCTGAAAAATTAACAGAATGCACTACTTACCAACCCCTTTTCATCAATTGAGTAGCCACAGAAGAAACTTTGGCTTGGACATAGCCATCAGGAGAACTAGCATGTTGCATTGCATAGCATAGACAAAAACTGCAATATATATTTAAAAGGTTTAAGATGTATGTATCAAAAAGGGTAACATTTTTTGTAGATTGAAAGGTTAAATCAAAAACCTAATCAAGCTTTTCTTGTCATCGGCATTAAGAAAACCCCATTCTCTAATTGCAGCTTCTCTGATTGCTGCAGCGGCTTGAAACCTTGCAGTTGCCACCAAGGAGTTTTCTGCATGGACAAAATCAGTACAGAATCAGCATGATCTAAACCAGAATAACAGACAAACTTTAAGAGGCCACCTAATAAAGTATAATGAATTAGTATTGCTGTTAATCAGGAAATAGTCAAACACATTTATTGTAAATGTAAACTACTCCATAACCAAATAAGCAATAAGATGCCGTCTATTTTTTTAATATAAGCTAGTAACACACTCTTTCTAGCACTCAATCCATGATTGGGTGAAATTCAAGTGGTCCGGCCACTTTGGAGATGAATCTCACCATATAGAGAATGAAATCTTTGTGATTTACTGGGTGGGATTCACATGAACTTTACACAATCATAATTAGTGTTAGAGAAATGATAGATACACGAACCAATACAACAAGACTCTAGCCAATAAGAACCTTGAAATATAGCAGTCACAATTTATACAGCTAGTGTTTTGGAAATCAAACAGAGCTCTTGAATAGAACTGGATCAAAAGAAAGTAACAAAGAACAGGATTTTTTATTGAAATGAACCCTCGGTCTCTATTAACATGCCAATCCGATGCCGGAATAGAGGTCAAAGATCCTGATTATTTCTTCTAACCTACTTTTTTTATAGGAGCTGTACTATCATTCGGTTTGTCTTATATTAGAGATTATCTATGGTCAATTGCTTAAAAAATGCAAAATCTTTTATGTGAAATCTTATTAACAAAGTTTTGAGTTGCTTTTCTCTTTCTTTTTCATCCAAACATAACAATAACATCACCGTTACAAGTTTTTTATCCAGTTCTAGTTTGACCCACAGAATTAATTTTTGCAATCACTTTCTTGAAAAGCAGCAATATATCCAATAACTTTTTTGCTCAAAAGAAGTTCACAAGAAAGAAAATATCTCTTGTAGCATGTTTCAAGTAAAAGTAAAATTGATACATTCTCCAGGTGATTATATCCCTAAAACACAATTTTTTTTATTAAAAACAGTATAAAAGTCTGACAGGCTGATATATTCAATGAAGACCCAACCTTGAGACTAGTATAATCATTAATCACCATTGAAGTCATTGTTTTCATTTGTGGATAGACGAAAATAGTGGATTGTTAAAATTCCGCTACGCAAAAATACCATAGCACCGCTATAGAGATTTACGACAACATTCTGTACTAAATGGTGTATCGTGAAACAGTAGCGGCTTGTCCAATCTCCGCTACACTATAGCGGCTTATACCGAATTCCGCTACACCATAGCTTCTTACACCAAATTCCGCTACACTATAGTGGCTTACACCAAATTCCACTACACTATAGCGGCTTATGACAAACATTTTGTACGAAATGGTGTATCACGCAGCAATAACGGTTTGTCCAAATTCCGCTAAACTATAGTGTTATTTATAGCGCCGCTATAGCAGTTATTTAACAACATTTGAAGCACGAATCATTGACACTAAACACATCATCCAATTCAAACCCACTCAACACTAACGAAAAGCAGATTTGATTCTAGAAATCATATAGCAGAACTGATAATGCTAATAGAAAAAAACAAATTGGCGATTATTCAAAAACAAATCAAGTCGTAACTTTGCTGTTTTCATTATCCAACTAACGAACAATACCTATATTAAACTAATAAAAACTCGTGCAAACTATTCGAGCTGCAATTTGACGGTTAGGTAAACAATAGCATAAAGATTGTTGTAAAGTGACTGACCAAGAATGAACTGACAAGTCTTATACGGCTGAGAAGACTGCCCTAATGCCAATACAATTGCTTCAGAAGCTGCTGGATTAATTTGCATCTGAAAATAACATCATGAACATGATTACACGTGAATTCGCGTTCTACTAGTCAACACTTAAAATCAAATGTATGCGGAAACTGAATATGAAATTGATGAAGAAGACCTGAATGGATGTGCTAGCTAACTCGATTGCTCGCATGGAAGATTGAAGCTCGGAGAAATCAGTATTTGCAGAAAAACCTTGCATCTTGAATGTGAAAACCTAATCGAGGTTGAAGTAGCTTAACTTGCAAATTGTTTTCAAGATGAAGGAGCGTCGATGATGCAGAAATTGGGAATGAAGTCGCGAGCAAAACGAGAGAGAGTGAGTGAGGGATGGTAGGTTAAGTGCGATGCGGCAAGGTTGCTTTGAGAGCGATTTGTCTGTGTAGAACCCCCGAATCAGAGAGGTGGTGGTTGTTGAGTGTGGCTCGGCCTGGAGGTTTTACTCACTAGTCACAGTCACCACTACAATACAATTCGTGTGTCTTTTATTTGCCCTTGTTTGCATCTAGAGCCTAAGATTTTCTTTTTCATTTTACTTTAAAAAGTGAAGAAATATTTGGTCATACACCTAAATAAATAAACCACTAAAATAGTTGTTAGCTTTATAGTAGCTATTAGGTGTTCCTATTTTGAAAGGAAAAATAAAAGTGTTACATCTTTAAGCAATTAGTGATAAAATTAATACAATTAGATAAAATCAATACAATTAGACTCATAGATGGACTATTTATTCTTAATGACTCACATAATTATGTTGATTAAAGTGTGACACAAGGCATTGTTGGATGGATTTCACACTTTCCTTCTATAATTTCATAGTGGGGTAATTAGCAGCATAATAGGAAGAGCAGGATGTATAGTTTGTTCCTCTAGAACGGTTGATTATCCATTGAGGTATTTCTACTACGCCTGAACTGTCTGAATCCTCCAAATCGCTGGTATAAGTAAACAAATCTGAATTGATGGTTTCGACAGCTCCGTGAGACATCATGTCATTTTCGATGGAGAACCTCGTTGCACTGAATAGTGCCCACAAAATGAATAAAAAATTCATGCAAGTCACCCCGCGAGTCCTAACTTGAATAAAGCATAGGATAGGACTCGACTATCAAGAGATAATCCTATTTTAAATAGTAGAGAATTAAATAAATCCATCGAGTCGAGTTGCATGTTAATTTATGATTTCTTAATTTATGAGTGGCGTCAAAGTCTCGTTAAAGATCTAGAAAATTTTGTCAGGAATTTATATGGGCGTGTGATATCTTCTATGCGAAATTAGTTACAATTATTTGGATAATGTTTGTATAGTAATTAGAGAAGGTGGCTTGAGAATTGAGTCTCTTGTAAAAAAACATTAACTTTGCTGCAAATCTTGGGTTATGGTGGAGTTTTTCATTCAAACAATTAGAGGGCTCGATTTTTTAGAAGTATGATTTTTATATTTAATAAGCCTAATAATTATAATGTATTTTTCTTTATTTAGTCTAAAATTAAAGGTGAATTCTAGAATTTGTTGAACAACTCTAAAGATGAGAAAACCATCCATTTTTGGTTGGATACTCTTATAGCTAAATGTTTAATATATCTGAACACCTTCGACCACACCTCAAGTTCAAAGTGAAAGAGTTCGTCATAGTAAAGCAATAGTCTAATTAGTATCAGATTCTTCAAAGTCATTCAAACATTTATCAAATTATGCACAAAGTGTTAGTTCTAATTGCAATTGAGATAGCAAAAAATAAGAATTACTTTCATCTTTAGATTAAAACCGATTTTAAATTAATTATAGTTGTTTAACGAAAACTTCTTTAACAATTAAAGAACATAGGTCGGAACTTTCTCACTATAACCAACTTAATATCCTTTGGTTAACATAGGTTTAGAATTCGATCAAACTCTTGATAGAATGAAGTTCATCCTTTTAATTAAAAAGGTTGCATTAAAAACATATTAGAATTGTTTAATTATTGCTTTTGTTAGCTTTTAAAAAGATCTTGATTTAGCTCCCTTCTTTTCTTTTCTTTGTACGTAATTTTTTTTTCTTTTAAAATTTTTATTCGGTTACCTTAAAAAATGTTTTGTTTTTAAATATTTTAATTTTGTTCTAGATTATGTAAATTACTTTTAAGTTGGTTTTGGTTCACTATTTATTTATAGATTATTTCTAAGAATGATAGTATTATACTTTAAAGTACGTTTTTAATTTTAATTTTCTAATGGAAAGTGTGCTCTCAATTAATCAATAAAAATATTATTATTTTAATTTAATATTTGAAATTTATTTTGAATTTATAGTTTTCAATTGTGGTAATATATTCACTTGAATTTATTATAACTTATGTGAAATGTTTATTTTACCAATTGTTCATTGTATTAGTTCATTCTACAATGTATTAATAACTTTGTATAATGAACTATTAGAGAATAAAGTATGGATTGAAGAATTAGAAGTATTGACATAAATTTTAATCGTTAAAGAGCGAGATGCAAATAATGGGCTACAGAAAACTCATAAAACATTGATCAATGTAAGTTATTTTCTAACATAACTTGATTAATTCAATTTGAAGTGTTATATATTCAATCAGGAGTTGGTAAAACAATCAAACCAAATGTGATATAATAAACCCGTCTTCTATGACATGTTGGCTGAACGAAATTAAAGTTGCAATATACAAAGAATAACATTAACAATAACACATATACATACATATCATACAATAACACAACAAAATCTATCAACAAAAAATAACAATTAACCTTAACAAAAAAATAACATACTTCAACAAAAACATTAATATTCTGAATAAAAAAACATCTATAATAACACAAACAACAATATTTATCAACAAAACACAACAACTTACTTTAACAAAAACAACAACATACCTCAATAAAAAACATTAACATACTTCAATAAAAACATCTAAAATAATACAAACAGTGACATTTATCAATAAAAATATAAAGTTACATTAATAAATAACAACATTCCTCAATAAAAACATCAATATTCCTAATAAAAAAACACCTACAATAACACAGATAACAATATTTATCAACAAAATATAACAACTTACCTTAACAAAACAACAACATACATCAACCAAAACATCAGCGTACCTCAACAAAAACATCTAAAATAACATAAACAACAATATTTATCAATAAAAATATAAACTTACCTTAACAAAACAACAACATACATCAACCAAAACATCAGCGTACCTCAACAAAAACATCTAAAATAACATAAACAACAATATTTATCAATAAAAATATAAACTTACCTTAACAAAACAACAACATGCCTCAACAAAAACATCAACATACTTCAACAAAAATATCTAAAATAACACAAACAACAACATTTATCAATGAAAACATAAACTTACTTTAACAAAACAACAACATACTTCAACAAAAACATTAGCATTCCTAATAAAAAAATATCTACAATTACACAAACAACAACATTCTCAACAATAACTTAAACCATTTACTTATCTCAATAAAAACAACAAGAAAATAATAATCTTTATGTTGACAAATGTTTCACGTATATTTTAAACAAGAAAAACAAGAAAAATACTTTGAACAACAATAACATCATAATTCATAAAATATTTGGCGCACGTATTTTTTCTTGAAAAGATTCATGAAAAACAAAGACAAAAATATGAGCTAGCTACCTGTTTCGTGACATCTTTCATTTATTCATAATAGCATGAGAAGTTATGTTGGAGTTTTGTAAAGATATAATGGAGTTTTGAGAGATTGGGATAAGGCGAGAGAAGTCATGGTTTCACTTTAAGTACAGTCTGTTCTGAAGTGAATTAAGTTAGCTTATATAGGTTAAATATTTCACAACAGTTGATAAAATAAACTATGGTAAAATGTTCTGATATTTAACTACGGTTATTTATCTGAATCACGGTGAAAAGTGTGTAATTTTTATTTAAAAATATAAATTAAGGGAACACACTTTTTTTCTAACGAAAAAACATAAAATTGCAGGTGTTGTTAATCAAATTGTGACACTCCTCACATACCACAGTGGATGTTTAGTTGATCGCGGTAATATGTGATTTAAAAGTTTAAGAAAATGAAATGTGGCTAATGAACATATATTACTTTGGTTAGTTATGTGGTTGTAGTAACAAATTGTTACGAAATTTTCTTTTTGTAGTCGTGTTTTATTTTATTCTATTTATCAAAATTATAGTTTAGAGTAGCAATTGCAACACCTTGAGAAGAAAATTGTGAAACTTGACCAAAAAACTCAAAAGAATAAATAAAAATAGAAAAACGTAGCCATCGAAAAATGTTAAATAAATAACGGAATTTGTATCATTTTGAAATCCAAATTCAATATGTTAGTACCAATTTCGAAGTATGATCTTGTGGTAGAAAAAAAATTGTGAAAGAGAAGGAATAATTGTGAGAATAGCGTGCCAAACTCCAAATTATTTATCTATTATACTCCAACATTTACCATCTTATTCAGAGTCATGTTATAACTCTTAAGACCTTAAAAGTGTTTGATTTAGTTTTGATTTGAATGACTATTTATAATTTTTGCAAGCTTATGTTAAAATTATAGTTGTATGTTGATTGAGGCATCACCTAATTTTCACTTGAGCGAACTAGCGAGAAAGAGAGAAAAGTTGAGCAGAATTGGAATTTTTGAAGATTTCCTTTAACTTATATGAATTGAATTTTGATAATATAAGTGACATATAAGCATGATTGTTGATTGTGGTAAGAAGCATTAGATTTAAAGAATATTCATGATATTATAGATTGTTATTTTACTTTCATTTGTCGCACTATATTTTTCTTGTACTTTTATTTGTATTTTAAGTATATTATTTAGCTAATACTACATGAAACAGGGGAAAAACACAATCAAATTCAAAGTATTATGGAAAAGATTGATTCAAGTCAAAACCACTCTAATAAGATAAATTCTACCCCAAAAAATCATGATGAAAGTTATAACGACAAGAAGTGGAGCGAGTTTGACACGTAAAATTAGAGAAAAGATTAAAAAAATATTGAAAAAAGACTACCAAGTGTAATGTGCATGATACAAGGTATAACACATTTTTATGAAGAAATAAATATTGTAAACTATTATAAAAGATTAATTGTGTCATTGTTTACCGGTGTTTTTGGTAAACAATCACAAGTTTGAAAGTTTGTGAGATTAATTCGAAAAATCTCTAAAGAAATTTGTACAAATAACTTGTCTGAACACATGTGCGTGTGAAATGAATGTAGTGTGACAACAAGATTTTAAATGAAGTCAAGTAGTAATAAATGATAAGGTAGAAATTTAGTAAATAACATTAAATAAAGCAAATAAAAAAGTACATATGTTTAACGAGACAAAAAATTTTAAAAAGGGTGGACACAGACACATATGTACAGGTTTCTCGCTCAATTGTTTCTCTCTATGACTCGGGTACTCTAGTGGTATGGAAAGTATGTATGAAATTTTACAAACTTTGATCCAATTTTTGAGTCTGCTATTTATTATATTTACAAGATAGTTGTCGACGGCGATTATGACCACTAGGGGAATAGTCGTGTTTGCTCCACGTTCTTTCCTTCAAGTTTCCACTAGTGTGCTTACATGTTTCCTAAGATGATATTTGCTTGCAAACCACGTTGAATGGTAACTGTTTCTCCATTCATTCCACTTCTTCATAATCTTTTGACGATAACTGCTCCAAAGTGCTATCGATGATCTCTCACCAACCTAAGACTTGTAAAAATCACTAAGTCCTTATACCATGTTATGTCGTCAAAAGATCCTTTTTGAATGGAATGAGGGCTTATATTGATTGTCCTTTTCGAGATTCTGGACATGTTTCTGTCGACTGTCCTTTTCGAGATTTTGGATGTGTTTCCTAGGAATGTGGGTTTTTAGGGGATTTACCCGTTAGAGTCTTCCAAACTATATCTCATTGTGTCGATGGCTCAATCGAGCCTTCTTCATTGGTTTATCGACGACTCATCATTAATGCTTCTCTTAAAGATACTTCATTAATGTTTATTCAATAAATGTATTTTCATTGAAATTATTGGTTGACTTTCTAATAGCTGAAATCTAAGTATAATAGATGCCCCCAAAAAACGTCATTATCGACCTACATCTGAAGGGAGAAAAATGGCATTATTTGTAACTACTTCATCACGGTTCATATTATGCGCCATGTCACTTCAATCATGCTTGTTGTCGGTCATTAAGACTAACTTTATTTCTAAATGTTACATCCTTGAAACGTGTAACGTCAGCACATCATTGCCCCCGTTTCCAAGATCATTAACTAGCCATTAAACCAGAAGTTGAGGTCTTGCTTTAATTTAATCATCATTTTTCTTCACTTCGAGTCTGCTTGTTGTCTCTAAACATGTCATATGTCCATATTCCTGGGAGAAACCCTCGTCACCTTTCTATTTTAACCATTTTTCTCTCTACAACTTTTATTTCTTATGGCGATCTCAACAATTTTAAGTGAACGCTATTTCCAGTTTTCCTTCAGCCACTTTTGCTCCTCCTTTTTTTTCTTTCACGATAAATGGCGCCTAAATTCTCTAGTTCGCATCGCCCACCTTTTTTTGCTCAGATTAATGAACCAATCTTGGTTGATGATCGATCCTACATTTCGGAGCCTCCTTTGGCAGAAAACATTTGAAGGTCGTGGTATTTTGATGCTTTGATTCCTTATTCCGTTTCTAGTGATACATTTGCATTCACGGGTCCTCTCAATGGGTTTGTCAAGAAATCCATCCCCTCAAACAAGTTTTTGCTTAGCTACCTTGGGTGGGAACCCATAGTCTCAAGTGATCAACCTTTTTATTTTCACTTCTTGGAAAATCAAGTATATTTCCCTCCTCCCCTTGAGGTGTCTGACTCATAATATATAAACTGGTTAAATAGGGTAGAGAAGAAGAAAAAGGCCTTGTGGGAATATTTAGGCATTTTCAACATTGTTCAGCTTTCGTGGGTTCACCTCAAATACAAACCGGCCATGTTACTTGTAGCTACCTGTTTTAGGGAGTCGACTAATAATACTTTCCACCTCCCTTGTGGGTTGTTGACTCCTACACTTTGATTTTGCTACCATTATTGGCCTTCGACCTACTGGGGAAGCTTGCGAACCCCCTGGCCTACAAGGATCAAACCTACTTTTGGTTTTTCTGACGGGCATTTTGACATTTTTATTTAGTCTTACTATGGTTCGATCGAAGATGTCGACGCTCGGGAGCATATAGTATTTTAACCTATTGGTTGAACCTCCATGTCTTTTGCCCCTTGTGACCAAATTCTGAAGATGTTCATGCCTCTAGCCACTCAACTTCATGAAAAGCGCAAAGTTTGTCTTGGCAAGCTGATTTTGTATGGTCTCTACGAGTCACTAGAAATATATTCCCAACAGATCCTCGATTTCCCCTATTTTAACAGACTTCAAATAGAAGGCCTTGTTTGGTTACTATAGTTATGGCTTAACGCCAATTTTGTGCCCAACTTGTGATTCGAAAGTCTTTCCAGCATGACAATAGGGTGAAGGTGTTAGGTTTTCTAGCATTACTCTTGAGGATGGCAAAACCGTGTTATAGGAGAAGTTCGAGAAGTACGTTTTTATGTTTTACAAAAACAAAACATGTGTCTCCACCATGTCCCCATTTGCTGATCGACAGTATGGTCCAACATTGATTCATGAACCGTTTCCTAGTTCTAACGTTGAGAGGGAAAAAGATATTTGTGGTGTCTTGATGGAATGATTTTGGCTTGCTCCTTTATGGACGATACTCACTATTGGAGGAAGCGGTATAAGACTACCCACATACCAACCCAACCTGTTAGCCAGACAATTTGGCTTAAGTTAACTTCTCCCTAAAACTCTCATTCCCTCGGAAAGACTGCATGTTTATTTCCACGGACAATGCTTATGAGGAGAACTTATCCAAGTGCCTTGATATTTTCAAGGATAAGTCGTTTTATCTGCCATCTTTTAATTTTTTGCTCTCCTTCAATTGTACAAAAGAATGTACAAAGAATTCGAGGACTGGTGGTGATCCTACTATCAATCGATGGCGGATTCAACACTTATGGTGCAATGCATCTCAAACGCTTTTACTTTTCTCTATGATGCAAGTATATGGTTCACCGGCGTACGATGTCGACCTCTTTCTTTGATATTGGTAAGTTTCTAAATTCCATTTTTTTTTGCAATAGGTCATTCTGATAAAGGGGAATCTAAGATTTTTGATGAATATGAAGTCTCTAGTCCTCCTCGACCCTTTCCTTCTAAGTTTGGGGTCCCTAGGGAACTACACCTTGCACTGCTCGAAGAAGGGGAATGTTCAGCGGCCCTTGAAGTTGTGTGATCTGTTGTTGCACACGGGTTAAAAATGAGTAATTAAGAATGGTAGTCTATGAAAGTGACACTCGAGTATCGTATCGCAAGGACTCTTGGCAAATTAACCAAATAAGAAAACTAAATAAGGGGTTTCGGCTTGATTTAGAATAAGTGATTATAAAAAGTGATTATGAAAAGTGATTACAAAATAAGCTGATCTACTTATTTGGTTTCCTAACTTACCATTGGTTAATATAATTTTCATACCCTAAATGGATTCTAATCTCTTTTCGATTACAGTAACAATAACAAGCACATTGATACTAATATATGATATGTGTTCCTAATTTTTGAATTAAGCAAATGGGTTAAGCACACGTGAATTAAGCAAACGCGATTATGAAACATATATCAATCGAAATTAATCAACACATATTCTATAGAACTTGAATAAAGCATACAAGACATAGAATAAAATATTGAAAGGGAAAAGATATTTGCTTGAAAATTTAGAAACCTCAAAGTAATATTGTGTCGTCAAAATTCAGAATAGGATTATTGTAGCAGTGAAAGACCTAATATAATAAAAGGGAAATTCGGGCTCTTATGGGATCCGACCCGGAAATTACAAAAACCTGCCCAAACTAATTATTTTAATTAAGTATGGAATTTCAAAGAATTATTTTACCTTATTTCACTCTGAATCAGATTTTGATTTCAACATGAAACTTGTATCTCTTTCTCTTAGCTTTCAAACGCATATTAGAACGCATCAATCCGATTTGTGTAGCTCAAGGTATGATCTACATAGTAACATGGTATCAAATAACTGTTTATGCTGAAAATAAAGTATGAAAATAAAATAAAGTCAAAAATAAACTTAAATATAAAAACACACTAAAATAGTAAAAATAGTAGAATAAACTATAGAGTTGCCTAAGTACAATAGTAGAAGAATGTGCATCAAAATTCACTGATCAAATTCTCTCACACTTGAACTTTTGCACTCTGAGCAAAATTATAAATTCAAAACTCAAAACAGGAAAAAAAACAAGAACAAACAAAACATGTAATTCCAAAGGTTATCAAGATACAAAGTGTAAGCAAAATTCTAAGTCTAAATTTCAAGAAAATGGCATTAGTAAGTAATTCTTTTGTGACATTCAAAACAAATATGAAAAACAAATTACCAAAGAGTACATCAAAAGTAGCAAGATCCTTACAAGATAAAACTCACTCAACTCTCAAGAGTTTAGGTTGACTGTTTACACTCAAAGCACATCATGAAAGAAGGTACTACCATAAGTTTAAAAAGACTCTAATATCCATAATTGAATTGCATGCACACAAAAATCAAAAAGACTTTTATTCAGTTGTAACTTGGCTAGAGTATGAGTGAGATAAATCATAAGGGGTACTAGACTAAGATTCAAAGGGAGAAAAGAGACATGAAAGAACTTGCGGGAGTTGAACTACATTCGTCCACTTTCAAACAACAACTTTTCCGCTCTTTTTCTTCTCTTTTATCTTTTTATTTTCTCTCTTTTTTCAGAAGGAAAATGTAATGACATCCTTCTTTGTTTTTTTCCATTTTTTTTATATTTTTTTTCTTCTTTTTCTACATTTTTTTCCATTTTTTTGACAACTTTTAAATGAAATATCACAACTATAGTTATTCAACTTCAAACAAGACTTTTTCAACCTTATGAATGAGCGATACTATTGTTTTTCACTTTCATGCTTGTAATGAGTTTAAACAAAAGAATGGAATAATAGGCTCAAGGGGGTTTTCAAACAATGGATGATATTATTCAAGGTTGGCTTTTTGGTTAAATGGCTAAAATTAAAATAAAACAAGTTTCATTTATCATATTAGTGAACAGAAGTAATCGACAGTTTCAAAAAGAGTAAATTCAAGAACCACAGAAAAAATATGCATTTTTATTTTATTTTTTTAGTAAGAAAACAAAAATAAACAAAAACAAAGAAACTGAATGAAATGAAACATAGTAAATGGTTTCTCCCCTACACTTAAAACATACATTGTCCTTAATGAAAGAACATAAATATAAAATAAAAGTGAGAGAAAGGAAAGAACACACCCGAGGAGTCAAGACAGATAAATGATTGCATAAGCAGTCTTTTCTAAAGAGAGCTCTTCTACAGTCTCTTCTTCCAAAGTGGGGCTCTCATGGAGTAGCTTTGGGTAGTGTCTATTGACCTTGAAATTTTGATTAGTGATTTCACCTTGTATTCCATGATCAAAGAAGGATCTTCGATAAGTAAAAGTGTTGAATGAGCACTTGAAAGTGATCTCTTTTTTCACAACATCAAAAATCAAAGGATTATGGGGTTGCCTGTTGAAAAGTATATTTTCGGAAAATATTTTAATATCGTATCCACAGAGATTGATTGTTATTACCGCCATTCTATAATCCAAATTATTATAAGTTCAAAATGTAACCAAGTTGTTTTGTTTGAAAAGTTATCTTTTGAGTAAAATGTCACTAAAACAATAAAATAGTTTTAATCAAATGTAAGAGCCTTGACAAGATTGGAGTTTACTATTCAAATTGCTTATGATTCCTTATGACAACTATATAGACTTAAGATTATTGATGATATTCAAGTATCCTCTCAATATCATTTATCTCTAAATGATATTGTGATAATCACTATATTAATCGTTAAATGATTTCTCTACCTAACTATCAATATAGCAATCTTTAATGTTTGATACAAAAGAAGAGTAGTGTATAAATCTATTTATACAACTCATTCACTACTTGAAAGTATATTTTAAGTCAAGACTTGAATAATCTTTCTCAACAACTATTAAAATCTAAATATTCAACTTAGGGCAAAAATATCATTCAATACATCAATAACCTTTTATCATATATAAGAGTCAAATGAAATACATAAACAAATAGGAATAGCTACTACCTCCAATCTTGACAAAATGGGGTTTAGCTCCTCATCATCATTTTGGACAGCAAAATGCAATGGCTCAATAAACTCTGTTTTTCTCTTACAATATGTGTCTCTAGGAATCAATGTTTCTATGTTTTCCATTTTGTTTTCTTAAAGAGTGTAATATTTCCTAAAATGTTAATTTTCATCTAAAACTGAAAAGCACTCTAAAACAGATACAAAACTGTCACAATACAGCTGGCTTGAAAACAGAACACTTGGCCCAAACAAACTGATTGCTGGTTTCGCAAGGTTCGCGGCGCCATCCCTAGTCGCGGCGCGAACTGAAGCCAATTCAGCTTCCTTGCCTTGCAAGCTTCATGCAATAATTCTCCCAAGTGTTGGTCTTCCAAATTATGCCTCCAAATTTCCATTGAAACTTCTTCCAAATTATGCTTATGCGCTCCGATGCTCTCTTGTTCAAAAACTCTACAAAACTAACAAATATGTGAAATATCTACTCAAAACATACTCATTTAAACTTAATTGCATTTATACAAAATTGTGAGGATAAAAGTGTGTAATTAGATCAAAAATGGTAAAAGGAACCAATAAAATTATATGAAAAGTGGTACCAACTGGTCTCTAACAACTCTCCCCAACTTATCATTTTGTTTGTCCCTAAACAAAAGTTTTCACCAACACAACCAAAGCAATGACACAAAAGATTGAAACAAGGATTAACCAAGGACATTCAAATGGTTCAAAAGTGTATGGCCCTTTTTCAATCCACCTATCTCAATTCTAGACAAAACATGAATAAGAGCAATGGTTGGGTGCAAAAATCATACCAAGGAATTCAAAGCCATACATGTCAAAATTGAATCAAACTTACATTACACATCATAATAATGATGAATAAACATGAAGGTTTACTTTCACTCATTCAAGCAATTAAATCAACAACAACTCGAATCATGCAGTCATCAAAATAAATACCAAATCATGTGAAAAATGAGAATCAAGAGGTCTTTCAAGGGTTGTAATGTGGCTTGGGTTATAAGAAAGGATATGATTAAGAGAATTCAATAAAAATGCCTATCCTAAGGGAGCATTCTCATACATTCAACTCTACACAATTTCCATTTCTTTGATCCCCGTCTTTCTTCTTTTCTTATTTTTTTTACATCCACACAACCATGAGCTTTTTCTTTGTTTTTTCTTTCTTTTCTTTTTCTTTGCTCTATAGTTTCAAGGGTGATTTCTTTTTCTTGTTTCTTTTCATACTTTCACCCTTTTATAAAATATCACTTTTCCAAGTTTCTAATCAACTCTTTTTACTTTACTCTCCCCAACTTTAGATTCCAAAATCAAATTTATTCAATAATGCTCCCTACTTAGACATAAGCAAAAGGCAAAATTTGCAAACAACTCGGTTTGAGGGTTCAATTGAAACGAAAGAAATTAGGATTCATTTATTCACAAAATTTTCAATTGACTTTACACTTATCAATCAAATGAATCCTAAAACAAGCTCAAAGGGGGTTAACTAAGGATCACTCCTCACAAGGTTAGTTGATTCAAAACTTTTTGGTCAAGTGGTTTTTCTCATAACAAACAATGCCTCTATCATTTTCACAATTTTCACAAAAATATATTAATGCATGATTTAGCATGATAAGAATGAGTTGAAATAATGTTTGGTTTCCCGCATTTAGTGTACAATGGAAAGCTTCCTCACAATTGGTTAAGTCCTATTTTGATTCAAAAATGACATGTATCTCAATGAATTTATGATATGGAATTTGCAACACACCATCAAACTACTCATGTTAAGTCTAGAAAGCGATAAAGTGTACCTTGAAATGCCGACACTAATTCTTATCATCACCACTCGAAGTGTCCTACGCTTCCTTCTTTGCAAACATTTCTTGGTTGCTTTAAGCTTGACTTAAGAATAAGAACAATTAAACAAACAAATGTTGGTATACCAAATTCATTGTAACACGCACTTAAATCTCACAGAATATTCATGCAATTAACAAAGCAAATTAACAAACAAAAGTTTATGGTGAAACTAGAGCCACCAAAAGTACAATCATAATTAAACAAAAACAATAATAATAAAAAAAACTCAAAATAAAATTCTACTATAATTCAAACAAACTCCTCAATCTTCCTCCTCATGGCCACCACCAACGGATCCAAGGACATCCTCCATCTCATTTTCATGGGTCGCACCACCTCCTGCACCCCCCATAAAAGTTGGCCTGCCCTCAGGCCAATTAGCATAAGCAACATACTCCGCTTGGGAAGGGAAAGTGAGGGCTTCATGTGCAAGGAAGGTGTTCTGAAATTGCTGCTGCATAGCATCAAAAATGAATGATTGAGACCTCCTAGAGGCCTCAAATCTCTCACAACAATAAGTAACGAACGCCATCTGATCGAATGCTAGAGTACTGCGGGCTCGGGGTCTAGAGGAAGAAGTTCCAGCTCCTTCGGCTCTGTCCATCTGGCTCTGGCAAAACCTGTTCAGATAAGCATCATTGATAACACTAGTGATAGACAAGTGTACCTCATCCGGAATGAGAACATTTGCCCTTCGACAAAGTCCCATAATCAGCCCCGGATATGTTAGAACACCCGTTTTCCCACCGAACTTCGTTCCGCTAGTAGCCACTTTGCGCATTTCCCCCGCACTGATGGATGCCAAATCTACAGATTTACCAATCATGATGTAGTACAATAGGCATCCTACATCTAATGGAATGGTGGTGTTGTGGCTCCTTGGCCGGATATTATTCAATAGCAGCACCAAATATGCCCTTGCCTCCAAGTTCAAACTTTCTCTCTTCCACGACTTTAGGAATCCCTGATCATTTAAATCATAAGTCCTTCCTTCAAGGCATAGGTGAGCGCTCACGGTAGGAAGGTCCCAATTGTTGGCCATTTCTTTGGCATGGTACTCGCACCGCCCATTCTCCGCCAAGGTGAGAGGATTACCTAAATACTCGTTAATTACGTCTCTACTGAAAGAAATGATCTTTCCCCTCACTCTTGTCTGATAATGGAATGTCACTCCCTCCTCCAGCTAAAGAGCATTGGCGTAGAACTCACGCACAATGTCATAATTTATTTCCAGCTCCGGTTCACAAATCTTATTCCATTTTCTTCTTTCAAAATTCGACACCAAGTTCCTATAAGTTCCACTGATAACACTGAAATTTACGTATTTTCGAATCCGATTTCACATGCATTCTAGTTGTTTTATTGTCAATTTTGTTGTGTTATTGCTATGTTTTCCTTTGTTTTCAGGTTTTTACTTTAATCGGAGCCCCGATCGAGAAAAGGAGCGAAAAAGAGCCAAAAACCCTAAAATTCAGCATTTTGTGCTTATGGCCTACCAAATGGCGGGCGCCACAAACCAAGCCATGACGTGTCCAAGCTCAACTTCCCTCAACTCCCACGTTCTCCACTACATCCACTAAGGCACCTCACTTTGGCCTTGTGGCGGGCGCCATGGCCCTGTGACGGGCGCCACAAGAGGAAAACAATTTCCCTCCATTTTCAAGTTGAAGGGCATCCAAGTCATTTCCATCTTTTTACTTGCTTATAAATAGAAACGCGAATTCACTTTTACAATCATCCAAACTTAGAGCAGACGAAGATCCAAACTTAGAACAGAGGCAAACTCAGAAGCAAATTTATTTCACTTAGGCATATATTCAGTATTTTATAGTGGTAATCGCTTCGCATTGGAGTGTTACCACAATTGTGTAATCAAGTCTATGATAGAGTCTGTAATCGAGTTTGGAGCACTTTGGAAGGAAGTTAATCCTGCCGCCATTTTCATTTCCGCATTGCAATTTACACAACCCTCCGATTGGAGCAGGTTTTTATTACTTGTCTTTATCTTATTTATTTTCCTCGCACTCGCTTTAAATTATTTATTTCTCGCACTCGCTTTAAATTATTTATTTCCCGCACTCGCTTTACTTTCATTTATTTCCTCGCACTCGCTTTACTTTCGTTTATTTTCTCGCACTCGCTTTAAATTATTTATTTCCTCGCACTCGCTTTACTTTATTTATTTCCTTGCACTCGCTTTACTTTCATTTATTTCCTCGCACTCGCTTTACTTTTATTTACTTTCGGCACTCGCACTACTTTTATTTATTTTAATGCACTTTTACTTTACCATGTCTAACTAAATTTATAAGGTTAGAATGTAAGGATCATAATCGAACCGATAATCCGTACAATTGTTTGTAGAAACACTTAAGGGCTATTTTAACTTTCAACTTAAGTTTTCCCGCACTTCAATTCCGTTGGGTAAGATCGAAAGCCGTCCAACGTCTTTTTAAACTTAATTGTTTTTAACTATTTCAAAAACAGCGAAAGCGCTTTGTCTAGTTCATTAGGAGTTTTTAACATTAAGAAGAAAAGAGATTTTAAAACTATTTTCGGACGCGTTTATAAGTTTAGAGTCTGGTTCGTGAGAACCTATTTTAGTTAAGAAATCCAGGTTATAATACTTTTCAACTTAGTCAAGATACTATATTTCTTAAAAATAGGTTTACTACTCTAACGCAATGCGCACCTTTTTATAAGTGACAATAAGAGGGTTTGATTAGGGAGTACAACTCGGTTCTGAATACGCGAAAGCGACAATTCCTGTTAAATTAGTTCTTTTCAAAGTAGGAAACACTATCCATAAGTAGCTCTACTAGCAAGTACTTGGATTATCAATTAATTACGTGAATTACATTCGACCCTGTCTTTATCAATTAAACTTTACTCAATACTTTACTTTTCATTGCACACTCTAAAAACGCCTATTTCAATTACCTTTGATAAACACCATAACAATAGATAAAGATAGCTTGACACTTGGTCTTTGTGGATTCGACAATCTTTTATATTACTCTGACGCGTTCGTATACTTGCGAAAAGCACGCATCAAGTTTTTGGCACTGTTGCCGGGGACCAATTTCGTCAAATTTCATTTTCCTGTTGTTATACCGTTTAGACTTAGGTTATTTCCCGCCAGTCAATGCGAAGAACTCGCAGCACCAGAAGTTTAAATTTAGTAAACCCTCTGGCGGAACCTGAACGTTACGCTCGCGCACGTTTATTCTTTCATAAAATTAAGAGAGCTATGGCCGAAGATCAAAACCAAAGACCTCTTAAGGACTTCGCTCAACCATCAAACGAAGAACCTAGTTCTAGTATAGTAAACCCAACCATCCCAGCTAATAATTTTGAACTTAAACCATCCTTGTTGTAACTAGTGCAACAGAGACAATTCGTGGGTCTCGCTACCGAGAACCCAAACCAACATTTAAAAATATTTCTTCAGTTAGCAGATACTTTTAAAACCAATGGAGCTTCTCCTGAGGCAATACGTTTAAGATTATTTCCTTTTTCCCTCAGAGATAAAGCCCTATCATGGTTAGATTCCCTTCCACCCAATTCCATTACGACTTGGGATAACTTTAGAAGAGTTTTTCTTGCCAGATATTTCCCCCCGAGTAAGACTGCCGTTCTTCGAAACCATATAACTAGATTTACCCAAAACCAAGGAGAATCGCTGTTCGAAGCTTGGGAGAGATATAAAGAGTTGTTACGAGCATGCCCACATCATGGTTTAGAAAATTGGTTAATCATTCAAACCTTCTATAATGGACTTCATTATAACACAAAGATGATCATCGACGCTGCCGCAGGTGGTGCTCTGATGAACAAACCTTATCCTGAAGCTAGTGCCCTCATCGAAGATATGGCTCAAAACCATCAATCATGGGGAGTCGAACGAGCGACAGTTGAGAAGAAGGAAGCCCAAGGAGGAGTGCATGAACTAAGCTCTATAGACATGACGCAAGCTAAAATGGACGCATTAGCCCTCAAGGTTGAGCATATGTACATAAACCCGAATACTGTAGCCGCAGTTTCGTCGGATTGTGAGATATGTGGAACCAAAGGACACCAATCTGCAGAATGCAGTCTATTAAACAAAACCCACCCTGAGCAAGTGAACTACACCCAAGGGAACCCATACTCGAATACATATAACCCTGGATGGAGGAATCACCCGAACTTCTCCTATAAAAACAATAACCCTATTCAGAATAATGCACCTCCGAGACCTAGTTATCAAGCCCCTAGATCAAATCAACCTATGCAACCTGTACCACCAAAGCCGAGCCTTGAGAAAATTATGGAAAATTTTATCACCGCTCAAACCCAACAAAACAAGGAGTTCATGAACCAAAACATTCATGTTAACGAATTGATTACTCAGTTAGGAACCAAGGTTGACCAAATAGTTACTCATACCAAGATGCTTGAAACCCATATCTCTCAGGTAGCTTTAAACCAAGCCCCTCAGACTACACCTGGAGGACAATTCCCTGGACAACCTCAACAAAATCCGAGAGGACAAGCCAATGCCATTACTCTACAAAGTGGGAACGCTTATGATGAGCCACCAAACCCTAGATTGAGTGAACCCAAAACTTCTAAGGAATGTACCAAACCCCCGGACAAAGTAAAGGAACCAGAGGAATCTGAAAACCAGGAAGGTCGAGAGAAAGGAGAAGAACCTAAAGATAAAACTTACGTACCACCCCCACCATATAAACCACCTATACCATATCCGCAAAGACTCAAACAAACCCAGATCAATAAACAGTATCAAAAATTTATTAAAGTTATAGAAAAACTTCATATAGAAATCCCTTTCATAGAAGTCATCACCCAAATACCTTCTTATGCAAAGTTTCTCAAAGACATCCTTACCAACAAACGTAGACTTGACGATCCGAAGCCTTTGGAATGTAATGCTATTTCCGAGGACAAATTAGCAAAGAAAGATAAAGATCCTGGAAATTTCTCCATTCCTTGCCTTTTGGGGAATCATGTCATCGAAAAAGCTTTTCTAGACTTAGGAGCTAGTGTGAGCCTAATGCCTTTAGCGGTTTGTGAGAGGTTAAACTTAGGAGAATTACAACCCACTAAGATGTCACTTCAGTTAGCCGATAGATCTGTTAAATATCCGATAGGAATTTTAGAAGATGTTCCTGTTAGGATAAGTCAGTTATTTATCCCTACTGATTTTGTTGTCATGGACATCAAAGAGGACAATGATATACCAATCCTTCTAGGTAGACCATTCTTATCGACTACAGGAGCCATAATAGATATCAAGAAAGGAAAGTTGACATTTGAGGTAGGTGACGAGAAAATAGAATTTATACTTTCGAAATTTCTTATGGCACCTGTGATGGGAGACTCGTGTTATGCCTTAGATATCATTGATGAATGTGTTAGAGAATTAAAACAAAAAGAAATTATAAAAACAATTAAGTTACCATCAACCCCCATAAAGGAAGATGATGACTTTAAAGAAACTTACATCGATGATAACCTTTACGAATGTTTATCCCTTACCCCAGATCCTATGCCATGCCCTAAGAAACCAACCTTAGAACTTAAGGAACTACCTAAAAACCTGAGATATGAGTTCCTCGATGAAAATATGAACCGTCCAGTGATAGTTAGTGCTACCTTGAGCCAAGAGGAAACGAACCAACTTTTAGACGTTTTACGAAGACATCCCTCAGCCTTAGGATATAATATCTCTGACCTGAAAGGTATAAGCCCATCTGTATGCATGCATCGGATTTCGCTCGAAGAAGATTCAAAACCCTCTAGGGAACATCAGAGAAGAATAAACCCTATGATGAGTGATGTTGTTAAGAAGGAAGTTCTTAAGTTACTTGAGGTAGGTATAATCTATCAGATCTCGAATAGTAAGTGGGTGAGCCCTGTGCATGTAGTACATAAAAAGGAGGCATCACAGTCGTGCAAAACGATAAAGGCGAACATGTAGCAAAACGTTTAGAAGGAGGATGGCGGATGTGTATAGATTATAGAAAATTAAATAAAACAACTAGGAAGGACCATTTCCCTTTACCATTTATAGACCAAATGTTGGAGCGTCTAGCCAGACACTCTTACTTCTGCTATCTAGATGGATACTCTGGATTCTTCCAAATACCTATCCACCCCGAAGATCAAGAAAAAACTACCTTTACATGCCCTTATGGAACTTTTATCTACAGACGAATGTCGTTCGGCCTCTGTAATGCTCCAGCTACTTTCCAATGCTGCATGATGTCAATCTTTGCAGATTACCTAGATGGTATCATGGAAGTATTTATGGATGATTTCTCGATTTGCGGATTTAATTTCCATAATTGTCTGGCTAACCTTGAGAAAATCCTGGAGAGATGCGTGGAGGTGAACCTCGTGCTAAACTGGGAAAAATGTCATTTCATGGTAACCGAAGGAATAGTTTTAGGACATATAGTTTCTGAAAAAGGTATAGAGGTAGATAAAGCTAAAATAGAAGTTATAGAAAACCTAAAACCCCCAAAAACCATCAGAGAAGTCCGAAGCTTTCTTGGACACGCTGGATTCTACTGGCGTTTTATTAAGGACTTCTCCAAAATAACTAAACCTTTAACCGGATTTTTAATGAAAGATGCTGAATTCATTTTCGATGAAAAATGTAATGACGCATTTAATCTTTTAAAGAAAGCATTAGTATCAGCACCCATTATGAAACCACCTGATTGGTCAGAACCTTTTGAGATAATGTGCGATGCTAGTGATTACGCAGTTGGAGCCGTTCTAGGACAAAGGAAAGATAAAAAATTACATGCAATTTATTATGCCAGTAGAACCCTAGATGCTGCCCAAGTTAACTACGTAACAACTGAAAAAGAATTACTCGTTGTAGTTTTCGCTATAGACAAATTTAGATCTTATCTAGTAGGAGCAAAAATTATTGTTTACACCGATCATGCTGCCATTCGCTACCTATTAAGTAAAAAATATGCCAAGCCCAGGTTACTCCGATGGATTCTATTACTACAAGAGTTTGATTTAGACATAAGAGATAAAAAAGGCACTGAAAATGTAGTAGTCGATCACCTTTCTAGACTAGAACATCTAAAACCAGAACTAGTACCCATAAATGATGATTTTGCCTATGATAGACTGATAGATAGAGTAGAAACCATTAAAGATAATAACCTAGATCCTCATGAGCACCCACAAAATTCCTTAGCAATAAGTAACGTACCCTGGTATGCAGATTTCGTTAATTACCTAGCTGCTGATATAGTACCCCCTGATCTTGACTACCACCGCAAGAAGAAATTCTTCCACGATGTGAGAACCTTCTATTGGGACGAACCACTCCTTTTTAAAAGGGGTAAAGATGGCATTTTTCGCCGTTGCGTTCCAGTAGAAGAGGTAAATAATATTATCGAGCATTGTCATTCTGCACCTTATGGTGGACATGCGAGCACCTCTAAGACATACGCCAAAATTCTTCAAGCTGGCCTATTCTGGCCTACCATGTGGCGTGATATCTATGCTTTCATTGTCAAGTGTGATAGATGCCAACGCACTGGAAACATTTCAAGACGTGATGAAATGCCTCTAAGAAACATTCAGGAAGTAGAACTCTTCGACGTATGAGGTATAGATTTCATGGGACCTTTCCCACCATCCTTAAGAAACAGGTATATCTTAGTAGCCGTAGACTATGTGACTAAGTGGATTGAAGCTATAGTTGCACCCACAAACGACACTAGGGTTGTAATCAAACTATTTAAAAACTATATTTCCCTAGATTTGGAACACCACGTTTAGTCATAAGCGATGGAGGATCACACTTTATATCGAGAATATTTGAAAAACTTTTAAGAAAATATGGAGTTAGGCATAGAGTAGCAACACCATACCACCCACAAACTAGTGGCCAAGTAGAAGTATCTAATAGGGAGATAAAACAAATCCTAGAGAAAACTGTTTCTATTTCTAGGAGAGACTGGTCTCAGAAGCTTCAAGAAGCATTATGGGCCTATAGAACTGCTTTCAAAACCCCTATAGGAACTACTCCTTACCAACTAGTTTATGGAAAATCTTGTCACTTACTGTTCGAGTTAGAGCATAAAGCCTATTGGGCCATTAAAACTTTGAATTTAGACTACCTAGCCGCTGGAGAAAAGCGTACCCTAGACATTCATAAATTAGAAGAACTTAGGCAATCAGCCTACGAGAATGCAAAAATATATAAAGAGAGGACACAAGCCTATCACGACAAAAGAATAGTAAAGAAAAACTTCAATGTAGGCGATTTTGTTCTCCTTTTCAACACTAGGTTGCGACTCTTCCCTGGAAAGTTACGTTCAAGATGGACTGGTCCTTTCGAAGTATCCAAGATTCTGAGATCCGGAGCCGTAGAAATCAAGAACGAAACCTGTAGTCCATTCATTGTAAATGGACAAAGACTGAAGCTCTACGAAGGAGGAGACATTCCAGCATACTACTCGAGCCACACCCTCATTGATCCACCAATCCCTACTACTACAGGTGTATAAATTCTAATCGTCAAGCTAATGACGTTAAACAAGCGCTGCGTGGGAGGCAACCCATGGTTTTTCTTTCATTTTACTTTTTCGCATTTTATTTTATTTTATTTTTATTTTATTTTATCGTATTTTGCATCGAGACTAAAAATTTGAATGGTTTGCATTTTCAGGATCACTTTCTTAACGTTTACAGGATGTAGGTTTCGATGACATGCATGTTGCCTATAGAGATAACGCTCAGAAAGAGCGCTACGTCGCTCTGTATCAGCGCCCTATGGCACCCACACGTTACCCTGATCAACACTGTATGGAGGCACTGGGTATCGAGCCGAGTATCCGATTCCTTAGCCACCAGCTCCACTGGGACGAATTTGCTGATGACTTGAGTAACACATATAGGAACCTGACTTTGGAGTTCCTGAGTTCATTCGACTATGACCCATATTCTGGACCAGATGGGTATGCTGCTTTCAGACTTTTCGGAATTGAGTACTCCTTCAGCCAGAAAGAGTTCTGCGACCTGTTGGGTTTCCAGACCACTCCTGATGCTATCCCGGAGACACCTATGGGATATTTTCTGGGTAAGGAGGTGGAGAAGTTTTGGAGTGATATATCAGGTGGCGGAAGCCAAGATCCATCTATGCAGTTGTCTTATGTCATATATAACCCAACCTTCAGATATTTTCAGATGATATTAGCACATTCCTTCCTGGGAAGACCGGATGCAGAGACACTACTGAGTGAAGAGGAGATCTTCCTATTATTTTGTGCATCCCAGTCTCGTCCGGTAGCATGTGGGAACTTTTTATTATACAGTCTCAGCAGTATCTCCAGATCTACCGAAGGAGTCATCCATGTTGGCGGAATCATCACGCAGATTGCTGTTGCCTTAGGTCTGTCTCGCAAGCTGTTACATCTTCGGACCTACTGTGGGTACACGACCATGGACATCGACTTCTGTTTGACCAGAGGATTGATGGGAGTGTCTAATCTCACCCATGCTACTGAAGTCGATTGTCTATATCAGGAGATCGCAAAGCTCAGGCAGGAGATAGCCGTGCTCCGTGGATCCACTCAGGCAGACGACACCCCTACTACCTGATCTCACCATTTCATTTTATTTTATTTCTCTTTTATATATTTCTCGTATTTGCATAACTTATTTTATATTATCGCATTTTGAATATTATATGAATACCTTGATATTTCTATTTTTACCTAATTATATGCCTTATGTTTTGATTTATTTGCATTTTTTATTTTTAAGTTGTTTATTTATTTATCAGTCTAATATTTAAATTTTCATTTTATTTTTATTTTTATTTTTGTTTTTGTCTTTTATTTTTACTTTTGTCAAAATTATGCAAGTCAATAATACTAGGTAATCACGAGGCAAATGCTATTCAGACCCCTCAAAGCCAAAAGACAAGAGAAGTCCAAACCAAAGGACCAAAATCTGGCCCAGCCAGATTTGGCCTTGTGGCGCCCGCCATAGGACCTGTGGCGCCCGCCACAGCGTCTGTAAATGGTCGGGGCAGAATCCTTTTCTTCACCATTTTTGCAACTTACAACCTTCCAAACCCATTTTTTCACCTTGGAAAAAAGTCCTTGAACCCACAAAAAGCTCATACTTTCCTAACCATCATACCACACAAATCATTATTCCACTTTCCATTTTCGATTTCATCCGTCGAATTTTCTAAAAATCCAACCTTTTCACAAAACCACTTCATCTTCTTCACCACTTTTCAAGAGCATTCAAATGGAGTTCAACGGATTCATTCTTCGAGGAGGGAAACCGGGGATCGACAAAGAAAAATTATTGAACGGTTGCAAAATCGGGAAATCCTCCCGACAAGGTATGTTGACAAAGACTGTCTCTACACTTTAGGTATCTATCATGACATATTTCATTTATTAGATAATTTAGGTTTGCATAATTTCTTTTCTAATAAAGAACCTACCTATGAGCGGTTGACAATTGAATTTTTGAGTTCCTTAATTTATATGGTTAACCCTAACACTGCTAGCACAGTTGGTACTGTCAAATTTAGAATGTTTGCTGTTGAATACCAATTCAGTATCGACGAACTAGCCAGCTTGTTAGGAATCCCTCATGGGGACGGTGCTATTTGTGAGGCCCCTTTGGATTCCGAATGGTCTGTTGAGGTATTTTTCTTCTGGGAGCGTTTATCAAACACGTCAATAAACTCTTTTGAAGGAGTTCTTGCCTCAACTATCCATAACCCGGCCATCAGAGTTTTTAGATATCTGTTGGCATGCACTATTTTTGGCCGGGAGAATCCAAATAAGGTTAATGCTAGAGAGCTTCTATTTTTACAAGGAAGCCTCACAAATAGACGTATTAATTCGGTCCCGTTCATGCTTGCTCATATGATTTTAACTTTGAATAAAGCGGGACCGATTTCTTTTGGTGGATTGATTACATCCATTGCTCGGGCGCTTAATCTGAACGATGAGATGGCTACCCTAGAACCCTTACCTCCTCGCACAATTAACCTAAAATTTCTGAGAGACATGAAATTGTGCCGCTCGAGGAAAGAAGGAGGCTATATGCTTATGGTTCATGGCGTAGCCATCCCGTCTGCTGTTTTACTGTGCACTAGACGTACAAATGTACGAGATGAAAGGAATTAGACCTATGCTTTAGATGCCCCACCTGTTTTAGGTCCTCTTCCTCCTAACATTCCTGATGAGGCGGGACCAGACACCGATGATGAATATGATCGGAGAGAGAGATCTCTCGTACCCCATGTGTCCCCCCATCATCCTTCACCACCACACACCGCACCATCTTCTTCTTCTGCAGGTACCACTCCTGGCTTTTATATTACAGAGGAGATGTGACGTGATCACATGGCTAGAGAGCAAAGGCGTGACGACCTACTCTCTACCATCCAGCAATAAATGGCGGATAATATGAGCTTCATGCAAGAGTCGCATCGGAGGACAGACAGGTCCTACGACACTGTTCTACAGTCTCTGCAGACAATCACAGATACACAAGCCCGTCAGCAACACCACCACCGTCAGCATATTGCTCTCATAGAAAACACTCAGGGTACCATTTTAGGTCACCTTCGAGAAGTGATGACCGCTCAGGATGCCCTGCAGGCGAGGATGGATCAGAGAGACCATCGTCGTACCCGATCCCGTCGTCCACCTCAGGATGGCAAGGGCACTAGTGGTCAACAATAGGTTGCAAGGTAACTCTTCCCTTATCTTATTCCAAAACATTAGGGACAATGTTCGATTTAAGTGTGGGAGGAGCATTTATCGTTTTCCTTTTATTTCCAGTTTTTATTTGCTGTTTTTAGATAGTTTATTTCCTCTTCGTTGTTTATTTTGCTTTTTAGTATAATGCATGAGTCTGACGAGTCACCGAATATAGTAAATCTTTAGTACAATCCTATCTCCCCATACCTTTAGCCCTTCGAAAGTTTTCAGGTTTTAAAGACATGTTTTGAGTAAGGATGCGGTGACTTGGGAGAACTTTGCGAAACATCAGTATTATTTTAGCACCATAGACTTCGTAAATATAGGAATCATTCCCGAAACCCCATATACCATGGCCTTAATCATCATTTCCGTATAAGTCCTCAGTAGTTTATCTCAGCAGTCAGCTCCGGCCTACGCATCCTCTACGTAGGGGACTGATGCAAATAAGTGAATGATCCAGAAAAACAAAAAAATAAAAGAAAGCAAAAAGGCAACTCCGGTATAGGTGACCCTCACAAAGTCATTTAAACCAAAGAATTGTAAAAAATTGCTACAAAAAGAAAAAGAAAAAGAAAAAGAAAAACTTACCCACTGTTGGTTGGTTCAGAGGTATCTGGCACTGAACTCGGTAGGGCGGATTACAATCCGATCCCCCACAACTACAGTTGGGTCCAATAAAAGGGTTTACACATATTTATGTGCCAAAAACCCCATGCTAACAGGTCACTCTACTATGAAGCATGTACGGATAACGGGCTTAATGTGATTGCGCCTGAATGAAAAGGACACAAAAAGAGATGAAGAGGCAGGCCTAGGTATTGTGGGATAATATGGGTTGGTTAATATAGGAATGAAGTTTATGTTCGTATTTGCGGATTAGTGTCATGATGATACCCTTAGTTCACTCAGTTAGTACCTATCACTGCATCCCGACTTGAACTTAAAATTTTACCTGAAGCACTCGTTTACACAAATTTTCTTTTATGAGCTTTTCAATGTTTTGCTTGAGGACAAGCAAAGGTTTAAGTGTGGGAGAGTTTGATAACACTGAAATTTACGTATTTTCGACTCCGATTTCATTTGCATTCTAGTTGTTTTATTGTCAATTTTGTTGTGTTATTGCTATGTTTTCCTTTGTTTTCAGGTTTTTACTTTAATCGGAGCCCCGATCGAGAAAAAGAGCGAAAAAGAGCCAAAAACCCTAAAATTCAGCATTTTGTGCTTATGGCCTACCAAATGGAGGGCGCCACAAACCAAGCCATGACGTGTCCAAGCTCAACTTCCCTCAACTCCCACGTTCTCCACTACATCCACTAAGGCGCCTCACTTTGGCCTTGTGGCGGGCGCCATGGCCCTGTGGCGGGCGCTACAAGAGGAAAACAGTTTCCCTCCATTTTCAAGTTGAAGGGCATCCAAGTCATTTCCATCTTTTTACTTGCTTATAAATAGAAACGCGAATTTACTTTTACAATCATCCAAACTTAGAGCAGACGAAGATCCAAACTTAGAATAGAGGCAAACTCAAAAGCAAATTTGTTTCACTTAGGCATATATTCAGTATTTTATAGTGGTAATCGCTTCGCATTGGAGTGTTACCACAATTGTGTAATCAAGTCTGTGATAGAGTCTGTAATCGAGTTTGGAGCACTTTGGAGGGAAGTTAATCCTGCCGCCATTTTCATTTCCGCATTGCAATTTACGCAACCCTCCGATTGGAGCAGGTTTTTATTACTTGTCTTTATCTTATTTATTTTCCTCGCACTCGCTTTAAATTATTTATTTCTTGCACTCGCTTTAAATTATTTATTTCCCGCACTTGCTTTACTTTCATTTATTTCCTCGCACTCGCTTTACTTTCGTTTATTTCCTCGCACTCGCTTTAAATTATTTATTTCCTCGCACTCGCTTTACTTTATTTATTTCCTTGCACTCGCTTTACTTTCATTTATTTCCTCGCACTCGCTTTACTTTTATTTACTTTCCGCACTCGCACTACTTTTATTTATTTTAATGCACTTTTACTTTACCATGTCTAACTAAATTTATAAGGTTAGAATGTAAGGATCATAATCAAACCGATAATCCGTACAATTGTTTGTAGAAACACTTAAGGGCTATTTTAACTTTCAACTTAAGTTTTCCCGCATTTCAATTCCGTTGGGTAAGATCGAAAGTCGTCCAACGTCTTTTTAAACTTAATTGTTTTTAACTATTTCAAAAACAGCGAAAGCGCTTTGTCTAGCTCATTAGGAGTTTTTAACATTAAGAAGAAAAGAGATTTTAAAACTATTTTCGGACGCGTTTATAAGTTTAGAGTCTGGTTCGTGAGAACCTCTTTTGGTTAAGAAATCCAGGTTATAATAATTTTCAACTTAGGCAAGATACTATATTTCTTAAAAATAGGTTTACTACTCTAACGCAATGCGCGCTTTTTTATAAGTGACAATAAGAGGGTTTGATTAGGGAGTACAACTCGGTTCTGAATACGCGAAAGCGACAATTCCTGTTAAATTAGTTCTTTTCAAAGTAGGAAACACTGCCCATAAGTAACTCTACTAGCAAGTACTTGGATTATCAATTAATTACGTGAATTACATTCGACCCTGTCTTTATCAATTAAACTTTACTCAATACTTTACTTTTCATTGCACACTCTAAAAACGCCTATTTCAATTACCTTTGATAAACACCATAACAATAGATAACGATAGCTTGACACTTGGTCTCTGTGGATTCGACAATCTTTTATATTACTCTGACGTGTTCGTATACTTGCGAAAAGCACGCATCATCCACCCAGCGACAAGCGGATGAATCTTTCCGGTTGAATGGTTTGTTTGATCAATTTGTCGAATCTCTCTTCATGCTCATCGCTTGTGAATCGTCACACGGAACGAGAAGGATCGGAACTCGTGGTTTTTGTTCTTTTTGACATCTGCAACAAAAATCAGAACAACCACACAAAAGCCATAAGAGAAGTTAGCATTCAAAAGCAGAAATCATGATACTGGAATTTCCCAGTTCGCGGCTCGATGTCCCGTTCGCAGCGCGAACCCTGCGAACCAGGAAAATAACAAGTGCCTTCTAGGGTTCCTACTGTTTACACCTTTCAACAATCACAACCACAATCCCTTACCCAATCCTAGTTTGAATCCTCTATAGACATGCAAGGTTATTTTCAGCATCTAATCCAAATTTTTGCAAAATCCTATTTCACCTAAATGAGGAACAAAAAGGAAAGGAAAGAGAGAATACACATACCTTGTTGAATTTGACTTGGTTCTTGTTAACAACTTGGGATTTTGGAAATGGAGAGGAATAGTTTTGATTTTTGGAAGTGGGGTAGTGAGGTTGATGAAGAAATTTTTGAATTTGTGAAAATAGGAATGAAATGAAAATAACATAAAACAGAACTTAAAAGGTTCTGCCACGCTCAGTTCGCTGGGCGAACTCTGTTCGCGGCGTGAACCTTAATTCTTCCATTTAGTTCGCGAGGCGAAGCCTGTTCGCGGGGTGAACTGAAGGAAATTTTAGAAAAATGTTGGCAGTGGACAGAACTCAATTTTCACTAAAAAGGAACACAACAGAATATCTTAACAACTGAATTGACAAAACTTGAAATGCAAACTTACAACGTTGGGTTGCCTCCCAACAAGAGCTTTGTTAAACTTCGTTTTGAGCTCGACGGTTCAATGATTATCACGGTCCGGTTAGAGAAATGACACAGACATCCCGATTCACTTCGCCACTATGGTAGACTTTTAGTCTTTGTCCATTTACAGTCCAGCTCTCCTGTGACTTTGGATCCTCAACCACAATGGCCCCATAGTTTCGCACCTCCTTTACAACAAACGGTCCTGACCACTTTGACTTTAGCTTACCAGGAAACAACTTCAATCTTGAGTTGAAAAGCAGTACCATTTGTCCAACTTTAAACTCTTTATGACGAACCTTTCCATCATGGTACGCTTTTACTTTTTCCTTGTACAGTTTGTTTGAATGATAAGCATTGTTCCGCGATTCCTCCAATTCATGGAGCTGTCCTTTTCTTTTCTCTCCAGCTAAAGTGGAGTCAAAGTTCAAGAATTTGAGAGCCCATAATGCTCTATGCTCCATTTCCACCGGGAGATGACAAGTCTTCCCATACACCATCTAAAATGGGGTTAGTCCAATAGGAGCTTTGTAGGCGGTACGATACGCCCACAAAGCTTCATCCAATTTTAATGACCAATCTTTTCTTGAACTCGAGACTATTTTTTCAAGGATCCGCTTCACTTCTCGGTTAGAAACTTCTGTCTAACCATTCGCTTGTGGATGGTATGGAGTAGTCACCTTATGCTTTACACCATAATGTTGTAAAACTTTTTCCAAAGGTGTATTGCAAAAGTGTGATCCTCCATCACTTATCAACACCCGGGGCACACCAAAACGTGAGAATATGTTTTTCTTTAAAAAATTTATCACCGTTTTGGAGTCGGTCTTAGGTGAAGCAATTGCTTCCACCCACTTCGAAACATAGTCAACGGCCACAAAGATATACTCATTTGAGAATGAAGAGGGGAATGGGCCAACGAAATCAATACCCCAACAATCAAAAACTTCTACTTCTAACATGTTGGTTAGAGGCATTTCATCCCGTTTTCCTATTCCTCCACTCCGTTGGCATATGTCACAACTCTTGGCATGTTCGTGTGCGTCTTTAAACAAAGATGGCCAATAAAAGCCCGCTTGGAGCACTTTAGTGGTTGTTCTCAAACCACTATAGTGACCTCCATACAGAGAGTTATGACAATGCCAAAGGATGTCTTTTGACTCCTCGAGTGTCACACACCTTCTCAAAATACTGTCCACACCCACTTTAAACAAATACGAATCATCCCAAACATAGTACTTTGCATCCTCTAAGAATTTCCTTCTTTGATTACTAGTGAAGTCTTCCGGTGTTAAACCGGTTGCCTTGTAATTAGCAAAATCGGCAAACCAAGGCCTCACTTGAATCGCATAAAGTTTTTCATCCGGAAATTCTTCTCTTACTTCCCCTTCTTTGTATGTAATTTCCACATTAACCAAACGGGACAAATGATCCGCTACCAAGTTTTCAGAACCTTTTTTATCCCGGATTTCCAAATCAAATTCTTGTAATAATAAAATCCAACGAATTAATCTTTGTTTGGAATCGGGCTTAGTTAGCAAATACTTGATCGCCGAATAGTCGGTGTAAACTACAACTTTAGACCCTATCAAATAAGCTCTAAACTTTTCCAATGCATACACTATAACTAGTAATTCCTTTTCGGTTGTCGCATAGTTGACTTGCGCCTCATTTAAAACTTTACTAGCATAGTGGATGGCATGAAATTTTTTATCTCTTCTTTGACCCAAAACCGCACCAACCGCATAATCGCTTGCATCACACATAAGTTTAAAATCAAGTGTCCAATTTGGTGCAACGATTATGGGTGCGGTGACTAACTTTTCTTTCAAATCAAGGAAAGCTTTTAGACACGACTCATCGAAAAGAAATTGCGTACCTTTGTTGAGCAAATTACTCAAGGGCTTTGTTATCTTTGAGAAATCCTTGATGAATCTCCGGTAAAATCCGGCATGTACGAGAAAGCTCCTTATTCCTTTTATATTTGTTGGAGGTGGTAATTTTTCAATGACCTCCACCTTTGCTCTATCAAGTTCTAGCCCTTTCGGAGGAGATTTTGTGATCGAGGACAACACCTTCGATGACCATAAAGTTGCATTTCTCCCAATTGAGCACTAAGTTGGTTTCCACACATCTTTCCAAAACCACATCAAGATTTTTCAAGCACAAATCAAAGGACGATCCATAAACGGAGAAATCATCCATAAACACCTCAATGCATTCTTCGATCAAATCCGAGAATATCGCTTGCATACACCGTTGAAATGTTGCCGGTGCATTACATAACCCAAAAAGCATTCTTTGGTAAGCAAAGATACCGAAAGGACCATCCAAGAAACAATAGAAATTTTTGCTGGCCAACCTTTCCAACATTTGGTCCATGAAAGGTAGTGGGAAGTGATCTTTCCTTGTAGCTTGGTTTAGCCTTCTATAGCCAATGCACATCCTCCACCCGATTATCGTTCTAGTTGGAATCAACTCATTTTTATCATTTTTGATAACTGTCATGCCACCTTTTTTTGGAACTACTTGCACCGGACTCACCCATTCACTATCGGAGATAGGATAAATCATTCCGGCTTCCAAGAGTTTGACAACTTCTTTCCGAACTACTTCTTTCATTGATGGATTTAAGCGCCTTTGAGGTTGTGCAACGGGTTTGAAATTTTCTTCCATCATGATCTTATGCATACAATAGGCCGGACTAATACCCTTCAAGTCGGATAATACCCACCCTATTGCACCTTCATTCTTTTTCAGCACTTGTATCAATTTATGCTCCTCTTTTATGGACAATGTATTGCTAATGATCACCGGTTTAGTACAATCATCACCAAGGAACACATACTACAAGTGTGAAGGTAGCATTTTCAACTCTAGTTTTGGTTCTTCCACTTTCTTTGTCACATCCAAGTCTTCATTTGTCTCTTCATGATAAGCAAGCTCTCCACAAGACTCTAATTCATTCAACATTGCTTCAATCTCTTTTTCTTCATTTTCGGTCAAAACATTATAGGCTCTGATAAGAGATCTCTCTAATGGATTAGAAACATGAACTTGGTTTACGACCTCCACTATTTCCTCCTTGGTGGCATCGATTCGGAAAGAATCATGTTTGTCATTAGGATGCTTCATGGCTTCAAAAAGATTGAAAGTTACATCTTCATCTTGCACTCTTACTTTCATGAATCCATCATCAATGTCAATCATCATTCAGGCTGTTTTCATGAATGGTCTTCCAAGAATTAGAGGAACATCACGATCCTTATCCATCTCCACTATCACGAAATCTACCGGAAACAAGAATTTGTCCACCTTCACTAGCATATCTTGAGCAACTCCATATGGTGAAGTGGTAGACTTATCGGCTAGTTGTAAAGTCATCCTTGTAGATTTAATCTCAACATTTCCCAATCTTTTAACAATGGATAGGGGGATTAAATTAATGCTAGATCCCAAGTCAATCAAACCATTACCAATGTAGGTGCCTCCAATAGTTACCGGTAAAACGACTCGGCTCGGATCAGATTCCTTCCTTGGGAGAGTTTTTTGGATTATGGCGCTACAACGTGCATCAAGCAAGATTGTCTCATCTTCCATATGTCTCCTTTTCTTTGTGAGAATATCCTTCATGAACTTTGCATACCGTGGCATTTGCTCTAATGCGTCGGCAAATGGAATATTTATTTGAAGTTTTTTGATGGTGCGTGCAGATAAGGTAGATGTTGAGCTGGAATGACACTCACGCCTTTGTCTCCTTTCTTCTTCTTTCTTGGCTCGACTTCCTTCTTCATTTCCACTTCACCTTGCTGCTCTGCTGTCAATTGCTGGTTCTGCTCTTTTCGCGGCGCGAACTGAACAGTTTCTGCAACTTTCTCCTTTTAACAATCCACATCCTCATTTTCATGTACAACATCCATATCATTCTCTACTGTAATCTCCTCACTTTTTCCACTTGTCAACTCTTTACCGCTTCTCGTAACAATTGCTTTACAATGCTCCTTTGGATTGGTTTGAGTGTTAGCGGAGAATGAAGATCCTGCATTTTGTTCCGACAATTGCTTCGCAAGTTGGCCTACTTGATTCTCCAAATTCTTGATTGCTGCCTCATTACTCTTTTGGTTAGCCATGGAGGCTTGCATGAATTATTGGAGAGTGTCCTCTAGCTTTGAATTTCCTCCTTGCGATTGTTGTCCTTGGAAATTTTGGTGTTGATAAGGACTTTGTTGCTGAAAATTTTGATTGTTGAACCTTGATGGTTGATAACCTTGATTGTTCCTTTGATATGAATTTTTGTGGGGTGGAGGTTGCCTTTGATAGCCTTGATTTTGGTTGTTCACATAACTTACTTCTTCCATTGGAGGACAAAAACCGGTTGGATGATCTCCTTGACATAGTTCACAACATGCTACTTGATGTCGAGCTTGTGACCCTTGAATTTCCTTCGTTTGTTGTGGAAGTTTGGACATTTGTTGAGTGAGCAACTCCACTTATTGAGAAAGTAGCTTGTTTTGAGCAAGAATGGCATCATTGGTATTTAATTCAAGAACTCCCGGTTTCCACTGTGAAGGACTACGGTCGTGTTGACTTTGACGATCATTGAGTGCCATCCGGTCAATAATGACTTTTGCTTCTTCCGCATTCTTTGACATAAGAGAGCCACCCGCGGTAGCATCCAAAAGTGTCTTGTGAGTTGATTGGAGCCCATTTAGAAAAATATGGATTTGAGTGAGCTCATCAAAACCATGGCCTTTGCATTTTCTTAACATTGACTTGAATCTTTCCCAAGCCTCATTTAGAGACTCGTTGCTTCCTTGAGTGAATACCGCAATAGCCGTTTTGCCTTCCATGAATCAGGATTGAGGAAAATATCTTTCTAGAAACTTTTCTTCTAACAAATTCCAATTCGTCATCCCTCTTGGTGCTTGATCAAGGTACCACTCTTTTGCCTTTCCCACTAAGGAGTACGGGAACATCCTCTTGAATAATGCTTCTTCACCCGTTTCGTCTATTCCCGTAGAACCCACAATCTCATAGAATTTGATGAGATGGATATACGGATCTTCATGGTCCATTCTGGTGAATGGATTTGCATAAAGGAGTTGGAGGATTCCGGTCTTCATCTCCGTATTCCTTCCACCATGAGCAAATTGGGCATTCCGCCTTGGACTATTTGCAGATATTTCGGTAGGAGTTTCATCCGCCATGTTTCCTTGAAAAGTCTATACAACCACTTCTTCGATTTGAACAAGTGAAGAAGTAGATACTTCCTATCTCCGGTTCCTCTCTTCGGCTAGTTTCCTTCTTCTTCGTGTTTTGCTATTGAGCTTTCGAAGTGTTCTTTCAATTTCGGGATCGAATTGAAGTTGCTCCTCGGTAGCTTTTCCTCGCATGCACTAGAATCTAAAAAACTAACAAACCAAGTGAAACACAAGAGTGATAGTAAGTACAAAACTTAGAACAATGAATTATTGCAATGCTTATAATATCGAACACCAATCCCCGACAACGGCGCCAATTTGTTGAAAAGTATATTTTCGGCAATTATTTTAATATCGTATCCACAGAGATTGGTTGTTATTACCGCCGTTATATTATCCAAATTGTTATAAGTTCAAAATGTAACCAAGTTGTTTTGTTTGAAAAGTTATCTTTTGAGTAAAATGTCACTAAAACAATAAAATAGTTTTAATCAAATAAAAGAGGCTTGGCAAGATTGGAGTTCACTATTCAAATTGCTTATGATTCCTTATGACAACTATATAGACTTAAGATTATTGATGATATTCAAGTATCCTCTCAATATCATTTATCTCTAAATGATATTGTGATAATCACTATATTAATGGTTAAATGATTTCTCTACCTAACTATCAATATAGAAATCTTTAATGTTTGATACAAAAGAAGATTAGTGTATAGATCTATTTCTACAACTCATTCACTACTTGAAAGTATATTTTAAGTCAAGACTTTAATAATCTTTCTTAACAACTATTCAAATCTAAATATTCAACTTAGGGCAAAAATATCATTCAATACATCAATAACCTTTTATCATATATAAGAGTCAAATGAAATACATAAACAAATAGGAATAGCTACTACCTCCAATCTTGACAAAATGGGGTTTAGCTTCTCATCATCATTTTGGACAGCAAAATGCAATGGCTCAATAAACTCTGTTTTTCTCTTACAATATGTGTCTCTAGGAATCAATGTTTCTATGTTTTCCATTCTGTTTTCTTAAAGAGTGTAACCTTTCCTAAAATGTTCATTTTCATCTAAAACTGAAAAGCACTCTAAAATAGATACAAAACTGTCATAATACAGCTGGCTTGAAAACAGAACACTTGGCCCAAGCAAACTGCTTGCTGGTTTTGCAAGGTTCGCGGCGCCATCCCTGGTCGCGGCGCGAAGTGAAGCCAATTCAGCTTCCTTGCCTTGCAAGCTTCATGCAATAATTCTCCCAAGTGTTGGTCTTCCAAATTATGCCTCCAAATTTCCATTGAAACTTCTTCCAAATTATGCTTATGCACTCCGATGCCCTCTTGTCCAAAAACTCTACAAAACTAACAAATATGTGAAATATCTACTCAAAACATATTCATTTAAACTTAATTGCATTTATACAAAATTGTGAGGATAAAAGTGTGTAATTAGATCAAAAATGGTAAAAGGGACCAATAAAATTATATGAAAAGTAGTACTAATTGGTCCCTAACATTGCCTCACTACTTTTGTTCCATCTTTAAGTGAGGTCATATGCCTACATGTGGATGGGCTAATACCACGAGTGTCGGCTAAGGCCCATCCAATTGCCTTCTTATGTTCCTGCTTAAGTTGAAGCTTTGATGAATAATATAAATCCTCAAGAAGTGGTTTAGGCCCTAAAGAAGGTGTTTGTTCAATGGACGATATGTTTGGGGCAGTCGGGATGTCAAGAGTTTCAGCTACATAAACAACTTTATTTACAATGTCACCTTGTAAGACAACATCAATATCAGCACAAACATCACAAAGGTTAGTATTAATACAATCATGACACGAGTAAGTATCATTAAAACCAGAAAAAGTTGGAAAACCAGCTGAAAAACAAATCAGAATAAGCTTCATCAACAACTTCAAAAAGTAACTCTATTTGAAAAACATAATGCTCTTCCTCGTCAATCTTCTTATTTTTCAGTATTCTTTGTGGGAAAGGGATTGGTGGTACGTACTCTTTTTTAGCCTCAACAACAATAGAAGGTTCATGTTTATTTTCAGGTGTTGCACTAACAATTTTTTTATAATTTTTTTATGGGGCTGGTTCTGCAACTTTTTCGGTCCTCGAGAAAATTTCACTCATATTAGGGTCTTTTGGATTAACTGTTGTTTGAGAAGGTAGTTGGTTTGATTATTGAGCTTGTTGCATGACATTCATTAAAGTGACAAGTTGTCCAATTTGTGTTTACAAAGTCTGAATACTAGAATATGTTCGCTGCTGAAACGGAGACTATTTACAGTCATTTGCTTGACAAGTTCATCTAGTGAAGGTTCAGAAGGTGAAAATTTGGTTACTTGTGGAGGGTTATATGGTGGTGGTGGCAGGGGTAATATCAATTGTTTCACTAACCAGGTAAGTTCATCAATTATGGTTTCTAGAGCTTTGTTGGAAGAAGAAAAATGAATCGCATTCACACCTTTTGCTTGGACCATATAATTATCCCTAGTTGTGAACTGTTGGGAGTTGAGTGACATGTTCTCAATCAAGGATTTGGCAACAACTAAAGTTTTATCAACAAGTGCTCAACCACCAGCAACATCTAAAATGTCTCTTTCCATTGGTAACAATCCCTCATAAAAGTATTGTATTAGCAATTGTTCAAAAATCTGGTGGTGAGGACAACTCGACATCAACTGCTTAAATCTCTCATAGTATTCAGCCAATGATTCCATGTCAACCTGTCTAATACCACATATTTATTTTTTGATTAAAGAAAACTTGAAGCAGGGGAAAATCTTTCTAGGAAGAATTTCTTCATATTATTCCAACTTGTAATAGAATTTGGCTCAAGATAATACAACTAATCTTCTGCAGCACCTTGTAGTGAGAATGGAAATGCTCTAAGCTTGACATGATCTTCAGTAATTCCTTGAGGATTCAATGGTGTAGAACACACAACCTAAAATTCTTTTAGATGCTTATGTGGATCCTCACCTGCAATACCATTAAACTTTGGCAACAAGTGTATTAAACCAGATTTCAATTCGAAAGGTACATCAACAACAAGATATTCAATATACAAAGCATTATAATCCACATCCGGGGCAACAAGTTCTCTCAGAGTTCTTTGGTCAGCCATATTAAACTCAATAGAAAAGAAACAAAAAATCAACAAACAATGAGAAAAAACATGACTAATTCAGCAATGCAACAACAAATAGGAAAATACCAACAATGTCCTTATTAAGCAAAACAATTGAAATACGGAAAAAATGATTAAAATAAAAATACAAAATACAAAAGCACAAAAATTAATCTAATAAAGTCAATTAAGAATTTTGAGATTTTTTTTGGAATTTTTTGAAACTACCAAAACAGCATTTTTTTATATAAAAAATAGAAAAATGAGGAATTTTAGGTTTTTAGGGCGGCATCTACTATTTAGTTCCTAAATAGTGTAAGACCCCAATTTTGTCCCTAAGATCCCTCATGGCATCATATCATGACATTGCATTGCCTCAAGGATCATTGGACACCTTGCTTCCTTCCCTATGGGTGGGATCCCTTTGAGAGTGGTTCTTGATCACCAAGCATTGCTTGCATTTGTATATCATTGCTTTTCTTTTAATCACTAACCAAAAATGTACAAAAATATGTCATTAACCCTTGTTACTTGCAGCTTAAGCAGTCAACAGTCAAGGCATCAGGTGAATTCATGGTACAAAGAGCAGATGGTATTTTCTTGGTATGTGGATCATGTGATCATTACATGGAGCTTATTTGAGCTATAGGTTCATTTTGGAGCAAATTCCCAAGTGGGTGAGGCCCCAAATTCATCAGAACAATTTCAGGTCACCTAAGGGCCAATGCAGTCAACTGAAAAGTCAACTGTGGATTTTGAATTAAGAAATTGAGTTTCTTCATCCCATTCATGTCCAAATCATGCTTATTCATCATTTCAAAGATCAAGGTTGAAGAATTTGAAGTCAAGTCAAAAGTTTCCAAAAATGGAAAGTGACCTATAATTTCAACTTTCCAAAAATGGCAAGTTTTTGATCCAACTTCAACTCAACTTTCCAACATCAAAGAAGCTTCAAATGAAATTTTGTCCAACATGAAAGTTGAAGGTCTCTCTCTCCCATTTCCAAAATGTCCAAGATCATGAGCATCTGATGTGTGGGTGAAGAGATATGATCAAATCATTGCCAAGGGTGCTTGAAACTTCAAATGAGCATAACTTTTGAACCAAAGCTCCAAAATGAGTGGCTCTTCTTGCAATATTCTTCTCTTGACCTCTAATTTCCAAATCATGCATCACATTACATAAAATCTCATCACATAATCATTTGTTATTTCATGACTTTTTTGGAGGGAAAATGGCTAATTCAAAAATGGTGCATCATGAGAACTTTCTACCATTGCCAATGTGTTTAAAAAGTGATTTTGAGTGACTTTGATCAAGCACATGACACTGTTCACGTGGGTTTACTACATGCACCATGCAATTTTCAAGTTTTGGTCATAACACCTTATTTTCATTAATTTTAACTAAACATGATTAACTTTTAATTAAATTGAGATTAGGACATCATATAAATAGAAACCCTAACAGAATTTGAGAGGGACTGGATCATTTCACCATTTTCTAGATCTAGAACTTTTTGCCTCCAAAATTTTCTCTCAAGCACAATTCAAATTTCTTCAACATAGCACCTTGTTTTTGTTGAAGATTCATGATCAGTGAGTTGAATAGAGTGTAAATCCAGTGATTGTTTGAAGAATTCATGCATAATCAAGCAGTTGAAGTTCAAGAAATCAAGAATTGAAGTTGATTGATAAACTAGATCTACATGTTTTCAAGCTTCAATTCCTTCACCAAACATCATCATAAGTATTCTGAAGTTGATTTGGAGTATTCAAGGCCTTGGATCGTGCGTTTCAAGAATCTGCTCTTCAAGAGGTCACATTTTTTATCCTTTTAATTCTCCGTTTTATGTGCATATTCTTGTAGATCATTGTTTACTGATGATTCTGGTGGAAATTTCGTGTGATTTGATGCATTATTGAGAGAGATATGCTTAAATGAAGTTTTGAATGTTAACTTGATTTTGCTTCGTTTTGCATGAATCATGATGAATTAACATGAAATATTGCTTGATCTATAACCTACATGACATGAGGATTTAAATGATGTAAAAAATTTTGAAATCTGAGAAATTCTGGAATTTTTTTGATGAACTTCATACTGTTCATCATCATCTTCGTGAAGAAGATGAAGATCTTCATCTTAGAGACGACATAGTGACGGCTTAGCGTCCAACGTGGTTCGCTAGGGTTCTTGATGAAGAACGCGCCCAGACCTCGTTTGATCCATGTTACACGCTTCGATTCCATGCTGTGGCGTTTTGGATTTTCTTTTATTTAGCCCGCCTCATTTAAATCTGGACCAAGTTCGATTCCAGTGTGAAGCATCTTTTCAAAATTAATTCCATTTTCTACATTTCCCTCCTATTTTCCATGTACATGTCCATTTGGATTTCATTTTTTTTCTCTAACTTTAAAAATTCACAATAAATTAAAAAATGCTCCAAATAATCCCTGGTTTTTTGTTACTTGTTCATTGAGATGTCCTTTATTTGATGATGTTAATTTTTGAAGTTGTGCATGGCTGAATTTTGGATTGTGCTAGACTTTGTGATCATGTGTACACTTGTGACCTTGCTCCATTCATCTTATCATGAAATGCTTGATTTAAATCCAATGGACATGAAATTTTACATGATGATCCTTGACACATTGATGGATGTTTTAGGCTTGGTTTGGTATTTTTCTAATTTACCATTTCTGTTTTATGCACATGTTTGCATGGTGTGACAATTTGTGTCACACCTTTGATTGTTCAACTTGTACAATTTAATTTCCACGCCAAATGACCTTTGATGCTTCTGATTTTTTGTATGATGATCATGTTGGATGTGTTGGATGCTCATGATTTTTTCCAGAATTATTTGAATCATTTCTGTTTTGATTTAGAATTTTCTTTCTCAATGTCCAAATGTGAGCTTTGAAATTGTCTTTGACTTCTCTTGCTTGGTACATGGCCTCGCTTGATGATTTTGCTTTGGTCCTTTTTAGGACATGTTAATATGTGTTTGAAATTGCATTGTGTTGAATTTCAGCCCCTGTTTTGAATTTTTGCTTCACCTTTGACCCTAGGCTTTGACCTAGTGGTTTGGACTTACATTTGAGCTTTGAATTTCAGGACCAAGCATCCAATTTCCATGGTTGATGTTGCTTCATTATGTGAATGTTGATATTTGCTATTGATTGCTAACATTTGCTGTTTTGTAGGTTGATGATAATTCACTTGAGTTTGCCTTATGGCTTATGTGTTGCACATTGGGATTGTCTGTTTGTTATTGACTGTTGTCTATTTGTCTGAGTATTGTACTGATTGGTTTAGTTGTTTACACAGATACCTAAGTTGCTTTAAGTTCATTTGAACTTTGCTTTGTTTTGCTTATGGTTGGCATACCACTTAGGTATAATCCCTTGATCTTCATGTAGTCTGGAAGACCTGTCATGTTACTTTGGCAGGCACTTGTCTGAAGCCCTCCTTAAGAGGCCATGTTCTTGATTGTTTATATTTGTGCCAAGCAGGTTAAGTCCTCTTAAGAGGCAATTGGCAGATAAAAGGGATGTGTAATCCATCCCCTGCTATTCAGTTGTGTCATTCACTTTGCTCACACCATGTGTTGATGCATTGTGAATAAGAACCCAAGATCTTATAGAGTCCATCATTTGTGGAGAAGAGTTCCTTCATTCTGAACTCCCACACTTTCTATTGTTTAAAGCTCTCCCAGGCCAGGGATAAGAGCTATGAGGCATAACCCTCATCTCCATTTCATCTGCTTCACCCTAACTCTCAATGTTAGGGTTAAGAGCTCAAAATACCCATACAATATTGGCTTGTTTAAAGCCCAACCTTGATTGAGCCTCTTGATTGTGTATAGTGTGTGCTAACTGATTGCTTGATTACTTAACTGTGCATCTTTCATGTTTGCTTTTGCATATCTACTTGCATCATTTCATATGCTTGCTTTTTGCTTTTCATAGCATGTTTATTTATGTGAGGAGTCAGATGTAAGGCCATTGATTGGTTATCTGTTTCCCATGATCATTTGTTGTGGAGTCAGGTGTAAGTCCATAGATTGGTTACCTGTTTCCTTGTTTGTTTTGTCCATTGAGGAGTCAATTGTAAGTCCATTTATTGGCATTTGTTTCCTATGATCTGGTAGGAGTTGGGACTAAGACCATTGATTGGCATCCCATTTCCTTGGAGTCGAGTGTAAGACCATTTATTGGCAACTTGTTTCCTCTTGCTTATTGCATTTGTTTTCTTTGTTTTATTTGCTTTGTGAGACCAGTGTAAGTCCATTGATTGGCATCTGGTATCCATCTTTGCTTTTGAGATTGGTGTAAGTCCATTGATTGGCATCCAGTATCCATGTTCTCTTTGTTTTGTGAGACTAGTGTAAGTCCATTGATTGGCATCTGGTATCCATCTTTGCTTGTGAGATTGGTGTAAGTCCATTGATTGGCATCCGGTATCCATCTTGGTTTTGTGAGACTAGTGTAAGTCCATTGATTGGCATCTGGTATCCATTTATGTTGGATTTGCTTGATACATTGTTTACCTGTTACCTGCTTGTTGCCTTTTCCAAAGGAATCACTTGGATCATCTACATATGATCTCAAGAGGTGAACACCTAAGAAGTTTTGCATCCCTTAACCTTCACCCTTTTTGTTTCTAAACCTCCACTTGCATGTTAACCCAAAACCAGAAAACTTTGTGCAAACATTTTTTCATTTCTTTTCAAACTAGAAACCTAGGCCTTAAGCCTTTGATTTTCAAACGTCATTTTCATAATACTTCTTTTGAATTGAATTCTAATTATACTTTGACCATTTTTGTGAATAATCCTAATTGGTTAACTCCACTCATTCAATTGTTTTGTGGCTTTGTCCATTCTTGATAAGTTTTCATACATTAGCCATAGGTTTGATTTATTCTAGTGGTTGATGTTAATCTCACCTTTTGTCCTTAGTGATTGAATTGTAAGACTTCCTTGCTTATTATAGGGCATGGTCCCTCACTAGCAAGTTGAAGCTTTTCTCACATGGTGGACTTGTGGTTATATAGGTTGAGTTTTCTCCCGTGGATAACGAAAGACCTTAGGGCTTTTGTTTTAAAATCAATTCACCCATGTTTTTTTGGAAATCTTTTAGCCGAACTACGAGGTTTTGATCCTGTAGAGGTACGTAGGCAATGGATATTTCCATCCAAACACAAAAATAATAAAAATTGTACATTCTTTTCTCATCCTCCCAATCAATGTTTGCACAATAAATATTTTCATAAACAATATCTTTTGCAACAAGTTGTGAAAAGGGTTCCCTAGGAGTACCTAGGATGCTTTGGGTGCCTAACACCTTCCCTTTGCCTAATTACCCCCTTACCCAGATCTCTGTATCTTTTTTATTAGTTTTCTTTGTAAAACTTCTTAGGCTTTTGTTCGCTTTTTAGCTCTTCCTTTGGATAAATAAAAGTGCGGTGGCGACTCTATCTTTGTATGATTTGCTTTTGATTTAGTCAATAAATCATAAAGTGACGAATACACCGCTACAGAAAAGTGGTGACTCTGCTGGGGACCTCCAACTTCCTAGTGGGTTTGCCTACTTTTCACAATTGTTGTGATATATTGTTTATGACATATTTTTGTGCAAATTTGGGATTACTCTATTGTTTGTAATGATTGATTTGCTTAATATATCAATTGCTTGCTTGCTTGGTGATCTCTGTGAGATGAGTTCTATACCCGAACTCGAGTGCACCCTATGATAGGAGAATGGCATAGTCCTTTCGACTTGTGTGGAGTTATTCCTTAGCAAGTTGACTTGCGAGTCCATTCACTTGGTGGAGGTCATGTTGGACTAATAATGTCACACAAGTTATTTGTGGTTAGCCATTATTCTTCCAATCATGTGCCTTAGAAGCCAAGGACCTTAGTTTACCAAGCCCATCTTGGCCTATTTTTTAGGACGTAGTGCGGAGGTCGTTCAGATGTAAGATCTGATGCGATTGTTACGCGATACTACACTCATAAGAGTCTCTCTTGAGAATATTTTTGGAATACGAGTATTCGTTCCTCCGATAATATTCGAAAGATGGGATGATGACTATGGGAACCTCTGGTAGAACATGTTCGGCAGGTTTAAACCATAGTACACTTCCTTCGGGTGGTTCTCAACCGAGACTCCATGCTCGTGACTCACAACAAACCCGTGATTCATGGTTGATCCGTTCAGGCAACCTTAATATCAATAGAACTTGGGTGTTGATAAGGTGTAAACCATAATCCACCAAAACGGATGATTGATATTAAGGAGGTCTGAATCGTTCGTATATCGTTAATATCAATGGAACTTGGGTGTCGATAAGGTGAAAACCATAATCCACCAAAATGGATGATTGATATTAAGGATAATACGAGCTATCCCATGACCTTTGTCTGGTGTGCTTTGCTTGATCCTTGAGTGTGATTGTTGCATTCATGCATTCATCTGCATCCATATCAACAAAAAAAGGAAAATTTCAAGGAACTTAAGGGGTTTATTTGCAAAATTTTCAGATATGGAAAGACCAAAAAGGCATACAAAGAAGTACAACTTTAGACAGCCCGATCTGAAAGAGTTAAGGAATCTGACATCTTATGTATTAGATCCCTTGGGTTTCAAAGCTCGTTATGGGAAGCTTCTGCCTCTGATGACTACTCAGGTTGATGAAGGGCTGATGAATACTTTGGCGCAGTTCTATGATCCTCTGTATCACTGCTTCTCTTTTCCAGACTTTCAGCTATTGCCTACTGTCGCACCTCAAAAAATGTGATAATGCGATCCCTCGCGATAGGACGCGGAAAAAATGTTTGAAACAGAGTCGCCACCATATTCGGGTTCGGGAGTCGATTACGCAAGGGGAAGGTATTAGCACCCCTTACGTCCGTTGTACTCAACGGGAAACTTTTAGTCTGATTTTGCTATTTGACTGTTAATTGACTGTTTATCTGCTTGCTTCGAGTGATTAGAATTGATGAAGACCTCAGGAGGGAAATGGGAGGTTTTTTATTAGTGTGCTCGCGAAGATACAGCAATCTCCTGCCTACGTATCCTTATGGTGCAATAAGGAAATCAGAGCATTCGTAGTTCAGGCTACTACGAATATTTGGTGGGTTTTGTTTTGATGAACGACTGTGTAGGTCGGCGTTCTAAAGGCTAAACGCTGGCGTTGTCTACTCTCGGTGGAGGCTCTAGCACTGGTTTGTTGTGCGCATTAGAAAGGATTAACAGTGTTCTTTTGAGAAGAGTTTTGGTCACGCGGGGTGACAGGATGAATTGATGTGTTTGGGTGTTTTGGTTTCGATCGCTCGGGGGCGAGAAGTTAGGTTTAATGTGTTTGAGATGTTTTTGAAGAACGACGAAAGGTTGAGCAATGTGGTGTACACCAATCGTCCAATTCTTTCGAGGAATAACAAGGCGAACGCCTTCTATTCCTTTTTCGTTCGAATTATTTTTGAAAGTTTGTTTGCGGACGTTGAATACGCACGGTAGTGAGGCGTACGCCTCCTACTTGCTTATTCAAAGAATAATGAGGCGTGCGCCCCCTATTCCCTTATCCAAGTTTAATTAGCGTGTTTTAGTCGGAAGTCGATAATTTGTGCAATATGGTGTACGCCAATTATTCAAATAATCGAGAGACTGCGAGGCGTACGCCTCCCATCTTTTATCATCCGAAGTTTAAATTGTAAAAGATATGTTTTTAGACGTTGTATTTGATTTGCGAAAATAGTTTGAATTTGAATTGGTAGGTTTTGATCGAAAGATGATTTGAGCAATGTGGCGTACGCCAATTGTTCAAATAATCAAAGAATGGTGAGGCGTACGCCTCCCATTCTCTATCGAAGTTTAAGTTGTTTATTCGATCTTGAAACGGTGTTTGATATACAAAGTGATTTGAGTTTATTCGATTACGTTTTAAATTTGATGACGAAGATTCGAGCAATGTGGCGTACGCCAATTATTCGAATAATCGTAAGATAGTGAGGCGTACGCCTCCTATCCTCTTTTCATCTGAAATATGGAATTAAAAAGATTCGGAATTTGCAAAAATGATTTGAAATATTATGGTTTGAAAATAATTTGAATTTAGAAATTATATTTGATTTTGAAAAATGATTTGAAATTGTGTGATTTAAGATTTAATCGGGTGACAAGAACTCGCGCAATATGGCGTACGCCAATTATTCGAGTAATTGAGAAATAGTGAGGCGTACGCTTCCTATCTCCTTTTTCATCCCAAATTTATAAAAAGATATATTTTGAGTATTACCCTAATTTAGGAAGATAATTTGTATTTTGTATGATTGTTAAGGTTTTAATTGAATGACGATAATCCGAGCAATATGGCGTACGCCAATTATTCGAATAATCGAGAGATAATGAAGCGGATGCTCACTATTCTCCTTTTCATTCAAAGTTTAAAATTAAAAGGTTTTGAGGAGTATATCGGAAAGGATTTTGAATTCGATTTCGTGAAACTAATAGGGTTTAGATAAGAGTATTCGGTATTTGCTCAAAATTAATTTAGTGACAAGATACATAATGAATTAAGCACTTATTTACTTTAATAAATCAACTACTCATTTAATCATAATGTTCTAAAAATAAATAGGCTTAGAATCTTTTTGAAATAGAAAAACAAATAAGACCTTGTGTCATGTCTTTTTACTAAAATTGCTATCTAAAATATTTAAATAAAATGTTGTAGCAAGTTATAAAGAAGTAAAATGAACTGGGGTATGAATCCAACTAGTGGTACATTCGGTAACGAAGCAGTAGTCGAAAGGGCAGTTGTACAACTGTCCCTATCGTGCCACCGCAGGTGGCCTTTGAGCTTCATACACAGGCCAAGCGTTATTTTCTTGGAAATCGGTGTGTTTGTGTACTTAATAACCATAATAGCTACATAGCAATACTACCACTTACACACTAATATTCATACTAATAAATGTAAACTCAGCACTTGAACAGTTGTGGAGATGCATAAAACAAAACGAAAACAAAATGCTTATTCCTCCTGTTGTTTCTCGCTCAACTTCTGTTTTTTCTTTCAAAGACAAAATATTCTTTCCCTCACCCTAAAACATGTATCCATCGATAAACCCAACACACAAACGTCTAGATCGAATGAAAAAGAAATACAAAGGGATTAAATCTTGACATCAGTTCTCTTCAACCAAGATCAAGACGATTAAACGAGAAAAGCAAGCAAAATGGATCATTCGAGATAAAAGGGAAAAACGGCGAGGGTTTACCCAATCGGAAGGTCCTCCTGTCCAAGATCTAGCGTTATCGTTTGGGTTTTTACGACGAGTGCTCTAACCGCAACTGATTGTCCAGATGAGGTAGGTTCATTATTCACGGCTGGGCTCCTTACTTCGCAGTCTCCATGGTTGTTAGGATTCTTTCGTTTGGTTAGGGTTGCTATTAAGGTGGTGGTTTCTTTAGCTCAAACTTGTTGAGATTCAGTGTGAAATCTCAGCAAGCTTAGAAATTTTAGAGCTCTAAAAAGTGTTTTGGATTTGTTTTCTGCAGAGTAACGGCGCTCTCGGAAGGGGTTCCTGCTTCAGTCATCAAATGGTTCTTATATAGAGTTCTTGTACGAGGTTCACCCGTCCTTATCCTTCATGAGCTGGCAAATCTTGGATAGGATCAATCCGTTAGAAGGAATTTCCGCTGGATTTCGTGGGGACCAAAGGTATGCGTCTCCCAATTTGGTGAGTCATTTTCCTGTTTTGTCTGTAGTGAAATCCTTCCAAAAACGTGTGGCCTTTTGTTGAACTTTTCACTGCGTCTTTACTGCTGTAAAACACATGCTTGTCAAATTATTTACTCTTCTGTAAATGGAATTTTTAACTGATGCTTGACCTTTAATCATTTCTTACATCCAACGACTTTCTAATGTCAATCCCGTTTGGTTATGGATGGTGACAGGACCGTTAATTTGAGCTGGTATGCATTCATCTTGAGATAATACGTAGCGGATGTCGGTTTTGTTGCTATCACAGTGTGTTGTCACCAATTCTCGTATTGATGTGAATTGTTCTTCAGGTATGACATTTCCTGTTGATTCGGTGTGGTGTCTTGGCTATTCATCACTTTTGCTTATGGTTTTAGTTGCAGCTTCATGTTATTTTGGCTTGACTGATTATTGCATGTTTTGGATTGATGCCCATTGCTTGACAATTTCAGGTTGGTAATTCGGATGGAAGCAAAGCAGTGCAAACTGATTGAGTGATCAAGGTGAAATGTTGCCTTTATGTTGCAGGTCACAATATGACTCTCTCCTACCAGGTTTGTTATTTTGTACTATCGTGTATGACTGCAATTTGAAATGCTCGATTGTTGTGTGTTATTGCCTTTATACTGAAGTGCTTTGATACTTGCAATGTCTTTGATGTATGTTGTTGGACTAGGTTGAAAATTGATCATTGAATATGCTAACTGATATGCCTTGGAATTTTCTTGTGAGGATTGTTGAGACTTTTGTTGAACCTTCCTTTGATGCTTGATTTATACTTCGACAATAGGTACCTTGGTTTAATCGTGGTATGTGGCTACCGCAGGTCTCGTTATGGCTGATGCATTGGCTAATTCTTCACGTTGCAGGTTGGGTTCTACAGTTAGGCCTGCTAATTTTATCGATCCTGCTGTCTTGCTGAAGATTTCCTCACCCATTGGCTTGTATATCAAGTCCTGCAGCAGGTTTGTGGCAGGTCTTGCCATCCTAATCCGTGCGTCATGTTTGATAACAGGTTCCAACGTAACAGGTCTTTATCATGGTTTAGAGTCCTGCTACAAGTTGGTCATGGAAAATACGCAGCATAGCCATTTGGAAGCTAATGTAATGGATTTATCTCACAATGCCAATGATTCGTTTTTCCCTTGCAGGTTGTATACATGTCGGCAATGCGATTAGAGAATGATTTGCAAACCCGGAAATGGCTCAAATATCGGCTTTGCTTTATTTCTTCTTGTGCAGCAGGCGCGATACTGAAGATGACGATGTATCGATTTAAATGCCGTGAATTGCTGCTGATTCATGTTTCTGTTGTTTCAGTCATTTCAATTTTGGTCACAGCTTTGGAGCTTCGGGGAATCGTGTGGGGGACACCGTTGAAACTCTTATTCAATTTACAAATGCCTTTATCTTCGAGCTGCATTGCTAACATAGTTGATCGGATTGATTTGTTTCTGCAGGATCTTGCTTGTTGCCGGCTGAACCTGGCTATAATTTTCCGTTGCCGTGACAACATGTTGTTTCTGTTTTGCCGTTCTGCAGCTTGTGACAGTTTCTCTTCTTTTTGAATCGCATTCCTTTGGCTTGGCTGTAACATTTATTTGGAAACTAAGATTGCTTGTAACTGTCGTCATGATGTGTTTCTGTTAATGGCAATTGATACAATTATGTTTGTAAAAATCCAAAATTTGTTCAGCTAATGTAATTCTACATTGATACTTTTAAACCGTGCCATATTGTAGTTTGGGATTCTTGGCCATTTTAAACACGTTTGAACACTTGGTCTTTATCCTAAAGACCTCTTAATCTGTGGCCTAAGGCAATGATGATTACAAATGAAGAACAAAAATTGTGAATTTGCGAATTTAAGTCATTCATTTAATATCTTGTCAACCTTTGCCAACTTGGTTCAATAAGGTGCAAAAATAAAATAAGCAATGTTCTCAAACAATCATGCTCACGATTTTACTTATGGATTTAGTACTATGGTGTCGGCAAGACGAAACTCAAAGCTGACCTTGATCCATACTAGCATCCCACCTCAAGAAGATATCCCTTTTTCCTCGTATTTGTGCAATAAATCATACTCATAAACGAAATTGATTTTATGAAATGCATGTTTTTATGTATTATTTATGATGGAATGCATGTTATGCTATGCATATGATATAAAAAAATGAAATCGATTTTTTATCGAAATTTAAATATGCCCGGACAAAATTTGGGTATGACAACTGCCCCTATTTAATTATCTTGAACTAGAAAGTAAGAATGACGACAGTCTTCATACATTCGTGGTGGAAGGTAATTAAATACTAAAAGATCCAAATTTTGTCCTTTGAAATGCAATGGAATGGATGCAGAAAGAAAATGCAATGGATTCTAACAGCACCAAGGTAATATGGGTAGAATGTCCGATCAATGCCAACCCTCGAGTCGACATTCAAATATTGCACAGGTCGTCTTTGATGCAAAGACAAAAACTGAACATGTTTTCTGGCATCAAAAGGATGACAGTAGAGTTAACTGTTACCACCAAAAGGATGATAGGAATTCAACATGATTTCCAGGATTGTCATCACCAAAAGGATGATGGATAAACCGAGCTTTCAAAAGTAGTCATCACCAAAAGGATGATGGTTACAGTGACTAACAAAAAGATCGCCATCACCAAAAGGATGATGGTAAGATCAACAACAAATTCCGCTATCACCTAAAAGATGAAAGTCAGACACAATTCAAAGATCTCCATCACCAAAAGGATGATGTCCGCCACCAGAAGGATGATGGTTATTCTGATAAAGCTTTCCATTACCGAGAGTATAGTATCAAGGCTATCACCAAAAGGATGATAGTTGACTCATCAACTTCAAAGATCACTGTCACCAAAAGGATGAAGGTAAGATCCAACAACAAAACTTGTTATCACCAAAAGGATGATAATAAGTCAGATAACTTCAATGATCACCATCACCAAAAGGATGAAGGTATAGTCACACAACAAACTCGTTATCACCAAAAGGATGATAATAAGTTGAAACTCAATGATCATCATCACCAAAAGGATGAAGGTGTAATTAAAACAGAACTTGTTATCGCCAAAAGGACGATAATAAGTCGACAATCACCATCACCAAAAGGATGAAGGTAAGGTCAAACGACAAAACTTGTCACCACCAAAAGGATGATAATAAGCACACAACACAATTGATCACCATCACCAAAAGGATGAAGGTAGGATCAAGACACCAACTTGTTATCACCAAAAGGATGATAATAAGCACACACACAATTGATCACCATCACCAAAAGGATGAGGGTAAGATCAAAACAAAACTCGTTATCGCCAAAAGGACGATAATAAGTCAACAATCACCATCACCAAAAGGATGAAGGTATTGTCAAACGACAAAACTTGTTACCACCAAAAGGATGATAATAAGCACACACGCAATTGATCACCATCACCAAAAGGATGAAGGTAGGATCAAGACACAAACTTTTTATCACCAAAAGGATGATAATAAGTCAACAATTACCATCACCAAAAGGATGAAGGTATTGTCAAACGACAAAACTTGTTACCACCAAAAGGATGATAATAAGTACACAACGCAATTGATCACCATCACCAAAAGGATGAAGGTAGGATCAAGACAAACTTGTTATCACCAAAAGGATGATAATAAGTCAACAATCACCATCACCAAAAGGATGAAGGTATTGTCAAACGACAAAACTTGTTACCACCAAAAGGATGATAATAAGTACACAACGCAATTGATCACCATCACCAAAAGGATGAAGGTAGGATCAAGACAAACTTGTTATCACCAAAAGTATGATAATAAGTCAACAATCACCATCACCAAAAGGATGAAGGTATTGTCAAACGACAAAACTTGTTACCACCAAAAGGATGATAATAAGTACACAACGCAATTGATCACCATCACCAAAAGGATGAAGGTAGGATCAAGCAAAACTCGTTATCACCAAAAGGATGATAATGAGCCCATAACTCAAATGGTCACCGTCACCAAAAGGATGAAGGTAAGACCAATCAACAGAACTTGTTATCACCAAAAGGATGATAATAAGTCAATAGTCACCATCACCAAAAGGATAAAGGTACTACAAACAACAGAACTCGTTATCACCAAAAGGATGATAATGAATCCACAATCACAATCACCAAAAGGATGAAGGTGAGATCATAAATTCAAAACTTGTTACCACCAAAAGGATGATAATAAGTTATAATAACTTCAAATGTTGCTGACACCAAAAGGATGACAGTGGAGTTGGACTTTCCAAATGTCGCCATCACCAAAAGGATGATAGCTTAAACCAAGCTTTATAATCTCTATCACCAAAAGGATGATATTTAGATTGAACTGGACGTCATCACCAAAAGGATGATGGTTGAGCCAAAATGACAAGGATTGCTTATCACCATAAGGATCGCCGACACCAAAAGGATGACGGTAGGCTGTAATAATTGTAGAGGTTACCATTCACCAAAAGGATGAAGGTTGGACCAAAACTTCAAGGATCTTCGACACCAAAAGGATGACAGTAAGATCACAAATGTCAAGGATTTACCATTACCAAAAGGATAACAGTTATCGTAAACAGGGTGATGATTAATATTATTCCTCAATGGACTTTCACCAAAAGGATGATAGTGAGAAAAAATATTGGAAGAATGTGGCTACTGACAAAGCTCAGTAAACCTGATTTGCTGGGTAGTATTGGAGAATTGTTGGGTGTCAACAACAAAAGGTTGCAAAACAAATATTCTCTGGGGAGATGTAGTTTCTGTTAACAAAAGGTTACAGGAAACGACTTATTGAGGGACACTCAACGCGAAACAAGGTAAGTGTTTAAAGAAGCAATGTTTGACTTAGTTGAGGATAATGTCTTATCAAAAAAAGGTTGAAAGATGTAACTCAATGGGGAACGCCCGATAGTAAGGTAGGAACTCACTCAGAGGAAGTGACAGCGACTCGACCGAGGGTTGGCTTGGATGCCTACGACTAAACCTTGGATTTTGATTTGTGCTATATGCATAAATGTATGCGTTATGTATGAGGTGATGCATATGATGCATGTTTGAATGCAAAGAATGATTGGTTTGTTAGGGATTGGCCCCCCTTTCAAAGGCGATGTATTTTGTGGAAACCAATGCTGGTTGTATCTGTTTTTGTGTGGGTGCTAGCAATGTGGACTTTGAGTTTTCTGGGTAATTGTCGATGTGGATTGGACTTTTGATTGGTGAAAAGGATCTGACTTCCCGACACTCGGTAGTTGATGATGTGATGAACACGCAATAGATGTAGATACTCCTGGTGCCCCAAGTTTTCTCTTGCTGATACGTTGTGTATTTGTCTTCGAGAAGATCTCAGTTCTTCTTCTGAAATGTTTGGCCAGCTTGTGACCGAGCATAGCGACGTGATCAACGCATGTTGGTTATGCCTTTGATGTGCCCCAAGGATTCTTGTCAAGATATGATGTTGCCCTGGTATGAACTTTCGACGTTTTTGTTGTGAATTCAAGCAGTTACTAATGTCTGACGTAATCTGCTTGACTGTCTTGAAGATATGAAAGGAGCTTGCCCCTTGCAACTCGTCTTGCCCCAGATTGGCCTTTGAGGGAATTACCCCAGATGGGTTGAGTACTGAAGTACTTTTCCTCCCTGATCAATTGATGCTTGGAGATTTGTCTTATGCTGACTACTTCTTATGTCAACATGATCAGAAGATGCCATGCCCCTGATCCATAGGATTATGAGATGGTCTCGATTCATGTCAGCACCAACGATCAAGTGCCCCTTGAATTGCCCTTTGTTGGAATTTTCTTGATGTCAAGTACTGATTGACAATTAAGAATTGTTATCCAAAAAATGGTGATTTTAATGCAACAGTTATGCAAGTTTTAAAAAACAATCATTCATTTTGGAAGTGTTATGGTAGTGTGTGACGAGTGGACTATGTGTCCAATCGCGGTGCTTGATTTAGCTAGCGTGTGAGTGATATAGTGGGAAGAGAATATCAGCAAATCTTTGGGAGTCAGTTTACTCAACTTTGCTATAGTATGCTTTCAGAACAAACCTTACTTCAATTAGGTCTTTTGAGGGTTGTAACGTGGTTTGGTTCATGGTTATTGAAACAAAAGGATATAAGGCTCAAAGTTTATTTTAACCCACCCTTTCTTCATGATGATCTCCAATCCTACGTTCAGTTAATTCACACACATTCGTCTTTTGCAGGTGTAAGGATAAAGATGGTGATTCAAGGTCTCTTGGAATGGCAACCACCTTATTTCGTTTTTTGGATGTTGGTGACCCTTTGATTTTGGTATGGTGGTCACTGAATCTTGTTTTGTTTTGTTGGAGACTTTCATTGTCTCTTTCGATTTTTGTTTTTATCCCTAATTTTGCATGGACCGCTTTATTTGAAGCTTTAATCCATCGGGATTGCCCCTGTTTTTGCCTAAGTCTCCTTTTAGGGTGTTGGACTTAGCGGGCTTTTTTTGATATTTTTTTTGGAAATTGTGACTGCCAAGTTATTGGTCATTGAAGAATAACAGACCTAAATTTTGGATTTGTATGGTTTCTTCGACACTTCAGGATGTGTGCGAAGAATGTCATATGGTTGATCCTTGTATGGGATATTTCACCTTGTAATTTGAACGCGTAGTCAAATCAACTGAACACTACCCTGCCCCAGGTTAAGCGTAAGGGTTGTTTTTAGATCCGAAAGAAACTCCTACTTCTAGGCTCGAAGTGGTTGACTAGGGATTAACTCCTTATATCTCCAGTGTTTGAGGATTTGAAACAATGTCTGTACATCATTAGCAGGATTTTATCCGAAAGCATTCGATCAGCAATTATGAGTATTTTGTTTTCGTCATCCTCCTTCCAACATTTACTAACAATAGCGTGATGAAAGAAAGTGAGGTGGAAAAGTATGTGTTTGTGATTTGCACATGTGATAGATGAGTGGATATGAAAGATTGATTCAAAGCATGCATAATCATCCCATTAACAAAACCAAATACAAATAACTATGTTTAAAGCATACAGTACTTAGACAAACAAGATCAAATTACAAGAATGCAAAAATGGTAAAACTGGCATAATGATTGCCTTCATTCAAATGAACAGGCCTTCATCTCTTGATTACTCTGCTTGTTCAGGCTGGTGAGGAACTTTATCTTCGAGCTTCACTCGACTCTGCATTCGCCGGCACGGGGTTCATTGCAATGTTTGGCCTAACTGGCGTGAATGTAACTGCCTTACTGTCAATCAGGTCCTGGACCTTGTGTTTGAAGGCCTTACAGTTCTCTATTGTGTGTCCTGGGGCACCCATGTGATACTCGCAGTGAGCATTGGCGTCATAGCCTGGTGGATAAGGTGGAGTTGTAGGTGTTATCTCCTTCAAAACAATTGATCCATCCTTTAGCAGGTAGGGAAGGATCTTGCTGTATGATACTCGCAAAGGATCAAAATGTCTTTCTGTCCTCCTTGCTCTCTGTTGATTAGGTTGACGTGGTGGAGCACGTTGCTGTTGATTCTGATGTTGTTATTGGTGAGCCGGTTGTTGATAAGGCTGTTGATACGGTGTCGGGATGACAGCGACAACCTGATCGTAAGGCATAGGAGCATACAGACGTGCCCTATATCCTCCTCCTCCCAATATGGCATTGGTTTGACCTTCTGGCTTCTTTGGGAGATTAGGATAAGGTTTCTTCATCCCACTTGAAGCATTGGCAGTGCAAGGTAGTTTCCCCTTCTTGATCTGGCTCTCAATCCGTTCTCCCACGGAGACGACCTCAGCGAAAGTTGGGAAGCTGGATCCTACCATTTTCTCCATGTATTGGGTATGCAGAGTTCCCATAAACATGTCAATTAGCTCTTTGTCAAGGAGAGGAGGTTGGACACGAGCTGCTAGCTCTCTCCACCGCTGGGCGTATTCCTTGAATGACTCGTTGTTGCGTTAAGTCATGTCTTGCAGTTGGGTGCGATTGGGCGCTAGATCAGTGTTGTACTGATAATGCCTGAGGAAAGCTTCAGCAAGGTCTCTCCATGACTGGACTTGGCCTCTCTCTAGTTGCATGTACCACTCCAAGGATGCCCCACTGAGGCTATCTTGGAAGTAATGAATCAAGAGTTGATCATTACTAATATGGGCGGCCATCTTGCGGCAATAAGCTCTGAGGTGAGTTCTCGGGCAGCTGATCCCTTTGTATTTGTCAAAGTCCGGGACTTTGAACTTCTGTGGAATCACCAAACCTGGCACCAGGCACATGTCAACAACGTCTAAGCCGGGAGTAGTGTGAACCTCCAAGGACTTGAATTTCTCTTCCAGAGCATGGAGTCTATCAATAGTTGGGTCTGGGAGACCTCCAACAGCAGGTTTGGCGGGCTGTGGCATGAAGAAGGCGTCATATGGATCTTCATCACCCATCATGGATCCATGGCGAGCAGACGTAGCAGAATGCTTATGGGTGTAGCACCTCAAATTTTCACCTCACATTTGTATACACACATTTCATTTTTTAGGTCATTAACATCACATTAACATTGCATTATCATTTGCATGGTCCATCATGTCATCAGTCAGGCTGGTCAGGAGATTCAACTGTACAAGGCCACAAGAGAATTCTCCATGAGATCAAAGCCCTAGGGTTGGTACAAGGAGTTCATGTGACCCAAGGATCATTTTGAAGTGGTTTGGCCAAGTATTGAAAGCTCAAGGCTCATCAGTCCATGTGCAATTCATCTGACACCCTAAAAAGTCAACAGAAGTCAACTGTCAATTCAACTGTGGATTTGGAGGTGGGAGATGGTTAGAGATGCCTCATTCATGTGTAAACAAGTCTCATTTGACATCTCAAACACTCACATTGAAGAATTTGAAGTCAAATCAAGACTTTCCAAAAATAGTAAGTGACCTGTAATTTGAACTTTCCAAAAATGGCAAGGTTTTGGACCAACTTCAACTCAAGATTACATCATCAAGAAAGCTTCAAATGAAATGTTTTCCAACATGAAAGTTTTAGATCTTTCTCTCCCATTTCCAAAAAGTCCAAGATCATCAATTTCTCATGTGTGGTTAAGGAGATATGATCAAAGCTTGACAAAGTGTGGTTTGAACTTCAAATGGGCATAACTTCTCAACCAAAAGGCCAATTTGAGTGGTTCTTTTTGCATATTGCTCCTTATAACATGTATTTTCCAAGCAGGGCATCGATTGACATGAAATCTCATTTACATGGCATTGGTTCAATCATGAAGATTTTTGTGGAAAATTGCATAAACTCATTTTGGTGTAACATGAGCATACCAAATCATTTCCAACATGTGCATGGAAGGTTTTTAAGTCATTTTAAGCCTTGAACATGCACTGTTCACGTGCATGGGGTGCATGGAGCATGAAAATCCATTTTTTGCATTCACACCAAAAAGTCCCTAATCTCATTTGCATTGTGCCTAATCCTTCCCTAAACATGATTAACATGGACTATAAAGTCTTAAACCATAACTGTTTTTCACAATTACCAATTCTAGATCTAGAATCACAAAAAATCTCAAAATTTTCTCTCACTTTTTCTCAAAAATTCTTCAAACCTAAACACTTTCTCTTGCTTAATTCATCATCATGAGGTATTGTTGAAGATTTTGGGACGAAAATTCAGCAGAAATCGTGACTGTTTTGTTCATACTCAAAGAGTGGAGCATTAATGGTGATGTGAAATTCAGTTGAATTCAAGAGCATTTGAGCTTCTACTTCATCATCATCCATCTCAAGAAGCACGTTGGAAGAAGATCTGAGCATTGCCAAGTCTTGGAAGCACGTGGATTCAACTCTGTTCATCAAGAGGTTACAATTTCGACCTCTTTAATTCTCAAAATTGTTGTGCCTATTGTATAGTTCATAGATTGGTGATGAATCTGAGCTTTGAATGAGTTGAAATGATGCATTGTACGCAAAGATCCATGTGATTCCAGTTTGGATGTTGTTTTTTATTTCTTTCGATCCACGCATTTGATGATGTTCTTCCATGAAATGATTATTGATCTTTGGTGTATGAACCATGACAAATCGTTTGGTGTAATTTTTGTGGATTTCTGGAACGTTTTGAGAAATTCTGGAAAATAGGATGAAGATCTTCATCCTGTTCTTCATGTTCATGCGTTTCCAGTTTTGCTGGGGATTTACCTAGGGAATTACCTGTGAAATGCATAGCGTTACCTGCGGAACGCATAGGAGTTACCTGCGGATTTTTTGAATCCAGGAAGGGCGCGCGCTTAGGGTTTGTAGGTCAAAACGCCAGCGTTTTGTGTTTGGCGCGCATGTAGGTTTGAGTTGTCACATACTTCGATTCTCAGCCGTGCCACTTCTTTCAAATGCTTCATTATATTTTCCATACATTTCATATGCTATGCTTCATGTTTTTTTATTTTTTCATGAACATCCAAAATTCACAACAAATTGAAGATTGATCCAAAAATTATGAGATTCTTTGCATTGTGATCCTGATTTTGCCTACTATTTTTTGAGCATTAATTACAAAGTTGTGCATGGTTGAATAGTTTTTGGTGCTAGGAGACTTGAACATGTATGCATTCTTGACCTTGCTTTGCCATATCATTTGTGAAATGCTGGGTTTTGATCCAATGATTATGAAATTTTGCATGCTATAACTAGACACATTGCTTGACATTTTGGTGTTGATTTGGTATTTTTATCAATTACCCTTGCTGTTTTATGAATGTGCTAAGTTAGGTGTGACAATTTGTGTCACACCTTGTGATGTTCAACTTGATTGATGTGTTTTCCATGCCAAATGATCTCCAATTGCCTTGATTTTTTGTATGATGCATGCTATAGATGTTGTGATTGCTCATGAATTTTGTTGGAATTTTTGAGATCATTTCTGATTTAATTGAGATTTTTCATTCTGGATGGTCACATTTGAGCTTTTAAATTGCCTTGAATTTCATTTGATCATGAAATGCTTGTGGATTATCCAATGAATGTGAAATTTTGCACACTACTTCTAGACATGTTGAGTGTTGTTTTGGCTTTGGTTTGAGGTTTTTACCATGATCCATCTCTGTTTTATGTCTATGCTAAGTGGATGTGACAATTTGTGTCACACATGTGCTTGTTGTGGTTGTCTTGACTTATGCTTTGTGATTGCCATACCTATTGATGTCCAATGCCTCTAATTTTTTGTGTGATGATCATGTTGTATGTCCTGTTTACTCATGAAATTTTCCAAGATTATTTGAATCATTTTTGATTTAATGTGCATTTGTTTCTTCTGATGTCACAATGTGGTCACAACTTGCATACCTTGCCATGTTTGGTTCATGAAATGCTTTTGGTTAATGATATTGATATGGGACCTTTTGGATTGTGTTCTTGATTGAATGAAGTTGATTCATGTTGAATTTCACGTTCTGTTTTGAATTTTTTCTCCATCTTTGACCCTAGGCCTTGACCTGGTGGTTTGTGACTCATAGTTGAGCTTTGATTTCAGGTTTACACATCCAAGTCCATAGTCGATGATGCTTCCTCACTTGAGCATTGATGTTTGCTATAGATGTTGGCTAACCTTGAGTTGTTTTGTAGGCTTTGAGACCAAGTGGCTTAATAGCTTGTGCCTTGCTCACTGTTGCATTGCTTGCTTATCTGTCTGATTGTGTGATTGACTGTTGTCTGTTTGATTGTTTGAATTGTATACTGATTGGGTTAGATTTTTTCAGGTACCTAAGTTGCTTTGAGTTCTTATTGAACTTGCTTTGCTAGCTTGTGGGTTGCTTAACCTAGGTATAACTCTCTGACTTCATGTAGTCTGGAAGACCTGTCCTGTTATGTGGGCAGGCACCTGTCTGAAGCCCTCCTTAAGAGGCAATGCTTGTGGTTGTTTATTTTTGTGCCAAGCAGGAAAAGTCCTCTTATGAGGCAATTGGCAGATAAAAGAGATATGCAATCCATCTCCTGCTATTCAGTGTGTCATTCACTTTGCTCACACACCTTGTGTTGATGCATTGTGGATAATAACCCAAGATCTATGTTGTGTTAGTCATCTGTGGAGAAGAGTTCCTACATTCTGAACTCCCACATCTTATATTTTTGAGTCAAGCTCTCCCAGGCCAGGGATAAGAGCTGTGAGGTCTTACCCTCACTTCCCATTTCATCTACTTCACCCTAACTCTCAATGTTAGGGTTAAGAGCTAACTACACCCGATTCCAGTTGGCTTGTGTTTCACAGCCTAACCTTGTATGAGCCCATCTGTGTGCGTATAATGTGTGTGCTTGCTTTGTGTGCTTGTATGTATTTGCTTGTGCTGTTTAGGATAGCTTGCTTCTTGTGCAAGTTAGATAGAAACCTCAACCTAGGACCATGGTGAATTTACATGATAACTATTAGGCTCGAGTCAGTCTCCCTTCTAGTTTGTCGTTTCCCAGTCTCTGGTTAGGTTAGAAGTCCTTTTTCCCTGTGTAGGGGAACTACGTCGCCCTGATCCTCATACCAGATGAGGTACGTAGGCAGGAGATGAGCTGATCTCTCCGGGCGCCCTTTTCTTTTTCAACCCCCTTTGCGTGTGTTTGGAGTCTGACGTAAGTCCATCGATTGGCAGTCAGTTTCCTGTGTTTGTTTGTCGTGCGCTTGGAGTCTAATGTAAGTCCAGCAATTGGCAGTTGGTTTCCTGTGTGTGTTTTGTTGGTTCGGAGTTTGATGTAAGTCCAGCGATTGGCATTCGGTTTCCATGTTTGCTTGTTTGTGTGGAGTCTGACGTAAGTCCAACGATTGGCAGTCGGTTTCCTGTTTGTGTTTTGTTTGGCGTGCGTTAGCCGAGCTACGAGTGCTCTGATTCTTCTCCTGTCAGAGAAGATACGTATGGGTTCTTCCCCTGGACCATATTCACAGATTTCCCATGCTCGGGCAATGGGTTCTTTGTAACATTGGGGCCTGAGTCCTCGAAGCTCAGGATACCGCACCGCATAAGGTCTTGCACCTTGGTCTTCAACGGAAAGCAGTTTTCGATATTATGACCCGGAGCACCGGAGTGATAAACACAGTGCTGGTCTGACTTATACCACCACTGAGGATTTGCAGGCACAGCTGGAGGATCCCTTGGAGTAACCGGCTTCCTTTCCAACAAGGAAGGATACAATTCAGCGTATGACATAGGAATCAGATCGAAGCTGATCTTCTTCCTATCATAATTCAGATTAGCCTGATTGTTGGTACTGCCACGAGGCTGGTAAGCCTGTTGCTGTGGACGGTGCTGTTGCTGATACTGAGGTTGCTGTTGATGCTGATGCTGCTGAGGCTGCTGATACTAAGCATTATCTCTGAAAACAGGTGCTATATGAGCCACCTGGTGCTGATTACTTGCACGGCGTGCCGGCCTCCTCTGAACAGAGGGTCTTCTGGATTTAGTATGGGATTGTACAACATGTGCCTCCCCATCCTTCTTCTTAAACGCCCCATACCGTTTAGAAGAGCTCTCATCTTTAGCCAAACGTCCTTCACGGACTCCTTCCTCCAGACGCATCCCCATGTTCACCATCTCGGTGAAATCAGAGGGAACACTCGCTACCATCCGCTCATAATAAAAAGAACTAAGAGTCTTCAGAAAGATCTTAGTCATCTCTTTCTCTTCCAGCGGAGGAGTAATCTGAGCAGCCAACTCTCGCCACCTCTGGGCGTACTCCTTGAATGTCTCCTTATCCTTCTGGGACATGGCCCTGAGTTGATCACGGTCAGGCGCCATATCAACATTGTACTTGTATTGCTTGACGAAGGCTTCGCCAAGATCATTGAAGGACCGGATGTTTGCACTATCAAGGCTCATATACCAGCGAAGAGCCGCACCGGACAAACTATCCTAGAAATAATGGATCAGAAGCTGATCATTATCTGTTTGTGTAGACATTTTTCTGGCGTACATGACCAGATGAGCAAGAGGGCAGGTGTTCCCCTTATACTTTTTAAAGTCAGGCACTTTGAATTTGATCGGAATTTTAACATCGGGAACAAGGCAAAGTTCAGCAGCAGACTTGCCAAACAGATCTTTCCCTCTGAGAGTCTTCAATTCCTTTCGCAGCTCAAGGAACTGATCATTCATTGCTTCCATCTTCTCATTAACATCTGGGCCCTCAGACGGCTCAGAATGATAGACGGTGTCGTCTACCCGAGGCATGGTATGCACGACAGGAGGAGCAGCAGCAAGGACCGGGCTAGATGCCGGCATAGAAGCAAAAGTTGGTGCTGGAATATCAGGCATGAAACCTGGAGGCATTCCCCAAGGAAACCCGGCTGGCATAGCATGAGGCGCGAAATGAGCACTGGCAGCTGGCACAGTCGGAGCTACAATTTCAGATATCACCGTCCTCTGGGGAGGAGTTGTAGGCGGTTGAGAAGGTTGGTTCTGAGCAGCAAGGAGTTGCTCCATCAAAGCGCCAAGTCTGGCGACCTCTTCCTTCAATTCGCGGTTCTCTTGCTCAAGTTGATCCATTACTCTGGCAGAATTGGCTCTTGTATAGTACCGGTGAGTCAGCTTGTCTTCAAAATAAATGAAGAGCACAGAGTTAGGCCACAGACAAGAAGACCAGAACAACCTGCTTATGCAAAATGATGCATGCAATGTTCGTGCATATGCTTTGTTTTTATTTTCAAGGAACCCTTAGGGTATTATTTGCAAATTTTAATTTTTAAGCATTTAATAACATATGGAAATATCTCATCAAATATATTTTTGAAACAAAGAAGTATAACACTTTTGATCATTACAAAGAGAAAAGGAAAATAAACATCCTATGGATCCATAGAAGCTCAGGATGCTGGAAGATGAGATGCACACAGCTTCTTGATCTCTCTCTCATAGGCTGCTTCCATATCCGCTTTCTCCTTCGCAAGTCGATCATACTTCCTCTTCAAGAACTTGGAAGATTGAGGAAGCAGAGAAGTCCAAGTATCATTCGGATCATCGATCACCTGATGCTCGAGAAACTCGATCAGAGCGTCCTTCTCCTTCAGTCGTTAAAGCAACTCTTCTCTTTCACGGATCCAAGCACGTGAAAGGTCTTCTTCTCTCAACTCCTCTACGCCTTGGGTGGGGAGGGTTGAAGGCCCAGCCACATCCAACGGTGCAGGTCTCAGATGATCATACGGCATAAGGTATACAGCCGCTCTCTGTCTGACCCAAGAGGTATATGGTTCCAAAGCAATGCAGTTCTTCGGACCTAGCTCATTTCTGGTCTTCTTGTATATCTTGCGCCAAGCGCGGACAAATCTGGCTTTCAGGCCTTGGGGATCTTTACCCTCCTGAAAGAATACACCCTCTAACAGAATGTTATGAGGTTTATCCTTTAGGGGGAACCCAAGCTGACGACGTGCTAGAATAGGATTGTAGCTGATCCCCCCACATGTACCAAGAAGAGGCACATTAGGGAATTCACCACAATAATCAATAATCTGCACAGTATCATACACGCGATCATACCAAGAGATATCATCATTAGTGAGAGACATGAGTCTCTAAGACCAACGTAGACATCCCTTGTTCTCCTTGAAAGCAACAGTCTGCGGTAAGTGCGAAATAAACCACATATACAGCAGAGGCAAACAGCACACAATAACTCCTCCACCCTTTGCATTCCTCAGATGCAAAGAGACATAGGCATCACCCAACAGAGTCGGAACGGGATTAAGAACTGAGAAGATCCTAATGGCGTTCACATCCACAAATTTGTCGATGTTGGGGAACAACACCAAACCATAGATGAGCAGCACAAATAAAGCCTCAAAGGCATCCTCACTCCTGGCCTTCCCATACATGGTAGCTTGAGCAATGAGGAACTCAGAAGGGAGACCCTGAATTCCACCTTTGGTAGTCAGATTAACTTTAATCAATGCTTCATCTATATGTAACAAGTCTGCAATCTCTCGAGCAGTCGGAATACTCTCTAAGCCACTGAACGGCACCTGATCCAGAATCGGGATCCCAATAAGATGAGAATACTCCTCCAAAGTAGGCAGCAACTAGAAGTCCGAGAAAGAGAAGCAGTGATACAAAGGATCATAAAACTGAGCCAGAGTACTCATCAGTCCCTCATCAACCAGAGTAGTCAACAGAGGCAGAAGCTTCCCATAGCGAGCTTTGAAACCCAAGGGATCTAGTACATAGGGTGTCAGATCCCTTAACTCTTTCACATCAGGCTGTCTAAAGCTGTACTTCTTTGTATGCCTTTTTGGTCTTTCCATGTCTGAAAATTTTGCAAATAAACCCTTTAAGTTCCTTGAAAATTTTCTGATTTTTTCTGATGACATGAATGCAGATGAATGCATGAATGCATGAATGCAACAATCACACTCAAGGATCAAGCAAGCCACACCAAACAAAGGTCATGGGAAAGTTCACTGTATCCCTAATATCAATCATCCATTTTGGTGGATTTAGGTTTTCACCTTATCAACACCCAAGTTCCATTGATATTAACGGTACATGAACCGGCTTGAACATCCTTAATATCAACCATCCATTTTGGCGGATGATAATTTTCACCTTATCAACGCCCAAGTTCCATTGATATTAAGGATATTTGAACGACTCAACCACGAATCACGGGTTTGCTGAGAGTCACGAGCATGGGGTCTTGGTTAAGAACCACCCAAAGGGAGTGTACTAGGGTTTAAACCTGCCGAGCATGTTCTACAAGAGGTTCCCATAATCATCGTCCCATCTTTCGGATATTATCGGAGGAACGAATACTCGTATTCCAAGAATATTCTCAAGAGAGACTCTTATGAGTGTAGTATCGCGTAACAATCGCATCAGATCTGACATCTGAACGACCTCCGCACTACGTCCTAAAAATAGGCCAAGATGGGCTTGGTAAACTACGGTCCTTGGCTTCTAAGGCACATGATTGAAAGAATAATGCCTAACCACAAATAACTTGTGTGACATTATTAATCCAACATGACCTCCACCAAGTGAATGGACTCGCAAGTCAACTGGCTAAGGAATACTCCACACCAGTCAACAAGACTACGCCATTCTCCTATCCTAGAGTGCACTCGAGTTCGAGTATAGAACTCATCTCACAGAGATCACCAAAGCAAACAACAATTGTATATCAAGCAATTCAAACATTACAATCAATACAGTTATCCCAAATTGTACAAAAATATGTCAAATAACACATAAACAAATATCATACAACAAGGGTGAAAAGTAGGCAAAACTGCCAGGGAAGGTCTAATGTTATCCCCAGCATAGTCGCCACTTTTCTGTAGCAGTGTATTCGTCACTTTATGATTTATTGATTAAATCAAAAGCAAAGCATACAAAGAATCGAGTCGCCACCGCACTTTTATTTATCCAAAGGATTGGCTAAAAAGCGAACAGAAGCCTAAGAAGTTTTACACATAGAAAACTAATGAAAAGATCAGAGAATCTGGGTAAGGGGTAAATTACGCAATGGTAAGGTGTTAGGCACCCAAAACGTCCTAGGTACTCCTAGGGAGCCCTTTTCACACTTGTTGTATAAAAATGTTTATTTGTTTATGACATATTGTGCAAACATGATTGGGAAGATGAGAAAAGAATGTACAAGTTATTATTTTTGTGTTTGAACGGATGAACCCGTTGCCTACGTACCTTCCATGAAAGGTAAGGATCAAAACGCCGTAGTTCGGCTAAAAGATTTCCAAAATATCAGTGAGTTCATTTTAAAACAAGAGCACTAAGGCTTTTCATTCTCAACGGGAGAAAACTCAACCAAGACCAACAATCCACCATGCAAGGATAGCTTCAACATACTAGTGAGGGGTTAACCCTATAATAAGTATGGAAGACTTACAATCAACTCACTAAGGATGTGGTGAGATTTACATCAACCACTATAAGAATTGAAACCTATGGCTAATGTATGAAAACATATCAACAATGGACAAAGCCACAAAACAATTGAATGGGTGAAGTTAATTGATTATGAGTATTTACAAAATATGGTCAAAGTATGATTAGGATTCAATTCAAAGAAGTGTTATGAAAATGAAGTTTGAAAAAGTCAAAGGCCTAAAGGTCCAGGTTTCTAATTTGAAAAGACATGAAAATGTTTGCACACTATGTATTTCAAGTTTTAAAAGTCAACAAGTGAAAGGGGTTTTGAAACAAAAAGGATGTGGATGAAGGAGTGTAAAACTTCCTAGAAGTTCACCTCTTGAAATCATATAGAAGATGATTCAAGTGTGTCCTTTGGAATGAGGCAACAATGCAAGTAAGCAAATAAAAGCCAGGTGATACCGGATGCCAATCAATGGACTTACACCAATCTCACAAACAAAGGTGGATACCGGATACCAATCAATGGATTTACACCAATCTCCTAAAACAAAACAATGATACCGGATGCCAATAAATGGACTTATACCAATCTCACAAACAAAAAGCGGATACCGGATACCAATCAATGGATTTACACCAATCTCCTAAAACAAAAACCATGATATCGGATGCCAATAAATGGACTTATACCAATCTCACAAACAAAAAGCGGATACCGGATACCAATCAATGGATTTACACCAATCTCCTAAAACAAAAACCATGATACCGGATGCCAATAAATGGACTTATTCCAATCTCACAAAGCAAAACAAAACATGGATATCAGATGCCAATCTATCTGGACTTATACCAATCTCCACAGGATGATCATAGGAATACAAATGCCAACAACATGGACTTACAATTGCATCCTCACATACAACAAACAAACAGAAACACTAAGCAAGGAGGACATAAGTGGCCAATGAAATGGTCTTACACTCAATCCCTTCCAAATCATAGGAACAATGGCCAATGAGTGGACTTACTGTTGATTCCTCAATGGACAAGCAAAAATGTCACAGAGATATGAAATGATGATCATGCAATAATGAATAATTAATGATGATAAATGCACAAAGGCAAACACACAAATGTACAGATGAACCAGAAAGCAATCAATGATTCAGTTAGCACACACTATATCCAAGCAATTAGGCTCAAGCAAAGGTTAAACTTAATAGTCAACTGGAATGGGGTAAGTGGTGCTCTTAACCTTAACATTGAGAGTTAAGGTGAAGCAGATGAAAGGATATGAGGGGTGTGCCTCATGGCACTTATCCCTGGTCAGGGAGAGCATTGAATATCAGAAGGTGTGGGAGTTCAGAAAGTTAGAACTCTCTCCACAAGTTAATGACTCTATAGATCTTGGGGTAAGATCCACAATGCTACAACATGTAATGTGAGCAAAGGGATGACACACAGAATAGTAGGAGATGGACTACACATCTCTTTGATCTACCAATTGCCTTATCAAAAGGACTTTTCCTGCTTGGGGACAAAGATAAACAATCACAATCATTGCCTCTTAAGGAGGACTTCAGACAGGTGTCTGGCCAAGTAACAAGCCAGGTCTTCCAGACTACATGAAGAAGAGAAATTATACCTAATTGGTTAAGCAACCAAGCAAGTTCAAAGTGAACTTAAGCAACTAAGGTACCTGAAAACAATCCAACTCAATCAGTACTCAATTCAAAAAATCAAATAGATAATCCAACAGTCAACAGATAATACACAATCAACAATCAAGACTACATTGTGCAAGGCACGAGCTCAACTCAAATGAGCTAAGAGCAACCTACAAAACAAGATAAAGTTAATCCATAGCAATCAAACAAAACAACTCAAGCCATGTGAATTAATCTCCTTAAAGCCATATGCTTCTTAACCTGAAAACAAACTCAAACATGAGAAGCAAACCCTTAGGCCAAGGCCTAGGGTCAAAGAAGGAGAAATAATCCAAAACAGAACATGAAAATTTACAAGAATCAAGATTAATCAATCAAGAACAATATCCAAGTGGTCCCATATCAAAATCATCAACCAATTTCATTTCATAAACAAATCATGTCAAAGCATGCAAGTTGAAAGCTCAATGAGGCAAACAGAATGAACCAATTCAAATCAAATCAAAAATGGCTCAATAAATTCCAAGGAAAATCAAGCCTAAATATAACACATCAAATGATCAACACACCAAAAATCAAGGCATTTGGATAAGTATAAGCATGTCAATTAAAATCATCAAGTCAAGGTAAGCATAAACAAGCTCAAACAAGACCACAAATGGTGCATCAAGTTAAGGCAATCCTAAAACAGAAATGGCATAAGATAAATGACTCAAACCAAAGCCAAGACAAACTTCAATGTATCTAGAATACATGTGCAAAATTTCAAGTTCATATGATAAGGCATAAGAATTTCACAAATCATGAAAGTTCAACACTCATCAAAAGTCCAACAATGACAATCCAGCAAAGAAAATCTCAAACAAATTGGAAATGGCTTCAAACATTCTACAAAAAATCATGATCCATCCTAACATCCAGAAGAAGCATCATGCAAAAATTCAGATCATTTGGCAAGGTAAATAAAATCAGCAAGTTGAACAAGAAATGGTGTGATACACATTGTCACACCTCCATTAATCACATCATAACTCAACATCCAGAAATTAGAAAAATGCAAACTCTATACCAAAAGATCAATCAAAGTGTCTAGATTAAGCATGTAAATTTTCAGCTTCATTGGATTAACCATCATCATTTCACAAACAAAATAGCAAGCAAGGTGCAATGTATCACATGCAATCATAAACCCTAGGCTAAAACAAAATTCAACCGTGCACAAATTCTGGAAAAGTATCCAGAAAATAGAAGACATCATGAAGATCATTGTGCAAAAAATTTCATGTGATTTGGATGCATATTTTTTTAGTTATGAATTTTTAAGTGGAGAGAAAAATTAAAAAAAATGCATGATGAAGGCATATGAACATGTATAGCATAAGTGAAAAATGCAAAAAGCCAAAAATGAGAAATGCGCTGGTCCGGAATCGAACCGCGTGTGCATTCAAATGTGAGCGTGCTTAAGTGAAACGCACCGTTTCACTTAAGCCTAGTTGGCGCTGAAAACGAATTTGGACCAATCAAATGGCCACGCAGTGATGACTTGTACCAATACATGAACATTAACAAGAATCCGCATGCAAAACACGCCAATGAAGATCAAAACGGATCTGGAAATAGAAACCCTAGCTGTTCATACGCATTCATCATGTTCATCAATCATCAAGATCCAAACATCACAGAAATCTACCAAACATACATCAATCGATTCATCTTGCATCACACATCAATAATCCAGCATCAATTTAACCTAATTCTAATTGTATCAAATGAATCGAGCAGAACAAGTTTCAACTATCAAACTTCAAATCATGATAACTGACTCAATACAGCATGAAAATCCACGATCTAAAGTTCATTATAATCAGCAATGAAGGATCTACAAGATGCACCTAACGATTTCAAGAATTATGAGGATTGAATTCTAACCTCAATGATGCAACAGAAATGAAATCGTGCTTCTCAGGCTTGGAAAGGTTGAAACAGAAGTTCTACAACGCTTGAATGAATGAATGAATGAAGGATTTCAGCTCAACAATGCTTGATCTCGATGGAATCTTCAACTGCCATGGTTATGCACAAGCTTCACAGTCCAAGATTCATGCAGAGTTCTCCACAATCTTGCTTCAATAAACTTCAATTATGCTTAGAAATGATGAACATAACAAGAAGCCAGCAAAAAATATGAAGAAACTCGATGGAAAAGTTGAGAGAAATTTGAGAGCAAAAGTTTAGATCTGAAATTCTGAAGTTTTTTTTTTAGCATTTCTGTTATGATTATGCTTAAATACCACCTGCTAATCAAACTCACTAATCATGCTTAGCCAAAAACCCAAGAATTAGTGAAATTGACATGTTTATGCAAATTGGCCAAGACACCCTTATGCTCATGCAAGGCAATGGAACAATGCGAAATTCACTTGGAGCAAGTTTAAAAATCTGTTTTGATGCAAATGAGATTGGTTGGAAGTGAATAAAATGCATAATTTTCAAATTCACACTTTCCCTCCAAAATTCAAATTAAGTTCAAGTGAAAAAATACAATATTTTTGTGATGAGAATTGATGAAATGTGATGCATGATTATGATAGTGCACATCAAGATGGAAATGTCACAAAAAGAACCATTCCATTTGGCCTTTTGATGCAAAAGTTATGCAAGCTTGAAGTTCAAAATTTCTTGGCAATGATTGATCCATAACTTTTCAACCACAAATGAGAAATTCATGTTCTTGGACTTTTTGGAAAGGTGAGAGCAAGATCTTCAACTTTCATGTTGGACAAAATTTGATTTGAAGCTTGCATGGTGATGTAAACTTGAGGAGAAGGCCTTTCCATTTTTGGCAGTTTGAAATTACAGGTCACTTACTATTTTTGGAAACTTTTATCTGACCTCAAATTTTCCATTGTTGATGTTTGAAATGTTATATGAGACTTGTATGGACATGAATGAGGTCTCTCTAACCATCTCCCACCTTCAAATCCATGATTGAATGCACAGTTGACTTGTGTTGACTTTTCTAGGGTTTCAGCTGACTTGGCTGTGATCTGATGAAATCCAAGCCTCTACCACTTGAGATCTTGATCCAAAATGATACCATGGTTCATATGAACTCTTGATGAATGATCATGGTGCCCAAATTCTTCAGAATGGCCACCATCTATAGCTCAATGAATGCCTTTGACTGGTTTGACCTAATGTTGCTTCATCTGCAAGTAACAAGGTTAGATGATAATATTTTTGTACTTTTGGTTAGCAATCAAATGAAAAGCAATGATATACAAATGCTAAACATACTTGGTGATCAAGAACCACTCTCAAAAGACAAACCACCCACAAGGAGGAAGGCAAGGTGCACAATGATCCTTGAGGCAATGATATGATATGATGTGATGCTATGAGGGATCTTAGGGACAAAATTGGGGTCTTACAGATGCCCCTATTTAAGGTCATTCTAGCCGGAGAAGTGAAGTTTAGAAATCTTCATCTCGACGCGGTAGAATGGGCTTAAATAACAGTAATGAGACAAATTTTGGTCCCTAAGAGACCTCATGATGCAGATGTATGCATGTAAAAGACACAAACTCTGTGGGGATATGGTTCACACAGAAGAAAAGACGATCCATCGGAGTAATACACTCACCAGGAACAGAGACTCTAACAGGACTCTTATGGGGGCACTTATTGGGGATAGAAAGAAAAAGAGATGCGTGAGCAGGACACGACTCTGAGTCGGGGAAAACAGAAAACAGACCGGAGACTTTACTGTGGAAGTAAAGGACTCAAGCTGGGGATCAGAGGGTTTCCAAAGGAAAACACGTCCATTGGAAAGACACAAGCTGACTCAAACTATCCACAAGGGATACTTCGGATGAAAATCCGGACTCGGACCAGAAAAAGATTCACAAAGAACCTCCTTGCCGGGGAAGAATTGCATACATTGGGGAAAACGCCAATACAACAAGGGTAAAATCACAACAAGAAACTCCACCGGGAAAGGTCTAACAAAGAGACTCCTGGGGAAAAGCAACAAGGATGAGGTGTTACCGGTATAAGGGTAACAAACTCAGGAAGAATGAAATATCTAAGACCGGTATAAGGGTGAGAGATATCAATCAACCAAACATCTGAGAAAGACCTGAAAAAGGTACATCAACTCAGGAAAATCTGACTCCACAGGGGACCAAGGTCATAATAGGGAGCAGAAGGGAAGGAACACCAGGGATACCGAAGTATATAATAGGTGACCGACCGAAGTGTGAATTGGTATATATGCCAAAACACTCATCATCCGAAAGGAGGGCTTGAAAAAGCAAATCGACTTACAGGATGGATATTCGAATCCGCAACGGGAAAACGAATCTTACTCAAATGGGGACACAAACCCAAAGAGTGCATGAGATATAATATCCATTACCGTCAGAACGTGGATAGAATACTCGCATGAGATATATTATCTATTACCGTCAGAACGTAGATAATACACTCGCATGGAAGGAAACACCAGGGATACCAGGGTATATAATAGGTGACCTACCGAAAACGTGAATTGGTATATATGCCAAGACACTCATCATCCAAAACACAAACTGGTTAAAGGATGGATATTCGATTCTACAAAGAATACGAATCTTACTCTACCGGGGAAGATCAACAAAGGTCTCCAACCAAAGAGCGAAAGAGATATATTATTCATTACCGTCAGAACGTGAATAATATACTCGAAAAGGAAGAGACACCAGAGATACCGATTAGGGCATATAATAGGTGGTCAACCAAAAAGAGAGACAATCGATACCAAGCATCCGGGTAAACGAAAGACAACTCAAAGGATAAATTGCAAGCATCCGGCAATTATCCAACAACAAAATATTCGACTCCGCAAAAGGGAAATAACGAATCTTACTCGACCGGGGAAACACAAACGGCTTCGACTGAAGAGTGCATGAGATATATTATCCATTACCGTCAAAATGTGGATAACATACTCGCATGGAAGATTATCCACAACCGGTTACTGGGTTGATAAAGGATAAATCGACCGAAAAGAAAGGCATCAAGATACCAAACTAGGTATATAATGATGACCAATCAAAGGGAGCAACAATCATTACCAAGCAAACGGGTAAATGAAAGAAAACTCGCTGGGGATGAATTGCAAGCATCCGACAATTACCCACAAGAACTAGCTAGGGATGCATTGATAAACAATCAATGATCCGGGGAATAAATCACTAGCAAACGGTGAAAGGACCCACTGGCGACTTCAAAGGATACAACATTGCAAGCATACGACAATGATCCAGAAGACTTGCTGGGAATACAATTACTAGCAAGCGGCAATTGCCCAAAAGCAAGGGGGAACATCAACATCGAACAACGAATGAAGATAACCACAAAGAGTAACCATCATCGGTTAGGATGAACAACAAGGTTAACTCTGCAAAGGGGAGAAATTAGGGTTTATAACTACCGAATACGGGGTAGAGTACCAAAACTCTGGCTGAGGAAACAAGAGGTGTACCACTACCGACTACTGGATAGGGAACCAAAGACTCAGCTGGGGATAAAATTGCTAGCAACCGGCAATCATCCACCTGTACCACGAGGCACAAACTCCGCTGGGGAGAAAAACACAACATCATAAAAAAAAATCCGCCATCAACCAGAACGAACCACAAAGGTTACCTCTGCTAGGGGAAAAGAGATAGGACTTACAACTACCGAATACGGGGTAGTGGCCAAATCAACTCTTGCTGGGGAAAAGGGTATATAACCATAAATTCCACCAAGAAGAGGGAACATAGGACTTACAACTACCGGTTATTGGGTAGAGGCCCAAAAAGATTCCGCTGGGGGATAAAAGAATTAATGCCGGTTACTGGGCAAATCATTCATTTATTCCACAGGGAAGCACAAGAAACGGTTGACAAATGGTCAAATCGGGATTAAACCGAAAAGACAGACAGAATCAAAATTCGTCCTATGAGGATATAACTCAATAGGAAAATCCATCCCAATATATGTTGGGAGGAAACGGAAGAAACCGTCATCCACGAGGATAATCTCAGTGGGGAACTGCAAAAGGAAAAACAGACACTTTCTGCTTATGGGGCGGACTCTATATTGAGAGATTAGACGCCCGACATCTGCTTGGAGGAGATCTATTGGAGATCTATATCACCCATAGCAGGAGACAACAAACAAGAGATATATGGCGAAAAATGCAACATGAGTATCTGCATGTTTATGATTATGCATGAATATGCGTAATTTATGTTTGATGAATGCTGACAAAACAGACATATCTTAACACAAACAGGCCCAGGAATCAGACGCCCGATACTATACTTCCAGGGGAAGAACCAACTGGAAAGCCGATCTGCAGGAGGTCTACATGCTGAAAAGCCAAGATCCGCGGGGAGGCAAAAGGTCAAAGATATCACCAAAATCTGAGTAATGGATCAACAACAACCCAATTGGAGTACAGAAAGTCACAACAGGCACAAACAGCCACAAAGACAAATCTGTTGGGGAAACAGGAGAAATCCCAAAATATCTGCAGGGGGATCTTCAGCATCAACTGAGAAATAAGAATTCACTGCACGAGCGAAGACTGCTATGAAAGCAACTCGACGCAACTCCGCTGGGGAACAACCCACTGAGGGAGAACAAATCATCCATGTAGAATCTTCTGCACAAGCAACTCTCCCTGGGGAGAACACAAATAACTTATCCCATCGGGAATACACCCACTGAAGGAAACAGATCACACAAGTAGATTCTGCAACAAGCCACTCTACTGAGGATCAAACAGCAATCAGGAAATCAACCCAATCTGTGGATGATAGACCACCAACCCTACTGGGGAAACTGAGATTTCAACAAGCAGAAACCGCTACAAAAGCAACTCTGTCGAAGATACCAGTTCTGGAGGAGACTCTGAGGGAATACCACAGATACAATCCTGATTTTGTTGGGGATACCAACCCTATTGGGGATTTTGCAGAAATACAAACCACCAAACCACAAATCTACTGACGGATCTACTGGGGATTTTACTGAAGAATCCACTGAGGATACGGAAGAGAGCTAGGGATCAACCACTAAATGCTAACTCTTCTGAGGAGAACACCCACAACTGCTGAGGAGGAACATAATCACTGCCCTGCTGAAGGCTAAATGCTCTGATGGGGAGATAGCAACTCCGCTGGCGACTTGGCCTGGAAAAAAGGTACTGCTGGAACAAACGAAGTCTTCCACAAGCGCTCTGCCCTGGGGATATATCACAGATTCCACTAGCGACTGTGTTGAGGAAAGACAGCAACAACCCTGCTCGCGACAATGTTGGGGAAAACGGTAAAGTACTGGGATATCAATCCACCAACCACTGAATATTCGAAAAGAAAGCCACCATGCTGAGGAGAGAAACAACAACTCCGCTAGCGACTGTACTGGGGAGAAACGGAGTACCTGGGTTTCAAACCACCAACTACCGAATCTTCCAAAAGGAAAAACATCCATGCTGAGAGAGAATACTGCTGGAGAAGAAAACGAAATCTTCAACAAGCACTCTGCTTGGGGAACAACCCCGACAAAAGCTCTGCTTGGGGAACAACCCCAACAACAAAGCAGGATAAAGAGGATACAACCATGCCAGGAATATGAACAAATGTCTTACCTGTTGGAAATCATGCCACCCTTGGGAGAGCACTGAGAAATTCTTAAGTATCCTTTCATCATTGTGAATGTTCACTTTGTTTAAAACAACAATTTGAAAAAATTTATTTGTTGAAAACAATGACATTTTATCAATTAAAACATGCAAAACATTTGTTGAATTGAAACAAATAAGAGTGCAAATAATTGGATAAAAGCTCAAATTGATTTGATGGAATGGTAGCCTGCAAATGGCAAGACTCCATAGATCTATAGAAATTTGAAATCAGTGATATATATTGGAAGAGGGCTACATTGAACATAATGATCCTTTCTCTACCAATTTGAATCTCGATGTATTCGAAGCTTCAGTTGACGACGAATCGAGAATCTCTGGCGAAAAGACGGCTGCGGAACAGAAAGTCTTGTCAGGATGCAGTTACTTGCCAAATCCCTAATTTTTGCCTAGATTGCCCCAGGGTGAGGTACTCAATCTAGCGGGATGCAAATATATCCTTTTTTTCAAGTCTCTAACTTTTGCCTGGATCGCCCTTTCGGATTCTCCACCGAGACGCTCATTTTTGCCTAAGCCGCCCTTTCGGGTTTTTAACTTAGTGAGCTATTCTGTTTTTCATTTGCATATACTTTTTTTTTAGGCAAAGTATTTCTTAACTGCATCTGAATTCACAGGACGAGTGAAATCCTCCCCATCCATTGTTGTAAGCATCAAAGCTCCGCCTGAAAAGGCTCTCTTAACAACATATGGACCATCGTAGTTTGGAGTCCACTTGCCCCTGGAATCGGGCGCGAAAGACAAAACTTTCTTGAGCACAAGGTCACCTTCTCGGAACACGCGAGGCTTGACCTTCTTATCGAATGCTTTCTTCATTCTCTGCTGATATAACTGACCATGACACATGGCAGTCAATCGCTTCTCCTCAATCAAATTCAGTTGGTCATAACGACTCTGAATCCATTTAGCATCAGTCAACTTGGCTTCCATCAAGACTCTCAGTGATGGGATCTCCACCTCTACTAGGAGAACAACCTCCATGCCATAAACAAGAGAGAAAGGGGTTGCCCCTGTTGAAGTGCGGACAAATATACGATAACCATGCAAAGCAAATGGCAGCATCTCATGCCAATCTTTGTACGTAACTGTCATCTTCTGGATAATCTTCTTGATATTCTTATTAGCAGCTTCAATAGCCCCATTCATCTTAGGTCTGTAGGGAAAGGAATTATGGTGTGCAATCTTGAACTCAGCGCACAACTCATCCATCATCTTATTATTCAGATTAGATCCATTATCAGTAATGATCTTATCTGGCACACCATAACGGCAAATCAGCTGATTCTTGATAAACTTCACGACCACCTGCCTGGTCACATTCGCATATGAAGCGGCCTCAACCCATTTGGTGAAGTAATCAATTGCTACGAGAATAAACCTGTGTCCATTGGACGCTTTCGGTTCAATCATGCCGATCATGTCAATTCCCCACATAGAGAAAGGCCACGGTGATGAAATCATATTCAGAAGTGTCGGAGGAATATGAATCTTATCCGCATAAATCTGACACTTGTGGCATTTCTTCACATATTTGCAGCAGTCAGACTCCATTGTCAGCCAATAGTAGCCTGCTCTCAACATCTTTCTAGCCATGGCATATCCATTGGAATGAGTACCAAATGAACCCTCATGGACCTCAGTCATCAACAGGTTTGCTTCGTGTCTATCCACGCATCTGAGCAAAACCATGTCAAAATTTCTCTTATACAGCACTTCACCACTGAGGTAGAAACTGCCTGACAACCTTCTCAAAGTTTTCCTATCTTTCACAGATGCCCCAGGCGGGTATACCTGGTTCTGGAGGAAATTCTTGATATCAAAATACCAAGGCTAATCATCATTCACTTCTTCAACTGCAAACACGTGAGCTGGTCTATCCAAGCGCATCACAGCAATATTGGGAACTTCATTCCAATACTTGACCAGAATCATGGAAGCAAGCGTAGCAAGCGCATCTGCCATCCGATTATCCTCTCGAGGAATATGATGAAAGTCAACCTCTGTAAAGAACGTTGAAATCCTTCTTGCATAATCTCTGTAAGGAATGAGACCTGGCTGATTCGTCTCCCATTCACCCTTGATCTGATTAACAACCAGGGCCGAATCACCATACACATCAAGATGCTTGATTCTCAAATCAATACATTCTTCCAATCCCATAATACAGGCCTCATACTCAGCCATATTATTCGTGCATTTGAAAGTTAGCCTTGCTGTAAGCGGAATATGCGTGCCATGAGGAGTAATGATTACTGCCCCAATTCCATTTCCATACTGATTTACAGCGCCATCAAACACCATCGTCCATCTGGAACCAGGTTCTGGACCTTCATCAAGTGTAGGCTCATCACAATCTTTCATTTTCAAATACAAAATCTCCTCGTCTGGGAAGTCGTACTGAACAGACTGATGATCTTCAATCGGCTGATGCGCTAAATGGTCAGCCAAGATGCTACCTTTGATAGCTTTTTGAGCTCGATACTCGATATCATACTCAGACAACAACATCTGCCAACGGGCAATCCTCCCAGTTAAAGCAGGCTTCTCGAAAATATACTTAATTGGATCCATTCTGGATATCAACCAAGTAGTATGATTTATCATGTACTGGCGCAAACGCTTAGCAGTCCAAGCCAAAGCACAACACGTCTTCTCAAGCATGGAGTATCGAGACTCACAATCAGTAAACTTCTTACTGAGGTAGTATATAGCAGATTTTTTCTTCCCTGATTCATCTTGTTGATCGAGTACACAACCCATCGAGTCTTCAAGAACAGTCAGATACATAATCAGAGGTCTTCCTTCCACAGGCGGAGACAAGATCGGAGGTTCAGACAGATATTCTTTGATACTGTCGAAAGCTTTCTGGCAATCCTCGGTCCAATCATGAGACTGATCTTTCCGAAGGAGCTTGAATATAGGCGCACATGTGGCAGTCATGTGGGATATAAATCTGGAAATATAGTTCAAGCGGCCAAGAAAACCTCGGACTTGCTTCTCAGTTTTGGGTGCAGGCATGTCTTGTATTGCTTTGACCTTTGCAGGATCAACCTCAATACCTCTCTCGCTGACCACAAAACCCAACAACTTTCTGGAACAGACTCTAAATGTAGATTTGTTCGGATTCAGGCGAAGCCTGAACTTCCTCAGACGCGGAAAAAGCTTCAACAAATGCTCAACATGTTCAACTTCCGTTCGGGACTTAGCAATCATATCATCGACATAAACCTCCATCTCCTTGTGCATCATATCATGAAACAAGGTAGTCATAGCTCGTTGATAGGTGGCTCCGGCGTTCTTCAGACCGAAGGGCATCACTCGATAACAGAATGTTCCCCAAGGTGTGATGAATGTTGTCTTCTCCATATCTTCAGGTGCCATCTTGATTTGATTATATCCGGAAAATCCGTCCATAAACGAAAAGACTTTGAATTTAGTTGTATTGTCTACCAACATGTCAATGTGTGGTAGAGGAAAATCATCTTTTGGACTAGCTTTATTCAAATCTCTGTAATCAACACACATACGGACTTTTCCGTCCTTCTTAGGCACAGGCACAATATTGGCCACCCATTGAGGATATGTAGAAGTCACCAGAAACCCCACATCAATTTGCTTATGAACTTCCTCTTTGATCTTCACTGCCATATCTGGATGAGTTCTTCTGAGCTTCTGCTTCACAGGCACGCACTCAGGCTTCAAAGGCAGGAAATGTTGCACAATATCTGTATCTAAACCCGACATGTCTTCATATGACCAAGCAAAGATATCGGAATATTCTCGTAGCAACTCAATCAATATCTTCTTGACAGACTCTTCAAGAAGTGCCCCAATCTTTACCATACGAACACAATCCTCAGACCCCAAGTTGACTGTTTCCAAATCTTCGAGATGCGGCTGAATGATCTTCTTCTCGTGCTCAAGGAGGCGGGTAATCTCATCAGGAATCCCTTCAACATCATCTTCCTCTGCCTCGAATACAGGGAATTCAAAATTGGGAGATGGCGTTGGATCATTATGTTCAATGGATTTTAGGATCAACCTGCATAATGATTTTGGTTAATGAAAAACTTCAGAATTTAAACAAACAAATCATTATGCAGATGAAAAAGGTTGCTTTTATTCTTGTTTTTATGGGTTTTTTTGTGATCACTGGTTTCATGCAAAAAGCAAAAAGTGAAAACAAATAGAAAACAAATGTTTAACAATGCATTAATTGAATGGAAACATCATTGTATATATGCTGCCAACAATTTCATCACTTCTCCCTTTGGCATGGGAGAAGGGTTTTGAACAAAGTGAACAATTACTCTGATCTATGGATGACTGTAGGAACATCTACAGCGACCCAATTGTGGCAGACACCACCAGGTATGATGAAATTGTTCAGATCCTCTGCATCCTCTTCCAAGATAGCAGCAGCCTCTTCAGGTTGATCAGCATGGATGAATCCTGCACTCTTGAACAAACCTAGCTCGTTGAATGCCCTAGAGGAATAGCCAATGCCAGCTCGGGATTTATTGTCTTCAAGCTCAATCATCTTCCCCAAACCAGCAACCGCACCACATTCAATGGCCAGCTTCGCATCACGGTAGGAAGCAAATGAAGGAGACTTCTTCTCAATTGGTTCATCAATAGATAAAGCTTGGAAAGGAGTTCCAACTTCATCCTCAGCGTCAATATACGAGAAAGAAGACAAATGGCTAACCAGGAGAGCATTTTCTCCCCCTACCACAACCAGTTTCTTGTTCTTAACAAATTTTAGCTTCTGGTGTAGGGTGGATGTCACGGCGCCAGCCTCGTGAATCCATGGTCTACCAAGGAGACAACTATATGATGGGTGGATATCCATAACCTGGAAGGTAACCTGGAAATCACTAGGTCCAATCTTCCCCAATCACAGTCTTACGCGACCCATCAAATGCTTTCACAACAACACCACTCTGCCTCATGGGAGGCCTCTGATATGACAATCTGGAGAGTGTAGTCTTTGGCAATACATTTAGAGATGATCCAGTGTCCACCAGCACGTTGGACATGGCATCAGACTTGCAATTCATAGAAATGTGTAAAGCCATGTTGTGGTCTCTTCCCTCCTCAGGGAGATCAGCGTCACAGAAACTCAAAGTGTTGCAAGCAGTGATGTTTGCAACTATACTATCGAACTGTTCTATAGTGACATCGTGATCAACATAAGCCAGATCCAATACCTTCTGCAAAGCCTCCCTATGGGGTTCTGAATTCAGCAGCAAAGATAGAACAGAGATCTTGGATGGCGTTTGTAGAAGCTGGTCTACAACGTTGTACTCACTCTTTTTGATGAGCCTCAACATCTCATCACATTCTTCGTTCACAGCGCCACTCGGGCCAATAGAAGAATCAGGAGTCTTTTGTACAGAGGAGGGTTTGGCAACAGCAAGTGCCGGGTTCTGAACATTCACAGCCGTCCCAACCGGACGCTCAACAGTATCAGAAGCAACAACCCTAGCCTGAGGCTTAGACGCAGAAAATACTCGACCACTCCGGGTCAACCCACTTACATCAACAATATTGGTGACAGAAGTTGAAGGCAACGACACTTCTCTCCCATCTTCCACAGCAACGGGGTTATATCTGAACGGCATAGCTCGGTCAGAAGAATAAGGCATAGGACCTGCAGGCTTGATTATTAGGGAAGGAGAGACCTTCGGCTTGCTGCCATCATAACGAATGACAACAGGCTCGGGCAACTTGAACACAGGGGAAATAACATTGACCTCTGGTTCATCTTCATCAACATTACGGTTCTGAAGAATCTCTATGGTTCCTTCATCCAACAGCTCTTGAAGCTCTCTTCGCACTTGGCGACAACCCAGACGGTTAACAGAACAAATGTGACACCTGTCATGGTCATGCTCCATATGGCTGTACTGACACAGGAAGCGATGCAACTCGACCAGTGACTGTCTAATATGACTGACATATTTGACTTTATATTTCCCAGGACACCCCTGGACCATATTCACAGATTTCCCATGCTCGGGCAATGGGTTCTTTGTAACATTGGGGCCTGAGTCCTCGAAGCTCAGGATACCGCACCGCATAAGGTCTTGCACCTTGGTCTTCAACGGAAAGCAGTTTTCGATATTATGACCCGGAGCACCGGAGTGATAAACACAGTGCTGGTCTGGCTTATACCACCACTGAGGATTTGCAGGCACAGCTGAAGGATCCCTTGGAGTAACCGGCTTCCTTTCCAACAAGGAAGGATACAATTCAGCGTATGACATAGGAATCAGATCGAAGCTGATCTTCTTCCTATCATAATTCAGATTAGCCTGATTGCTGGTACTGCCACGAGGCTGGTAAGCCTGTTGTTGTGGACGGTGCTGTTGCTGATACTAAGGTTGCTGTTGATGCTGATGCTGCTGAGGCTGCTGATACTGAGCATTATCTCTGAAAACAGGTGCTATATGAGCCACCTGGTGCTGATTACTTGCACGGCGTGCCGGCCTCCTCTGAACAGAGGGTCTTCTGGATTTAGTATGGGATTGTACAACATGTGCCTCCCCATCCTTCTTCTTAAACGCCCCATACCGTTTAGAAGAGCTCTCATCTTTAGCCAAACGTCCTTCACGGACTCCTTCCTCCAGACGCATCCCCATGTTCACCATCTCGGTGAAATCAGAGGGAGCACTCGCTACCATCCGCTCATAATAAAAAGAACTAAGAGTCTTCAGAAAGATCTTAGTCATCTCTTTCTCTTCCAGCGGAGGAGTAATCTGAGCAGCCAACTCTCGCCACCTCTGGGCGTACTCCTTGAATGTCTCCTTATCCTTCTGGGACATGGCCCTGAGTTGATCACGGTCAGGCGCCATATCAACATTGTACTTGTATTGCTTGACGAAGGCTTCGCCAAGATCATTGAAGGACCGGATGTTTGCACTATCAAGGCTCATATACCAGCGAAGAGCCGCACCGGACAAACTATCCTGGAAATAATGGATCAGAAGCTGATCATTATCTGTTTGTGTAGACATTTTTATGGCGTACATGACCAGATGAGCAAGAGGGCAGGTGTTCCCCTTATACTTTTCAAAGTCAGGCACTTTGAATTTGATCGGAATTTTAACACCGAGAACAAGGCAAAGTTCAGCAGCAGACTTGCCAAACAGATCTTTCCCTCTGAGAGTCTTCAATTCCTTTCGCAGCTCAAGGAACTGATCATTCATTGCTTCCATCTTCTCATTAATATCTGGGCCCTCAGACGGCTCAGAATGATAGACGGTGTCGTCTACCCGAGGCATGGTATGCACGACAGGAGGAGCAGCAGCAAGGACCGGGCTAGATGCCGGCATAGAAGCAAAAGTTGGTGCTGGAATATCAGGCATGAAACCTAGAGGCATTCCCCAAGGAAACCCGGCTGGCATAGCATGAGGCGCGAAATGAGCACTGGCAGCTGGCACAGTCGGAGCTACAATTTCAGATATCACCGTCCTCTGGGGAGGAGTTGTAGGTGGTTGAGAAGGTTGGTTCTGAGCAGCAAGGAGTTGCTCCATCAAAGCGCCAAGTCTGGCGACCTCTTCCTTCAATTCGCGGTTCTCTTGCTCAAGTTGATCCATTACTCTGGCAGAATTGGCTCTTGTATAGTACCGGTGAGTCAGCTTGTCTTCAAAATAAATGAAGAGCACATAGTTAGGCCACAGACAAGAAGACCAGAACAACCTGCTTATGCAAAATGATGCATGCAATGTTCGTGCATATGCTTTGTTTTTATTTTCAAGGAACCCTTAGGGTATTATTTGCAAATTTTAATTTTTAAGCATTTAATAGCATATGGAAATATCTCATCAAATATATTTTTGAAACAAAGAAGTATAACACTTTTGATCATTACAAAGAGAAAAGGAAAATAAACATCCTATGGATCCTTAGAAGCTCGGGATGCTGGAAGATGAGATGCACACAGCTTCTTGATCTCTCTCTCATAGGCTGCTTCCATATCCGCTTTCTCCTTCGCAAGTCGATCATACTTCCTCTTCCAGAACTCGGAAGATTGAGGAAGCAGAGAAGTCCAAGTATCATTCGGATCATCGATCACCTGATGCTCGAGAAACTCGATCAGAGCGTCCTTCTCCTTCAGTCGTTAAAGCAACTCTTCTCTTTCACGGATCCAAGCACGTGAAAGGTCTTCTTCTCTCAACTCCTCTACGCCTTGGGTGGGGAGGGTTGAAGGCCCAGCCACATCCAACGGTGCAGGTCTCGGATGATCATACGGCATAAGGTATACAGTCGCTCTCTGTCTGACCCAAGAGGTATATGGTTCTAAAGCAATGCAGTTCTTCGGACCTAGCTCATTTCTGGTCTTCTTGTAGATCTTGCGCCAAGCGCGGACAAATCTGGCTTTCAGGCCTTGGGGATCTTTACCCTCCTGAAAGAATACACCCTCTAACAGAATGTTATGAGGTTTATCCTTTAGGGGGAACCCAAGCTGACGACGTGCTAGAATAGGATTGTAGCTGATCCCCCCACATGTACCAAGAAGAGGCACATTAGGGAATTCACCACAATAATCAATAATCTGCACAGTATCATACACGCGATCATACCAAGAGATATCATCATTAGTGAGAGACATGAGTCTCTAAGACCAACGTAGACATCCCTTGTTCTCCTTGAAAGCAACAGTCTGCGGTAAGTGCAAAATAAACCACTTATACAGCAGAGGCAAACAGCACACAATAACTCCTCCACCCTTTGCATTCCTCAGATGCAAAGAGACATAGGCATCACCCAACAGAGTCGGAACGGGATTAAGAACTGAGAAGATCCTAATGGCGTTCACATCCACAAATTTGTCGATGTTGGGGAACAACACCAAACCATAGATGAGCAGCACAAATAAAGCCTCAAAGGCATCCTCACTCCTGGCCTTCCCATACATGGTAGCTTGAGCAATGAGGAACTCAGAAGGGAGACCCTGAATTCCATCTTTGGTAGTCAGATTAACTTTAATCAATGCTTCATCTATATGTAACAAGTCTGCAATCTCTCGAGCAGTCGGAATACTCTCTAAGCCACTGGACGGCACCTGATCCAGAATCGGGATCCCAATAAGATGAGAATACTCCTCCAAAGTAGGCAGCAACTGGAAGTCCGGGAAAGAGAAGCAGTGATACAAAGGATCATAAAACTGAGCCAGAGTACTCATCAGTCCCTCATCAACCTGAGTAGTCAACAGAGGCAGAAGCTTCCCATAGCGAGCTTTGAAACCCAAGGGATCTAGTACATAGGGTGTCAGATCCCTTAACTCTTTCACATCAGGCTGTCTAAAGCTGTACTTCTTTGTATGCCTTTTTGGTCTTTCCATGTCTGAAAATTTTGCAAATAAACCCTTTAAGTTCCTTGAAAATTTTCTGATTTTTTCTGATGACATGAATGCAGATGAATGCATGAATGCATGAATGCAACAATCACACTCAAGGATCAAGCAAGCCACACCAAACAAAGGTCATGGGAAAGTTCACTGTATCCCTAATATCAATCATCCATTTTGGTGGATTTAGGTTTTCACCTTATCAACACCCAAGTTCCATTGATATTAACGGTACATGAACCGGCTTGAACATCCTTAATATCAACCATCCATTTTGGCGGATTATAGTTTTCACCTTATCAACGCCCAAGTTCCATTGATATTAAGGATATTTGAACGACTCAACCACGAATCACGGGTTTGCTGAGAGTCACGAGCATGGGGTCTTGGTTAAGAACCACCCAAAGGGAGTGTACTAGGGTTTAAACCTGCCGAGCATGTTCTACAAGAGGTTCCCATAATCATCGTCCCATCTTTCGGATATTATCGGAGGAACGAATACTCGTATTCCAAGAATATTCTCAAGAGAGACTCTTATGAGTGTAGTATCGCGTAACAATCGCATCAGATCTGACATCTGAACGACCTCCGCACTACGTCCTAAAAATAGGCCAAGATGGGCTTGGTAAACTACGGTCCTTGGCTTCTAAGGCACATGATTGAAAGAATAATGCCTAACCACAAATAACTTGTGTGACATTATTAATCCAACATGACCTCCACCAAGTGAATGGACTCGCAAGTCAACTGGCTAAGGAATACTCCACACCAGTCAACAAGACTACGCCATTCTCCTATCCTAGAGTGCACTCGAGTTCGGGTATAGAACTCATCTCACAGAGATCACCAAAGCAAACAACAATTGTATATCAAGCAATTCAAACATTACAATCAATACAGTTATCCCAAATTGTACAAAAATATGTCAAATAACACATAAACAAATATCATACAACAAGGGTGAAAAGTAGGCAAAACCGCCAGGGAAGGTCTAATGTTATCCCCAGCAGAGTCGCCACTTTTCTGTAGCGGTGTATTCGTCACTTTATGATTTATTGATTAAATCAAAAGCAAAGCATACAAAGAATCGAGTCGCCACCGCACTTTTATTTATCCAAAGGATTGGCTAAAAAGTGAACAAAAGCCTAAGAAGTTTTACACATAGAAAACTAATGAAAAGATCAGAGAATCTGGGTAAGGGGTAAATTACGCAATGGTAAGGTGTTAGGCACCCAAAACGTCCTAGGTACTCCTAGGGAGCCCTTTTCACACTTGTTGTATAAAAATGTTTATTTGTTTATGACATATTGTGCAAACATGATTGGGAAGATGAGAAAAGAATGTACAAGTTATTATTTTTGTGTTTGAACGGATGAACCCGTTGCCTACGTACCTTCCATGAAAGGTAAGGATCAAAACGCCGTAGTTCGGCTAAAAGATTTCCAAAATATCAGTGAGTTCATTTTAAAACAAGAGCACTAAGGCTTTTCATTCTCAACGGGAGAAAACTCAACCAAGACCAACAATCCACCATGCAAGGATAGCTTCAACATACTAGTGAGGGGTTAACCCTATAATAAGTATGGAAGACTTACAATCAACTCACTAAGGATGTGGTGAGATTTACATCAACCACTATAAGAATTGAAACCTATGGCTAATGTATGAAAACATATCAACAATGGACAAAGCCACAAAACAATTGAATGGGTGAAGTTAATTGATTATGAGTATTTACAAAATATGGTCAAAGTATGATTAGGATTCAATTCAAAGAAGTGTTATGAAAATGAAGTTTGAAAAAGTCAAAGGCCTAAAGGTCCAGGTTTCTAATTTGAAAAGACATGAAAATGTTTGCACACTATGTATTTCAAGTTTTAAAAGTCAACAAGTGAAAGGGGTTTTGAAACAAAAAGGATGTGGATGAAGGAGTGTAAAACTTCCTAGAAGTTCACCTCTTGAAATCATATAGAAGATGATTCAAGTGTGTCCTTTGGAATGAGGCAACAATGCAAGTAAGCAAATAAAAGCCAGGTGATACCGGATGCCAATCAATGGACTTACACCAATCTCACAAACAAAGGTGGATACCGGATACCAATCAATGGATTTACACCAATCTCCTAAAACAAAACAATGATACCGGATGCCAATAAATGGACTTATACCAATCTCACAAACAAAAAGCGGATACCGGATACCAATCAATGGATTTACACCAATCTCCTAAAACAAAAACCATGATATCGGATGCCAATAAATGGACTTATACCAATCTCACAAACAAAAAGCGGATACCGGATACCAATCAATGGATTTACACCAATCTCCTAAAACAAAAACCATGATACCGGATGCCAATAAATGGACTTATTCCAATCTCACAAAGCAAAACAAAACATGGATATCAGATGCCAATCTATCTGGACTTATACCAATCTCCACAGGATGATCATAGGAATACAAATGCCAACAACATGGACTTACAATTGCATCCTCACATACAACAAACAAACAGAAACACTAAGCAAAGAGGACATAAGTGGCCAATGAAATGGTCTTACACTCAATCCCTTCCAAATCATAGGAACAATGGCCAATGAGTGGACTTACTGTTGATTCCTCAATGGACAAACAAAAATGTCACAGAGATATGAAATGATGATCATGCAATAATGAACAATTAATGATGATAAATGCACAAAGGAAAACACACAAATGTACAGATGAACCAGAAAGCAATCAATGATTCAGTTAGCACACACTATATCCAAGCAATTAGGCTCAAGCAAAGGTTAGACTTAAAAGTCAACTGGAATGGGGTAAGTGGTGCTCTTAACCTTAACATTGAGATTTAAGGTGAAGCAGATGAAAGGATATGAGGGGTGTGCCTCATGGCTCTTATCCCTGGCCAGGGAGAGCATTGAATATCAGAAGGTGTGGGAGTTCAGAAAGTTGGAACTCTCTCCACAAGTTAATGACTCTATAGATCTTGGGGTAAGATCCACAATGCTACAACATGTAATGTGAGCAAAGGGATGACACACAGAATAGTAGGAGATGGACTACACATCTCTTTTATCTACCAATTGCCTTATCAAAAGGACTTTTCCTGCTTGGGGACAAAGATAAACAATCACAATCATTGCCTCTTAAGGAGGACTTCAGACAGGTGCCTGGCCAAGTAACAAGCCAGGTCTTCCAGACTACATGAAGAAGAGAAATTATACCTAATTGGTTAAGCAACCAAGCAAGTTCAAAGTGAACTTAAGCAACTAAGGTACCTGAAAACAATCCAACTCAATCAGTACTCAATTCAAAAAATCAAACAGATAATCCAACAGTCAACAGATAATACACAATCAACAATCAAGATTACATTGTGCAAGGCACGAGCTCAACTCAAATGAGCTAAGAGCAACCTACAAAACAAGATAAAGTTAATCCATAGCAATCAAACAAACCAACTCAAGCCATGTGAATTAATCTCCTTAAAGCCATATGCTTCTTAACCTGAAAACAAACTCAAACATGAGAAGCAAACCCTTAGGCCAAGGCCTAGGGTCAAAGAAGGAGAAATAATCCAAAACAGAACATGAAAATTTACAAGAATCAAGATTAATCAATCAAGAACAATATCCAAGTGGTCCCATATCAAAAGCATCAACCAATTTCATTTCATAAACAAATCATGTCAAAGCATGCAAGTTGAAAGCTCAATGAGGCAAACAGAATGAACCAATTCAAATCAAATCAAAAATGGCTCAATAAATTCCAAGAAAAATCAAGCCTAAACATAACACATCAAATGATCAACACACCAAAAATCAAGGCATTTGGATAAGTATAAGCATGTCAATTAAAATCATCAAGTCAAGGTAAGCATAAACAAGCTCAAACAAGACCACAAATGGTGCATCAACTTAAGGCAATCCTAAAACAGAAATGGCATAAGATAAATGACTCAAACCAAAGCCAAGACAAACTTCAATGTGTCTAGAATACATGTGCAAAATTTCAAGTTCATATGATAAGGCATAAGAATTTCACAAATCATGAAAGTTCAACACTCATCAAAAGTCCAACAATGACAATCCAGCAAAGAAAAACTCAAACAAATTGGAAATGGCTCCACAAATTCTACAAAAAATCATGATCAATCCTAACATCCGGATGAAGCATCATGCAAAATTTCAGATCATTTGGCATTTATTTGGCAAGGTAAATAAAATCAGCAAATTGAACAAGAAATGGTGTGACACACATTGTCACACCTCCATTAATCACATCATAACTCAACATCCAGAAATGAGAAAAATGCAAACTCTATACCAAAAGATCAATCAAAGTGTCTAGATTAAGCATGTAAATTTTCAGCTTCATTGGATTAACCATCATCATTTCACAAACAAAATAGCAAGCAAGGTGCAATGTATCACATGCAATCATAAACCCTAGGCTAAAACAAAATTCAACCGTGCACAAATTCTGGAAAAATATCCAGAAAATAGAAGACATCATGAAGATCATTGTGCAAAAAATTTCATGTGATTTGGATGCATATTTTTTGAGTTATGAATTTTTAAGTGGAGAGAAAAATTAAAAAAAAATGCATGATGAAGGCATATGAACATGTATAGCATAAGTGAAAAATGAAAAAAGCCAAAAATGAGAAATGCGCTGGTCCGGAATCGAACCGCGTGTGCATTCAGATGTGAGCGCGCTTAAGTGAAACGCACCGTTTCACTTAAGCCTAGTTGGCGCTGAAAACGAATCTGGACCAATCAAATGGCCACGCAGTGATGACTTGTACCAATACATGAACATTAACAAGAATCCGCATGCAAAACACGCCAATGAAGATCAAAACGGATCTGGAAATAGAAACCCTAGCTGTTCATACGCATTCATCATGTTCATCAATCATCAAGATCCAAACATCACAGAAATCTACCAAACATACATCAATCGATTCATCTTGCATCACACATCAATAATCTAGCATCAATTTAACCTAATTCTAACTGTATCAAATGAATCGAGCAGAACAAGTTTCAACTATCAAACTTCAAATCATGATAACTGACTCAATACAGCATGAAAATCCACGATCTAAAGTTCATTATAATCAACAATGAAGGATCTACAAGATGCATCTAACGATTTCAAGAATTATGAGGATTGAATTCTAACCTCAATGATGCAACAGAAATGAAATCGTGCTTCTCAGGCTTGGAAAGGTTGAAACAGAAGTTCTACAACGCTTGAATGAATGAATGAATGAAGGATTTCAGCTCAACAATGCTTGATCTCGATGGAATCTTCAACTGCCATGGTTATGCACAAGCTTCACAGTCCAAGATTCATGCAGAGTTCTCCACAGTCTTGCTTCAATAAACTTCAATTATGCTTAGAAATGATGAACAGAACAAGAAGCCAACAAAAAATATGAAGAAACTCAATGGAAAAGTTGAGAGAAATTTGAGAGCAAAAGTTTAGATCTGAAATTCTGAAGTTTTTTTTAGCATTTCTGTTATGATTATGCTTAAATACCACCTGCTAATCAAACTCACTAATCATGCTTAGCCAAAAACCCAAGAATTAGTGAAATTGACATGTTTATGCAAATTGGCCAAAACACCCTTATGCTCATGCAAGGCAATGGAACAGTGCAAAATTCACTTGGAGCAAGTTTAAAAATCTGTTTTGATGCAAATGAGATTGGTTGGAAGTGAATAAAATGCATAATTTTCAAATTCACACTTTCCCTCCAAAATTCAAATTAAGTTCAAGTGAAAAAATACAATATTTTTGTGATGAGAATTGATGAAATGTGATGCATGATTATGATAGTGCATATCAAGATGGAAATGTCACAAAAAGAACCATTCCATTTGGCCTTTTGATGCAAAAGTTATGCAAGCTTGAAGTTCAAAATTTCTTGGCAATGATTGATCCATAACGTTTCAACCACAAATGAGAAATTCATGTTCTTGGACTTTTTGGAAAGGTGAGAGCGAGATATTCAACTTTCATGTTGGACAAAATTTGATTTGAAGCTTGCATGGTGATGTAAACTTGAGGAGAAGACCTTTCCATTTTTGGCAGTTTGAAATTACAGGTCACTTACTATTTTTGGAAACTTTTATCTGACCTCAAATTTTCCATTGTTGATGTTTGAAATGTTATATGAGACTTGTATGGACATGAATGAGGTCTCTCTAACCATCTCCCACCTTCAAATCCATGATTGAATGCACAGTTGACTTGTGTTGACTTTTCTAGGGTTTCAGCTGACTTGGCTGTGATCTGATGAAATCCAAGCCTCTACCACTTGAGATCTTGATCCAAAATGATACCATGGTTCATATGAACTCTTGATGAATGATCATGGTGCCCAAATTCTTCAGAATGGCCACCATCTATAGCTCAATGAATGCCTTTGACTAGTTTGACCTAATGTTGCTTCATCTGCAAGTAACAAGGTTAGATGACAATATTTTTGTACTTTTGGTTAGCAATCAAATGAAAAGAAATGATATACAAATGCTAAACATGCTTGGTGATCAAGAACCACTCTCAAAAGACAAACCACCCACAAGGAGGAAGGCAAGGTGCACAATGATCCTTGAGGCAATGATATGATATGATGTGATGCTATGAGGGATCTTACGGACAAAATTGGGGTCTTACACTAATGTAAGTCCAACAATTGGCAGTTGGTTTCCTGTGTGTGTTTTGTTGGTTCAGAGTTTGATGTAAGTCCAGCGATTGGCATTCGGTTTCCAGGTTTGACTGTTTGTGTGGAGTCTGACGTAAGTCCAGCGATTGGCAGTCGGTTTCCTGTTTGTGTTTTTTTTGGCGTGCGTTATCCGAGCTACGAGTGCTCTGATTCTTCTCCTGTCAGAGAAGATACGTATGCATAGGATGCGACATCCTAGCGAGCACGTTTTCCCCGGTCCCGAACTACGTCGACTCTGATGTCTGTGCCTGACAGACTACGTAGGCCCAGGATGCGATATCCTGCTGAGTTAGTTTCTTTTGTCTTTCTGTGTTTCTTTCCAGCCTTGTGTGCAGTTTGTGATCAGTTTTTAGCAAGCTTATCCTTTCTTTTGTGCGTGGATCCCGTCGAGTACGACAGATGCGTAGGGGTGCTAATACCTTCCCTTCGCATAACCGACTCCCGATCCCATCTCTCTCTGGTCGCGAGACCATGTCTTTTCCAGGTTTACTTCGAGCGTTTCCTTTCCCTCTTTTGGGATAAATAACGCACGGTGGCGACTCTGTTGTTTCGTTTTCCCATCGGTTTTTCGCGTAATGCGACAGCTGGCGACTCTGCTGGGGAGAAGCGTAGAAGTTGACCTCTTGCTGGTCCATCTTCCCTAAGCGAGTCACTCCTAGCGCTCTTTAGGATAGAGTTGGTTGCTTTTACTGCTTCATTTATTGCATTCCCGATTGTTGTGCTGTGACTGTATATATTTGCATATCTGTTTGCATGCATCATATTATCATTGTGTTTGATCCGGTACAGGTTGGTTCCTTTGATTTGGGGTGGGTGTTCTGAGTGAGGCCCAATACCCAGGCCTGAGTATACACCTAGGATTAGAGTGGTCTCATGTTTCTTCACATGTTGTACGACATGATGAGGAGACGTGTCATCACAGCCGGACGAGGTTCATTTGAGAGAGTCCTTCCGGGTGGAGTTATTCCGCTTAGGTTGGATTATCTCTTTTGAGCTATTGACTTCGGTGACCGTTCTTTCCCGGATCTTCGGTTTAGATGATCTTAAGAGAGCTGCAACGGCACACCCGAAAGGGCAAACCCGTTGAGTATCTCGCGCGATCGTCGAGACCATTATCCGCCTTAGGATGACCTTGTTAGAATTCACCTGTGAGGGGAGGGTTTGATTCTTGCCAATACAGTGTCTGCCAGTGATGATGTGATGGTGATTTTGGTACAACGGATTTTTGGATCTTTATTTCTGGACGCCGGAGGTTTGTCCGTGGTATTTATCAGCGGGTTCCATTTATTTCGGATCCCCGGGTTGAATTTGAGGATACTTGTTTAGAGGATCTGGTTGTCATCCGTTCAGTGGATTTCCTGTGATGATAGTGATATATTCCCCGGTTCCGTTTATTTCGGAATTCCCCAAGTTGGATTTATGGTTAATCGGGCCCTCAGATGATTGTAATCAGTTCAGAGACCGGTTCAGTACAGTTGATCTTCAGATGACTTGGAAGATGGCACAGTGATTTGCATTCATGCATTTGCATCATTCCCATTCCGCATTCATCTGCATTTAACTCATGTCTATCCGTACTCAGGGTCCATTTTTGATTGGGATTCTGGTCGAGAGACATCCAGATGTCAATGTTATTGTTGAAATGTTATCCGTCTCAATGAAGCTAGAATCAAAGGACAGAATATTCCTAGTACGGATAGACATTGCATGTGTGAGTCATATTAACCTGTTTTCTGTTTTGTAGGTGTCAGTATCTAACCGGTGCGCGTAGCTCTTCCGTTCAGACATCCTGCCAAACTCAACAAACTCAGACTGATGGATCCACCCAAGGTCGACATTCTCGAATTGAAAGATATGATGAGAGAGCTGTTCAAAGTCGTGCAAGGGCTCGCCTTGGGGCAGAAAGCAATTGCTGAGAGGTTCGATAGGATGGAAAGCTAGATGATAAAGGAGGAAGTTCAGGGAAAGGTTCCGTCATCTGTAGTAAAGAAGCCCTCTGGCAATGGTCAGCTCAAGAAGGAGGTTGAATTAGGTCGTGTGCAGGCCAAGAAAGAACGCAGTAAAGATCGTTACCACCCTTATGCTGCCACTGTAACCACTCCTGTTGGTAATCCACCTGTACAACAGCAGCAACCATCACCTCTACAGAAAGCACAGAAAGCTACGGGCCAAGTGAAGAAGGGGACGGATCGTCAGTTCGATAAGCCACCCGTGACTTATGCTCTTCTGTTCAAGAGGTTGAGGGATCTTGGGTTAGTTCGGCCAAGGATATTGGTTCCTGTAAAACTGCGACAGAGGCCTGCAAACTATGATGAGAATGCCAGGTGCGAGTTCCATTCTGGGGCACCCGGACACAACATTGAGGGTTGTAGAGCTTTTAAGCATGTCGTCCAAGATATGGTGGACTCTAAGGCTATCAGCTTGGCACAGATACTGAATGATAATGTTAACCCCGTGCTGATGCTAGGCCCCGTGGGGGTGAAGGTGATGTCAAAAGACAAGAGAGGAATAGAGGTGCCTGAGGGGGATCAGTTAAAAATTTTAGTGTCTGTGGTCCCAAAACATCTGATGAAGAGAGGAGCTTTCCCTAGGGTTGATAACTATTGTACGACCGTCGCCACAAGGGGGTATGTAGTGATGGAGGAAACGATCCAGAGGCTGATGGAAGTAGAAATGGACGGTGAAAAATTTGAAACACCAAGTCAGGCAGTTGAAACCGTCAAAGTAGAAGATGCCATTCTAGCTGAGAAAGAGAAGAAGCTGTCCATTTCTTCTTACAAACAGGCCATGGAAGTGGTGAAGAACGGAGAAGCCCTAGGCTGGGGAAAGATCATAGACATTATGGTGAAAGCGGATATGTTCGGGGTTGGCTATCAGCCAGATCAAGAGTCGTCTAGACAAAACAGAGGACGTCGTCCACCGTTCACATTCGTTAGTGCCGGAATGCTGGATCCAGGTCACGCCTGTACAGTGGGTGAAGAGATCGACAGTGACCGCGCGCTTGAGTCGTGGATAAAGTCGTGCGTACCAGGGAACTGGAAGGCCTCAAAGATCGCCACTGTTACTCATCCTGAAGTGTAGTATTTCTGTTTTTCAATTTTGTTTGCATGAAAGCCATACGTTTTGCCCGAAACGTAATGGTCCATTGTAAGGGCCATCTCATGTGTTTCATTTTGCAACAGTTTGCATCAGTAATAAATGGATGTTTTTGTGATTAAAAGCGGTGTTCCCTGTTTTTCATTTATTTTTGCAGTTTAAAAAATAAAAATGGCAATGTTTATTTTCATTTTTTTTCCTTTTGATTAGTCTTGTTCCGACCTCAAAAGTGATTATCCTCCTGATCTCATTGATAACAATTCGGTTACACCTTTGTATGACTTCGACAATCTGATCTATCATGCCGAAGAATAAGGCAAGAAGATTGTGATCTGCTGGAATTAGCCAGGTTGTTGAAACAAGAGAAAAAGGTGATTCAACCGCACGAGGAGCGATTCAAGATTGTTATTCCAGGCACTGCCGAGGTCAGAAAGGAAGTGAAAATTGGGGCCGCTTCAGAGGCGAGTCGAGAGCAGAATGGTAGCACTGGGGAAAGAGTCCGTTGATATCTTCGTATGGTTGTATCAGGATATGCCAGGGTCGGATACCGATATCGAGGTACACAAGCTGCCATTAAGAGAAGACTGTCCTCTAGTGAAGCAGAACGCCGGTGCCACGTATTAGAGGTCCATGGTGACTTTGTTTCATAATACGATTTATCATGAAAGCGAATGCTATGTTGATAGCAAAGTCCCAAACAAGAGAAGGGCATCCGGTAGACCGAGGCAAGTTGTTTGACCGGTTGAGACAACTCAGACTGAGGTTGAGTCCGAATCAGTGCACTTATGGAGTGCTGTCCGGCAAATTGCCGAGGCTTATTGTGAATGAAAGAGGAATCGAGGTCGATCCTGCTAAAAAAAAGATATAAAGAAGAAAAAGCAATGCAAGAAATGCCTGAACAAGGAAAAAGAGATCAAACGGTCAGGTGGATAATGATTGCCAAGGGGCATTGAAAGATAAAAGAATAAGTTGCAGGAACCTCTGATTCTGATGCCTCCTGTGGAAGGAACAACTGTTAATCTGGTACTTGATAGCCCTCGAGGAGTCTATGAGGTGCGTATTGTGTCAGCATGACGAGTCCGGTCGAAAAGAGCATGCAATTTACCTTAGCAAAAAGTTTATCGACTGTGAAACAATACATTCACTGCTCGAGAAAACTTGTTGTACTTTGGCATAGGCTGCTCGCCGACTGAGACAGTATATGCTGGTTCATACCACTTTGTGGATTTCTAAGATGGATCCGATCAAGTATGTGCTTGAGAAGCTAGCATTGACCGGACGGGTTGCGAGAGGGCAAATGATGTTGACTGAATACGATATTCAGTATACCTCTCAGAAAGCAATCAAGGGGAGTGTATTATCCGATTATATCGCCCAGCAACCCATTGAGGATTATCAACCAAGGAAGTTTGAGTTCCCTGATGAGGACATCTCGAGGTGCTCAGATCGAAAGATTGTGAGGAACTGATCCCGGAGGAGGGGCCTGACCCTGAATCCGAACGGATTCTGATGTCTGATGGGGGGAGGTTAATGTGGATGAGTTAGTGCCGTTTTGGTTACGCCGAAAAGATCCCACATTCCTTTTGTTGCCCGGATAACATTTGAATGCACCAACAATGGTGGCTGAGTACAAAGCTTGTATCCTGGGTATCGATCTTCGGTGCGTACGTCTACTGGGGCAACGCCGCGCGCGCTCGTGTATGGGATAGAAGTGGTATTACTTACTGAGGTCTAGATCCCATTGTGGAGAGTCCTAATGGATGAGAAATTAGAGAAGGCTGAGTGGATAAGGACTCGGTATGACGCGTTGAGCCTGACTGAGGAAAAGGGCTAACAGTTATTTATCATGGGGCAGTTGTACCCAGTGAATGAAGCGTGTTGTTAACCGAGAAGTACGACCTCGTGCGTACCACGTAGGAGAGCTGGTATTGAAAAGGATCCTTCCTCCTCAATGATCGTAGGGGCAAGCGGATATACAGTCATGAATACCCATTCGTGGTCAAAAAGGTTTTCTCTGACAGAGCCTTGTTGTCAACGACCATGGATGACGAAGATTTTCCATTCCTTGTGAATGCGGACATAGTCAAAAGATACTTCGTAAGAGAGACCCGCTGGACGAAAAGAATAAAATAGTCCAGGCAAAAAAGGGCATCCCGGCGAACCAAAGAAAAAAAGGAAGAGGTTCGGGCAAAAGTTAGGGATAAAGAATGAAAATAATTTGTACACCCGGCAAGTCGAAAACCCCACAAGGGCGGCTTGAGCAAAAAAGGGTATCCCGGTGGTCTGAAAACCCGAAAGGGCGGTCCAGGAAAAAGAGGGATTGAAACGAACAACTGCATCTAGCATGATCGTTTGTGCTTTGGATATGACTTGGATAATCCCAGACAGAGATCGATCGGAAGCGTCTTGTTCAGAAGACAGAAAGTGCGGAAAGTCTTGAGGACATACGAGGTGTAACCAAGTTGGAACCCGATAAGATCACGGTTTCACATTGCCATTAGGATAGATTTTTCCTTTTGTGCGCGATCACCTCTTTTCAGGGATTGCTTCCTGTGTGTTGCTCGGTTCTGAGCCACCTTTTTTTTCAGTCAATAAATGCATGTTCAGTCAAATAATTTTGTTTTTGTCTTCATTACCGCTTTGATTGCGAAAACATCCGTTTATTTTTGACAAGAATATTCGCATTTTGAAACATAGATGTCCCTTCCGATGCATGCTTATAAGATTGAAATCTGGAAATCTTATCCGGAAGTTTGAGTGACCTAGGTGTTGAAATGTTGGCACGCCTGGGGCACGCTTTTATCTAACGATCTCTTGTGCAGGTGCTGTTAGATATCTTCATTCACTGGCAGGTTGTGATGTGAAGCTTTTTGACAAAAGATCCCCGTGGAGTCCGACCAGGGGCAAGGGATAGAAGAACGGCAAAGACGGTGAAAAATTACAACGACGATCCTGGAGGGTTAATCAAGAAGACTCTTCAAAGTCTGAGGACTGGAAAGTTTGTATGAATCCCAGGAGTTCGATCTCCGTGGAGTACGGAAGAGTCGGGAATACAAGGTGATGAATCAGAAAAGTCCAGATGAGTCTGGGAGCTTTCAAAAGTGGAAAGTGGGCACTGTGGTTGGATGATGAATGCCAGTGTTCGACGAATCGACAGGTGTTCCGTGTCAAATAAGCTGTATCTCCCCAGTGGGTTTGAGAGTGTTATCTCCCTAGCAGATTCGAGATCGGTATCTCCTCAGCGAGCCTGAAGGTTGCCATATCCCCAGTGGAAGTGTCGATGGGTAGATTGTTCCTAAGGGTTGAGGATGTTTCTCCGGCAGGCTTGAGAGTGGCTGTTTCCCCCAAGCAAGTTTGAAAGCTATTAGAACTGTTTTTCCCCGGCAGAGGCGTCTGTGGATAGTGTGTCCCTCAGTAACAGAATCAAAGGCTATTCTATCCCCAGCAGGCCTAAATATTTTTAACTCCCCAGCAGGCCTGGAAATGGGTTTGTCCCCAACTAGTTGGAAGATCGTTAATCCCCACCGAGTTGGAAGGTTGTTGTATCCCCAACGGAGGTGTCAGTGGAGTAGTTTATTCCTCAGCAGTCAGGTTTTGAAGTACTGATATCCCCAGCAGTCGGGTTTGGAGTGCTGTAATCCTCGTCAGGGTTGTGGATGTCTATCCTCCAGCATGGTCTGGTCTATTATTTCCCCAACAAAGTTATACCTTTCCCCAGCAGGGTTGTGGATGTGTTTCCCCATCAGGGTGGTGTTGTTTTCCCCTAGCAGATCTCCCCAGCAGAGGGTTGTGTTGATGGTTTTCCCCAGCAAGGTCCCCAAGTGGATCATGTTCGGTGATATTATTCCCCAGTAGAGTTTATCCTGCTTATGGGTTGGCAGTTATTCCCAGTAGAGGTGAGCTTTAGTTGTTCCCCTAGCGGAGTCCTCGAGTGGATTGGCTCAGTGAAAGTTGTCCCCGGTGGGATTTATCCTTTCTCCAGCAGCAATGCTATTCGCCAGCACGGTTGAGAAGTCGGTGTATTCCTCAGACAAAGTCTCCCCACAGAGTTGGATAATTCATCAGTTTGTGTGCTCAACAGAGCAATTCATTTGCTCCCCAGCAGGAGCTTTCATCATTTGCATCTTGCATGTAGTAAACATTGCATCCTCAAATCGCATAGCATTTCCATTCAATATGGAGCATTACGCCATAGAAAAATTCAAACATATGCATTCATGTGTTAAACCTGATTAGACCATATCCCCGGCAGAGGCGGATCGTTGTTCAACATCTGTACGACACATTTGCTACAGTTGCTCCTGACAGCATTCAGAATTGATAATTCCCCAGAGAGGTTTATTTCCTCACCCGCAGTGAAAGGAAAGCTTGATTCTCTCCAGTGAGATCCCCAGCAAGTGTCTGGCCTTGCCTTGACATATGTAGATGTCATCCTTGCGGTACCCGAGGTGTCGTGTTGATCCCCGTGTGGGTTTTGTTTTGGTTTCCGTAGACATCATCTTTCGATGTGCGTAACATCCTCTATCCCTTTATTCCATTCATCCATTGATGTCTGGTCACCCCTCTCTGTTGGTGTCGATAAACGTCGAGCTTCTCCCGTTCGTCCGTTGACGTCTGGTCGAGTCTTCCCATTCATCCGTTGATGTCTGGTCACCTCTCCGTTGGTTTCGATAAACGTTGAGTTTTTCCCATTCGTCCGTTGACGTATACTTGTATCCCTTTTTCCAGTTCATCCGTTGATGTCTGGTCACCTCTCCGTTGGTTTCGATGAACGTTGAGTTTTTCCCATTCGTCCGTTGACGTATGGTTGTATCCCTTTCTCCAGTTCATCCGTTGATGTCTGGTCACCTCTCCGTTGGTGTCGATAAACGTCGAGCTTCTCCCGTTCGTCCGTTGACGTCTGGTCGAGTCTTCCAGTTCATCCGTTGATGTCTGGTCACCTCTCCGTTGGTGTCGATAAACGTCGAGCTTCTCCCGTTCGTCCGTTGACGTCTGGTCGAGTCTTCCCATTCATCCGTTGATGTCTGGTCACCTCTCCGTTGGTTTCGATAAACGTTGAGTTTTTCCCATTCGTCCGTTGACGTGTACTTGTATCCCTTTCTCCAGTTCATCCGTTGATGTCTGGTCACCTCTCCGTTGGTGTCGATAAACGTCGAGCTTCTCCCGTTCGTCCGTTGACGTCTGGTCGAGTCTTCCAGTTCATCCGTTGATGTCTGGTCACCTCTCCGTTGGTGTCGATAAACGTTGAGCTTCTCCCGTTCGTCCGTTGATGTCTGGTCGAATCTTCCCATTCATCCGTTGATGTCTGGTCACCTCTCCGTTGGTTTCGGTAAACGTTGAGTTTTTCCTATTCGTCCGTTGACGTCTAGTAGTATTCCTTTTTCCCATTCATCCGTTGATGTCTGGTCACCTCTCCGTTGGTTTCGATAAACGTTGAGTTTTTCCCGTTCGTCCGTTGACGTATGGTTGTACCTTTCTCCCATTCATCCGTTGATGTCTGGTCACCTCTCCGTTGGTTTCGATAAACGTCGAGTTTTTCCTAGTCGTCCGTTGGCGTCTAGTTGTGATTTCTTTGTTCCCATCCATCATCCTTCGATGACGGGTCGTGGTTCCTTTTCTGAAAAATCAAAATCCCCAGTGAAGTCGTTGGTAGACGTCTTGACTGGTTCAGTGACAAACATCAGATCCCAGTGGAAGTTGTCCTTGGTGGACAGTCCTTTCTTGGATCCCCGCAGAGTGCAAATTTCTACGGTTCTTTGGTATTCAATCCCTGTGTACCTTGAAGGTCTGACAGCCGTTGCTCTCATCCGTTCAGGTTCCCAGTTGATTGAATAGGGGCAGCTGTAGCACCTCAAATTTGCACCTCCCATTTGTATACACACATTTCATTTTTTAGGTCATTAACATCACATTAACATTGCATTATCATTTGCATGGTCCATCATGTCATCAGTCAGGCTGGTCAGGAGATTCAACTGTACAAGGCCACAAGAGCATTCTCCATGAGATCAAAGCCCTAGGGTTGGTACAAGGAGTTCATGTGACCCAAGGATCATTTTGAAGTGGTTTGGCCAAGTATTGAAAGCTCAAGGCTCATCAGTCCATGTGCAATTCATCTGAAACCCTAAAAAGTCAACAGAAGTCAACTGTCAATTCAACTGTGGATTTGGAGGTGGGAGATGGTTAGAGATGCCTCATTCATGTGTAAACAAGTCTCATTTGACATATCGAACACTCACATTGAAGAATTTGAAGTCAAATCAAGACTTTCCAAAAATAGTAAGTGACCTGTAATTTGAACTTTCCAAAAATGGCAAGGTTTTGGACCAACTTCAACTCAAGATTACATCATCAAGAAAGCTTCAAATGAAATTTTTTCCAACATGAAAGTTGTAGATCTTTCTCTCCCATTTCCAAAAAGTCCAAGATCATCAATTTCTCATGTGTGGTTAAGGAGATATGATCAAAGCTTGACAAAGTGTGGTTTGAACTTCAAATGGGCATAACTTCTCAACCAAAAGGCCAATTTGAGTGGTTCTTTTTGCATATTGCTCCTTATAACATGTATTTTCCAAGCAGGGCATCAATTGACATGAAATCTCATTTGCATGGCATTGGTTCAATCATGAAGATTTTTGTGGAAAATTGCATAAACTCATTTTGGTGTAACATGAGCATACCAAATCATTTCCAACATGTGCATGGAAGGTTTTTAAGTCATTTTAAGCCTTGAACATGCACTGTTCACGTGCATGGGGTGCATGGAGCATGAAAATCCATTTTTTGCATTCACACCAAAAAGTCCCTAATCTCATTTGCATTGTGCCTAATCCTTCCCTAAACATGATTAGCATGGACTATAAAGTCTTAAACCATAACTGTTTTTCACAATTACCAATTCTAGATCTAGAATCACAAAAAATCTCAAATTTTTCTCTCACTTTTTCTCAAAAATTCTTCAAACCTAAACACTTTCTCTTGCTTAATTCATCATCATGAGGTATTGTTGAAGATTTTTGGACGAAAATTCAGCAGAAATCGTGACTGTTTTGTTCATACTCAAAGAGTGGAGCATTAATGGTGATGTGAAATTCAGTTGAATTCAAGAGCATTTGAGCTTCTACTTTATCATCATCCATCTCAAGAAGCACGTTGGAAGAAGATCTGAGCATTGCCAAGTCTTGGAAGCACGTGGATTCAACTCTGTTCATCAAGAGGTTACAATTTCGACCTCTTTAATTCTCAAAATTGTTGTGCCTATTGTATAGTTCATAGATTGGTGATGAATCTGAGCTTTGAATGAGTTGAAATGATGCATTGTACGCAAAGATCCATGTGATTCCAGTTTGGATGTTGTTTTTTATTTCTTTCGATCCACGCATTTGATGATGTTCTTCCATGAAATGATTATTGATCTTTGGTGTATGAACCATGACAAATCGTTTGGTGTAATTTTTGTGGATTTCTGGAACGTTTTGAGAAATTCTGGAAAATAGGATGAAGATCTTCATCCTGTTCTTCATGTTCATGCGTTTCCAGTTTTGCTGGGGATTTACCTAGGGAATTACCTGCGAAATGCATAGCGTTACCTGCGGAACGCATAGGAGTTACCTGCGGATTTTTTGAATCCAGGCAGGGCGCGCGCTTAGGGTTTGTAGGTCAAAACGCCAGCGTTTTGTGTTTGGCGCGCATGTAGGTTTGAGTTGTCACATACTTCGATTCCCAGCCGTGCCACTTCTTTCAAATGCTTCATTATATTTTCCATACATTTCATATGCTATGCTTCATGTTTTTTTGTTTTTTCATGAACTTCCAAAATTCACAACAAATTGAAGATTGATCCAAAAATTATGAGATTTTTTGCATTGTGATCCTGATTTTGTCTACTATTTTTTGAGCATTAATTACAAAATTGTGCATGGCTGAATATTTTTTGGTGCTAGGAGACTTGAACATGTATGCATTCTTGACCTTGCTTTTCCATATCATTTGTGAAATGCTGGGTTTTGATCCAATGATTATGATATTTTGCATGCTATAACTAGACACATTGCTTGACATTTTGGTGTTGATTTGGTATTTTTATCAATTACCCTTGCTGTTTTATGAATGTGCTAAGTTAGGTGTGACAATTTATGTCACACCTTGTGATGTTCAAGTTGATTGATGTGTTTGCCATGCCAAATGATCTCCAATTGCCTTGATTTTTTGTATGATGCATGCTATAGATGTTGTGATTGCTCATGAATTTTGTTGGAATTTTTGAGATAATTTCTGATTTAATTGAGATTTTTCATTCTAGATGGTCACATTTGAGCTTTTAAATTGCCTTGAATTTCATTTGATCATGAAATGCTTGTGGATTATCCAATGAATGTGAAATTTTGCACACTACTTCTAGACATGTTGAGTGTTGTTTTAGCTTTGGTTTGAGGTTTTTACCATGATCCATCTCTGTTTTATGCCTATGCTAAGTGGATGTGACAATTTGTGTCACACATGTGCTTGTTGTGGTTGTCTTGACTTATGCTATGTGATTGCCATACCTATTGATGTCCAATGCCTCTAATTTTTTGTGTGATGATCATGTTGTATGTCCTGTTTACTCATGAAATTTGCCAAGATTATTTGAATCATTTTTGATTTAATGTGCATTTGTTTCTTCTGATGTCACAATGTGGTCACAACTTGCATACCTTGCCATGTTTGGTTCATGAAATGCTTTTGGTTAATGATATTGATATGGGACCTTTTGGATTGTGTTCTTGATTGAATGAAGTTGATTCATGTTGAATTTCACGTTCTGTTTTGAATTTTTTCTCCATCTTTGACCCTAGGCCTTGACCTAATGGTTTGTGACTCATAGTTGAGCTTTGATTTCAGGTTTACACATCCAAGTCCATAGTTGATGATGCTTCCTCACTTGAGCATTGATGTTTGCTCTAGATGTTGGCTAACCTTAAGTTGTTTTGTAGGCTTTGAGACCAAGTGGCTTAATAGCTTGTGCCTTGCTCACTGTTGCATTGCTTGCTTATCTGTCTGATTGTGTGATTGACTGTTGTCTGTTTGATTGTTTGAATTGTATACTGATTGGGTTAGATTTTTTCAGGTACCTAAGTTGCTTTGAGTTCTTATTGAACTTGCTTTGCTAGCTTGTGGGTTGCTTAACCTAGGTATAACTCTCTGACTTCATGTAGTCTGGAAGACCTGTCCTGTTATGTGGGCAGGCACCTGTCTGAAGCCCTCCTTAAGAGGCAATGCTTGTGGTTGTTTATTTTTGTGCCAAGCAGGAAAAGTCCTCTTATGAGGCAATTGGCAGATAAAAGAGATGTGCAATCCATCTCCTGCTATTCAGTGTGTCATTCACTTTGCTCACACACCTTGTGTTGATGCATTGTGGATAATAACCCAAGATCTATGTTGTGTCAGTCATCTGTGGAGAAGAGTTCCTACATTCTGAACTCCCACATCTTCTATTTTTGAGTCAAGCTCTCCCAGGCCAGGGATAAGAGCTGTGAGGTCTTACCCTCACTTCCCATTTCATCTGCTTCACCCTAACTCTCAATGTTAGGGTTAAGAGCTAACTACACCCGATTCCAGTTGGCTTGTGTTTCACAGCCTAACCTTGTATGAGTCCATCTGTGTGCGTATAGTGTGTGTGCTTGCTTTGTGTGCTTGTATGTATTTGCTTGTGCTGTTTAGGATAGCTTGCTCCCTATGCAAGTTAGATAGAAACCTCAACCTAGGACCATGGTGAATTTACATGATAACTATTAGGCTCGAGTCAGTCTCCCTTCTAGTTTGTCGTTTCCCAGTCTCTGGTTAGGTTAGAAGTCCTTTTTCCCTGCGTAGGGGAACTACGTCGCCCTGATCCTCATACTAGATGAGGTACGTAGGCAGGAGTTGAGTTGATCTCTCCGGGCGCCCTTTTCTTTTTCAACCCCCTTTGCGTGTGTTTGGAGTCTGACGTAAGTCCATCGATTGGCAGTCGGTTTCCTGTGTTTGTTTGTCGTGCGCTTGGAGTCTAATGTAAGTCCAGCAATTGGCAGTTGGTTTCCTGTGTGTGTTTTGTTGGTTCGGAGTTTGATGTAAGTCCAGCGATTGGCATTCGGTTTCCATGTTTGCTTGTTTGTGTGGAGTCTGACGTAAGTCCAGCGATTGGCAGTCGGTTTCCTGTTTGTGTTTTGTTTGGCGTGCGTTAGCCGAGCTACGAGTGCTCTGATTCTTCTCCTGTCAGAGAAGATACGTATGCATAGGATGCGACATCCTAGCGAGCACGTTTTCCCCGGTCCCGAACTACGTCGACTCTGATGTCTGTGCCTGACAGACTACGTAGGCCCAGGATGCGATATCCTGCCGAGTTAGTTTCTTTTGTCTTTCTGTGTTTCCTTCCAGCCTTGTGTGCAGTTTGTGATTAGTTTTTAGCAACCTTATCCTTTCTTTTGTGCGTGGATCCCGTCGAGTACGACGGATGCGTAGGGGTGCTAATACCTTCCCTTCGCATAACCGACTCCCGATCCCATCTCTCTCTGGTCGCGAGACCATGTCTTTTCCAGGTTTACTTCGAGCGTTTCCTTTCCCTCTTTTGGGATAAATAACGCACGGTGGCGGCTCTGTTGTTTCGTTTTCTCGCCGGTTTTTCGCGTAATGCGACAATGGGGGTTCATGTTGTCCATGGGAACAGGAATGGGGATCGGTCCTCCTCTAGGCTGGTTAGGGTTGCCATCAAGGTCAATCACTCCAGGGATGCTAAGTGATGGGGATCCAAACTGAGCAGCAACTTTCCTGGCTTCGACGTTAGTCTCAGCATCTTTTTCCTTCTGGGCCAAGAGTAACATGGTCTCAAGCAGACGGTCCATCTTTGCCTGCATGGAGTCAATGTCCGTTCTCATCGAAACCTGGTTAGCTTCAAGCTGTTCAAGTGTCATCTTGTAGTTGCGGTGTGTCTCGTACCGGTGTCGAGTAGTCAGCGTTACTGGACAAAGGGTAGAATATGGCGTAAGTTTTTTGTTCTGGACAATGATATGCAATGCATGTTGATGATATGCAAATGCATGAAATTCTGCCATGTTTTTTTTTGCAAAGGAATACCAATAGTCAAGATCATCCATACGTCAGGTACGTCAGGATAAAAAGGAAGCAGCAAAGGTTTCTCTGATCACAAGAAATTCCCCAAAGGTAGATTCTAAAGTTATGTTTTCAAGGAAGGAACTTAGACTCACGGATCAAGTTCAAAACTTCCTCGCAATGGTGGGCTAGCCACATCGTGATGGGAGTTCTGAAATGATCTAATCTAAGTGGGATTCTCGTATTGTACGAACAGGGTGTAGACCCTTCGGTTCAATACTACACAATCACCAATCATGAAAACAAAACTTGGGTTTAAGGCGAGGTCCCTAGAGTCACGGATCGTATTTAGAACCTCCCCCACAATGATGGGCTAGCCATATTATGATAGAAACTCCAAACAGATCTACTCTAGGTGGAGTCTTCGTATTATCCCAATGAGGTGTACACCTCTCGGTTCAATACTACACAACTCCGGGTTCTATGTTTTTTCTCGAAGCTCGGGTATGAAGCTTGTCTCACAACAGACATCAAGCCCCATATCAAAGTATCAAAATACATTACATACAAGCAACATAATAAAATACAGAGAAACAAGCACAGAAGATAAGAACATCTTCTAACAGTCACAACAAAATTAAACTAAGTTAGGCTAGACTCTCTTTTGCTTGGAGCGGGGTCCCCAGCAGAGTCGCCAGTCTGTCGCACCTCAAAAACGCGATCCCTCGCGATAGGACGCGGAAAAAATGTTGTTCGTAACAGAGTCGCCACCATATTCGAGTTCGGGAGTCGATTACGCAAGAGGAAGGTATTAGCACCCCTTACGTCCGTTGTACTCAACGGGAAACTTTTAGTCTGATTTTGCTATTTGACTGTTAATTGACTGTTTATCTGCTTGCTTCGAGTGATTAGAATTGATGATAAATATGGATGAAGACCTCAGGAGGGAAATGGGAGGTTTTTTATTAGTGTGCTCGCGAAGATACATCAATCTCCTGCCTACGTATCCTTATGGTGCAATAAGGAAATCAGAGCATTCGTAGTTCGGGCTACTACGAATATTTGGTGGGTTTTGTTTTGATGAACGACTGTGTAGGTCGGTGTTCTAACGGCTAAACGCTGGCGTTGTCTACTCTCGGTGGAGGCTCTAGCACTGGTTTATTGTGCGCATTAGAAAGGATTAACAATGTTCTTTTGAGAAGGGTTTTGGTCACGCGGGGGTGACAGGATGAATTGATGTGTTTGGGTGTTTTGGTTTCGATCGCTCGGGGGCGAGAAGTTAGGTTTAATGTGTTTGAGATGTTTTTGAAGAACGACGAAAGGTTGAGCAATGTGGTGTACACCAATCTTCCAATTCTTTCGAGGAATAACAAGGCGAACGCCTTCTATTCCTTTTTCGTTCGAATTATTTTTGAAAGTTTGTTTGCGGACGTTGAATACGCACGGTAGTGAGGCGTACGCCTCCTACTTGCTTATTCAAAGAATAATGAGGCGTGCACCCCCTATTCCCTTATCCAAGTTTAATTAGCGTGTTTTAGTCGGAAGTCGATAATTTGTGCAATATGGCATACGCCAATTATTCAAATAATCGAGAGACTGCGAGGCGTACGCCTCCCATCTTTTATCATCCGAAGTTGAAATTGTAAAAGATATGTTTTTAGACGTTGTATTTGATTTGAGAAAATAGTTTGAATTTGAATTGGTAGGTTTTGATCGAAAGATGATTTGAGCAATGTGGCGTACGCCAATTGTTCAAATAAACAAAGAATGGTGAGGCGTACGCCTCCCATTCTCTATCGAAGTTTAAGTTGTTTATTCGATCTTGAAACGGTGTTTGATATAAAAAGTGATTTGAGTTTATTCGATTGCGTTTTAAATTTGATGACGAAGATTCGAGCAATGTGGCGTACGCCAATTATTCGAATAATCGTAAGATAGTGAGGCGTACGCCTCCTATCCTCTTTTCATCTGAAATATGGAATTAAAAAGATTCGGAATTTGCAAAAATGATTTGAAATATTATGGTTTGAAAATAATTTGAATTTAGAAATTATATTTGATTTTGAAAAATGATTTGAAATTGTGTGATTTAAGATTTAATCGGGTGACAAGAACTCGCGCAATATGGCGTACGCCAATTATTCGAGTAATTGAGAAATAGTGAGGCGTACGCTTCCTATCTCCTTTTTCATCCCAAATTTATAAAAAGATATATTTTGAGTATTACCCTAATTTAGGAAGATGATTTGTAATTTGTATGATTGTTAAGGTTTTAATTGAATGACGAAAATCCGAGCAATATGGCGTACGCCAATTATTCGAATAATCGAGAGATAATGAAGCGGATGCTCACTCACTACGCCAAAAAGGTTTTTTAACAGCGCATCTTAGACAGCGCTTTTAAAAGAAAGCGCTGTCTAAGGTTAAAATAAAAATAAAACACGGAAAATGTTCTAAAAAAATAATGAAAGCGCTGTCTAAGGGGGGGTCTTAGACAGCGCTTTTAGAAAGCGCTGTCTAAGACCCCCCCCCCCCCTTAGACAGCGCTTTTAGAAAGCGCTTTTAAATATAGACCTTAGTCAGCGCTTTTGAGAAAGCGCTGTTTAAAGTCTTTCAATTAAAAAAAAAATTAAAACCAAAAGCGCTGTCTAAGGTGGGGGTTTAGAAAGCGCTTTTGGAAAGCGCTGTCTAAGGCATATCTTGAAAATGGATTCAGAAAATAAATAAATAAATAAATTTAAAAAAATGTTGAAAATGCATACATATTACAATGGAATGATATGTATTCATCCAGTGAAGAACACTAGAGAAAAGGCGGTTATTGCTCAGCTCAATACAAACATTTGCTAAGCCAATGCCAACAACAAACACATTTTCTTGCAGTGTTTGTTTATCACAATCATATTCGAGTTAGTGTAGTCTAGGGTTTATCTTTATCCGAGGCAAAACCAAAACCCTAAATTCCCAATCCTTGATTTCCCTGCACAAACCCTACTCACTACACCCATGACGAAGGTTTACGGCACCGGAACATACGATTTCCGCCGTCACAGAGTAACGGAGTACCCATTCGCAGAACCAAAAGCAGGAGAGCGGAGTCAAAAAGGAGGTGGCGGTGGCAGTTTACAGAGCACAGTAACTGTTTCTGAGATTCAACGAGACCGTCTCACTAAGATTGCTGAATCGAACTGGTTGAAAACTGATGAGAAGAAGAAAGATTTCGATCCAGAGCTTGTTGTGAAGATTTATGAAACGGAGTTGTTGGTGAAAGAAGGTCAAGGTAATAAACCTGTTCCTCTTCAGAGAGTTATGATTTTGGAAGTTAGTCAGTATTTGGAGAATTACCTCTGGCCGCATTTCGATCCTCTTAGTGCTACTTTTGAGCATGTTATGTCAATCATCATCATGGTCAATGAAAAGGTTAATCTCATTATCATTATTTGATTTATACTTCTTCAGTTCTTTATTTTATTTTTGTAAATGTAATTCGTGGGTGGGGAATTTTATTGAAAAAATTGTGTGTTTGTGAGCATTGCAGTTCCGAGAGAATGTTGCTGCTTGGGTTTGCTTCCATGATAGGAAAGATGTTTTCAAAGAATTTCTTGAGAGGGTTGTTCGATTAAAGGAGGTATTTATCTATCTCTTTCTTTATGCTTCGTTATTTCCTAACTAGCACTTTAGTCAAGGCACGTACAAGTGATCGATACAACACTTAAACTTGTAATTCATACAGTTATTACCCCCGTGTCGTATCTATGTTAGGGTGCCGTAGATAATTTTCACTTTGTTGCTATCAGATGCTTGTTTCTCTGTTTGAGTTTTTGAGAGAAGGGATTTCACTCATTTTGACAAGATTATAATTTTTGTGATTAACTGCCATCTCACGGGATGCCATGATTTCATTTATTTTCGATTGCTAGATTTCAGTTTTTCATTATTTTGTTAAGTGTACATCTGTCATTTGATTATTTTGGACTTTCAACTTTATTTTTGCTTGTCTCTTTTCCTTTATCTAATGAAGTGAGAGGCTCGTATTTGATGGCGGAATCATAAATGTATTTTGACATTTTGCTGAATCTCATGTTCTAATCTTACTGTAGGGAAGAGAACTGAATATTGCAGAGAAGACAAATTACCTTGTTTTCAATCTGAAAGTTTAAAATATATAGGTTGTAATCCCTTGCTTTAAGTTTGTTTTGAAGTTTTTGAATTGCCATATTGGAAGTCTTTGTACGTGAGACGTTTTCTCGATGTTATGCATATTGAAAAAAACGTATTTGAAAGTGTTATCGGTACATTACTCAATATAAAAGGCAAGTCTAAGGATGGCCTTAAAGCAAGGGAGGACATGTTAAAAATGGGAATGAGAACTGAATTAGCACCCGTGAAGAAAGGAAGACGAACATATCTACCACCTGCTGCTTTTACTTTATCTAGAAAGGATGGCCTTAAAGCAAGGGAGGACATGTTTTTTCAATTACCGATACTAACTATCAATCTGTATGTTTTTCTTAGCGATGTTTTAACATCGAAGAAGAAAGAAGAGGTTTTTGTATGAAATTGGCCGAAAAGCTTCTAAGAGGGTTTCGGACATTTTTATCATCCAAGTTCCTTAAGGATGCGGATGGTAATTTTGTGGATGCGGAGCTTCCTAAAAAATATGAAAGTTTGATATCGGCTGAAGAATGGGAAGCTTTCAAATCCAAAAGACAAGACCCGGTTTTTCAAAGAATAAGTGCTACAAATCGGGAAAGAGCATCAAGTCCCGCATATCCGTACCGAAAAGGACGTGTCGGATATGGACGCTTAGAACAATCCATGGTAAGTATTTATAAATTGCGATAACAAATTTGTTCATCATATATTAGTTTTATCTGATCAAATTGTATGACTTAATGTGTAGCTGCAGAAGGAGGAAAGTTCAGAAACATCTCTTCCTGCACATGTTTTGTGGAAGGAAGCCCGTGTGGGCAAATCTGGAGTTCCTCAAGAAGAAGTTTTACACGTATACCAGAAATGTGTAAGTATAACATTTTTTCATTAATTGAATAACATTTTTATACACAAATATTTGACAAGTATACGGTATTCATCTGATTTTTCATGTTGAGGGTATTCATCTGATTTTTCTAGTGTCCTCAACAACGTAATCAAATAGATTGCGGGTATTTCATGTTGAGGTTTATGCGAGATACTCTTGCTTTGGGCCGATTAAAGATTCCCACCGATGTATGTATTTCTAACTTATGAGTTATTTTTATATTTACACATATCTCATATAATTAAATAGTTGGAATTAATTCAAAATATGTTATATTATTATGTAGTACTTTGATGAATTCAAGTGTGCATTTTATACAAAGGATCAAGTGGACGAAATCAAAGAGGAGTGGTGTCAATTCATGATAAAGCTCAATGTTTGTTCATAAATTTGTGTAATTAATGTGTACATTTGTAGTATATGTTATGACTTGTAAATGTGTACATAAATTTGTATATATTTTGATACATTTAAGGCAAAATTGGTTTGAATTGGTATATATATATATATATTTGTTAGCCAAAAATTGGTAGAAAAAAGGCCAAAATGGCATATATAAAATGTGATAATTGTCTGTCAAAATTTGGTTGAAAACAGGTAGAAATTCTGGTTTATAAACCTGGAAAAAATGTGGTTAAAAACAAAAGCTTCAAAAATTTTCTTATACCTTAGACAACGCTTTTGTAAAAAGCGCTGTCTAAGGGGGGGATTAGAAAGCGCTTTAGGAAAAAGCGCTGTCTAAGGGGGGGGGGGGGGGGGGGCTTAGACAGCGCTTTTTGAAAAGCGCTGTCTAAGGTATACCTAAAAAAATTAAAATAGGAGGGTCTTAGAAAGCGCTTTTGGCCAAAGCGCTGTCTAAGGGGGTGGGGCTTAGACAGCGCTTTTCAAAAGCGCTGTCTAAGGTATACCTAAAAAATTTAAAATAAGAGGGTCTTATAAAGCGCTTTTGGCCAAAGCGCTGTCTAAGGGGGGGGGGGGGGCTTAGACAGCGCTTTTAAGATTTAAAAAAGCGCTGTCTAAACCTTTAGCAGCGGAGGTTTAGACAGCGCTTTAAAGCGCTGTCTAAGGCTAAAAAAAGCGTTGTCTAAGGTCTTGTTTGTTGTAGTGACTATTCTCCTTTTCATTCAAAGTTTAAAATTAAAAGGTTTTGAGGAGTATATCGGAAAGGATTTTGAATTCGATTTCGTGAAACTAATAGGGTTTAGATAAGAGTATTCGGTATTTGCTCAAAATTAATTTAGTGACAAGATACATAATGAATTAAGCACTTATTTACTTTAATAAATCAACTACTCATTTAATCATAATGTTCTAAAAATAAATAGGCTTAGAATCTTTTTGAAATAGAAAAACAAATAAGACCTTGTGTCATGTCTTTTTACTAAAATTGCTATCCAAAATATTTAAATAAAATGTTGTAGCAAGTTATAAAGAAGTAAAATGAACTGGGGTATGAATCCAACTAGTGGTACATTCGGTAACGAAGCAGTAGTCGAAAGGGCAGTTGTACAACTGTCCCTATCGTGCCACCGCAGGTGGCCTTTGAGCTTCATACACAGGCCAAGCGTTATTTTCTTGGAAATCGGTGTGTTTGTGTACTTAATAACCATAATAGCTACATAGCAATACTACCACTTACACACTAATATTCATACTAATAAATGTAAACTCAGCACTTGAACAGTTGTGGAGATGCATAAAACAAAACGAAAACAAAATGCTTATTCCTCCTGTTGTTTCTCGCTCAACTTATGTTTTTTCTTTCAAAGACAAAATATTCTTTCCCTCACCCTAAAACATGCATCCATCGATAAACCCAACACATAAACGTCTAGATCGAATGAAAAAGAAATACAAAGGGATTAAATCTTGACATCATTTCTCTTCAACCAAGATCAAGACGATTAAACGAGAAAAGCAAGCAAAATGGATCATTCGAGATAAAAGGGAAAAACGGCGAGGGTTTACCCAATCGGAAGGTCCTCCTGTCCAAGATCTAGCGTTATCGCTTGGGTTTTTACGACGAATGCTCTAACCGCAACTGATTATCCAGATGAGGTAGGTTCATTATTCACGGCTGGGCTCCTTACTTCGCAGTCTCCATGGTTGTTAGGATTCTTTCGTTTGGTTAGGGTTGCTATTAAGGTGGTGGTTTCTTTAGCTCAAACTTGTTGAGATTCAGTGTGAAATCTCAGCAAGCTTAGAAATTGTAGAGCTCTAAAAAGTGTTTTGGATTTGTTTTCTGCAGAGTAACGGTGCTCTCGGAAGGGGTTCCTGCTTCAGTCATCAAATGGTTCTTATATAGAGTTCTTGTACGAGGTTCACCCGTCCTTATCCTTCATGAGCTGGCAAATCTTGGATAGGATCAATCCGTTAGAAAGAATTTCCGCTGGATTTCGTGGGGACCAAAGGTATGCGTCTCCCAATTTGGTGAGTCATTTTCCTGTTTTGTCTGTAGTGAAATCCTTCCAAAAACGTGTGGCCTTTTGTTGAACTTTTCACTGCGTCTTTACTGCTGTAAAACACATGCTTGTCAAATTATTTACTCTTCTGTAAATGGAATTTTTAACTGATGCTTGACCTTTAATCATTTCTTACATCCAACGGCTTTCTAATGTCAATCCCGTTTGGTTATGGATGGTGACAGGACCGTTAATTTGAGTTGGTACGCATTCATCTTGAGATAATACGTAGCGGATGTCGGTTTTGTTGCTATCACAGTGTGCTGTCACCAATTCTCGTATTGATGTGAATTGTTCTTCAGGTATGACATTTCCTGTTGATTCGGTGTGGTGTCTTGGCTATTCATCACTTTTGCTTATGGTTTTAGTTGCAACTTCATGTTATTTTGGCTTGACTGATTATTGCATGTTTTGGATTGATGCCCATTGCTTGACAATTTCAGGTTGGTAATTCGGATGGAAGCAAAGCAGTGCAAACTGATTGAGTGATCAAGGTGAAATGTTGCCTTTATGTTGCAGGTCACAATATGACTCCCTCCTACCAGGTTTGTTATTTTGTACTATCGTGTATGACTGCAATTTGAAATGCTCGATTGTTGTGTGTTATTGCCTTTATACTGAAGTGCTTTGATACTTGCAATGTCTTTGATGTATGTTGTTGGACTAGGTTGAAAATTGATCATTGAATATGCTAACTGATATGCCTTGGAATTTTCTTGTGAGGATTGTTGAGACTTTTGTTGAACCTTCCTTTGATGCTTGATTTATACTTCGACAATAGGTACCTTGGTTTAATCGTGGTATGTGGCTACCGCAGGTCTCGTTATGGCTGATGCATTGGCTAATTCTTCACGTTGCAGGTTGGGTTCTACAGTTAGGCCTGCTAATTTTATCGATCCTGCTGTCTTGCTGAAGATTTCCTCACCCATTGGCTTGTATATCAGGTCCTGCAGCAAGTTTGTGGCAGGTTTTGCCATCCTAATCCGTGCGTCATGTTTGATAACAGGTTCCAACGTAACAGGTCTTTATCATGGTTTAGTTTCCTGCTACAAGTTGGTCATGGAAAATACGCAACATAGCCATTTGGAAGCTCATGTAATGGATTTATCTCATAATGCCAATGATTCGTTTTTCCCTTGCAGGTTGTATACATGTCGGCAATGCGATTAGAGAATGATTTGCAAACCCGGAAATGGCTTAAATATCGACTTTGCTTTATTTCCTCTTGTGCAGCAGGCGCGATACTGAAGATGACGATGTATCGATTTAAATGCCGTGAATTGCTGCTGATTCATGTTTCTGTTGTTTCAGTCATTTCAATTTTGGTCACAGCTTTGGAGCTTCGGGGAATCGTGTGGGGGACACCGTTGAAACTCTTATTCAATTTACAAATGCCTTTATCTTCGAGCTGCATTGCTAACATAGTTGATCATATTGATTTGTTTCTGCAGGATCTTGCTTGTTGCCGGCTGAACCTGGCTATAATTTTCCGTTGCCGTGACAGCATGTTGTTTCTATTTTGCCGTTCTGCAGCTTGTGACAGTTTCTCTTCTTTTTGAATCGCATTCCTTTGGCTTGGCTGTAACATTTATTTGGAAACTAAGATTGCTTGTAACCGTCGTCATGATGTGTTTCTGTTAATGGCAATTGATACAATTATGTTTGTAAAAATCCAAAATTTGTTCAGCTAATGTAATTCTACATTGATACTTTTAAACCGTGCCATATTGTAGTTTGGGATTCTTGGCCATTTGAAACACGTTTGAACACTTGGTCTTTATCCTAAAGACCTCTTAATCCGTGGCCTAAGGCAATGATGATTACAAATGAAGAACAAAAATTGTGAATTTGCGAATTTAAGTCATTCATTTAATATCTTGTCAACCTTTGCCAACTTGGTTCAATAAGGTGCAAAAATAAAATAAGCAATGTTCTCAAACAATCATGCTCACGATTTTACTTATGGATTTAGTACTATGGTGTCGGCAAGACGAAACTCAAAGCTGACCTTGATCCATACTAGCATCCCACCTCAAGAAGATATCCTTTTTTCCTCGTATTTGTGTAATAAATCATACTCCTAGACGAAATTGATTTTATGAAATGCATGTTTTTATGTATTATTTATGATGGAATGCATGTTATGCTGTGCATATGATATAAAAAAATGAAATCGATTTTTTATCGAAATTTAAATATGCCCGGACAAAATTGGGGTATGACACCTACCCTTGAGGAGTATGCTCATCTTGTGGGTATTCCGATTCTGGATCAGGTGCCGTTCAGTGGATTGGAGAGTATTCCTACTTCTCGAGAGATAACTGACTTGTTGCACATAGATGAATCCTTGGTTAAAGCTCATATGACTACCAAAGGTGGAATTTAAGGTCTCCCTTCTGAGTTCCTCATCGCTCAAGCTACTGTTTATGGGAAGGCCATGAGTGAGGATGCCTTTGAGGCCATATTTGTGCTTCTCATCTATGGACTGGTATTGTTCCCCAACATCGACAAATTTGTGGATGTGAACGCCATTAGGATCTTCTCTGTTCTTAATCCCGTTCCGACTCTGTTGGGTGATGCCTATGTCTCTTTGCACACTACGCCAAAAACTGGAATAGACAGCGCCCCTTAGAGGGCGCTTTATTACAAAAGCGCACTCTAAAGTGAAGAGAAAAAATAAGGAGCGAACAACTGGAATAGACAGCGCACTTTAGAGGGCGCTTTTGTAATAAAGCGCCCTCTAAGGTGAAGCGAAAAAATAAGGAGGAGATAGAGGGACAACAATACAGGGCGCTTTTTAGAAAGCGCCCTCTAAGGTTACCCTTAGAGGGCGCTTTTAAAAAAGCGCTCTATAAGTCCATGTGCATTTCCAGTTTATAAAGCGCTTTTGGAAAGCCTTAGAGAGCGCTTTTAGAAGCGCCCTCTTAGGCCCCCTTTAGAGGGCGCTTTTGTAACAAAGCGCCCTCTAAAGTGAAGCCAAAAAAAAATGGAGGGACAACAATAGAGGGCGCTTTTGTGAAAGCGCCCTCTAAGGTTACCCTTAGAGGGCGCTTTTGAAAAAGCGCTCTCTAAGTCCATGTACATTTCCAGTTTATAAAGCGCTTCTGGAAAGCCTTAGAGAGCGCTTTCATAAGCGCCCTCTTAGGCCCCCTTTAGAGGGCGCTTTTTTTCCACAAGCGCCCTCTAATGTCCCCTTTAGTAAACATTAAATTTATAACATACTGCGCGTTTTGTTATTTCACTATCTGTTATTAGCGTTCTTTTTCATGTTAGGGTTCTGAGGCGTTTTCCTTCCACCTCTGTTAGATCTACATGCGCGTTTCCTCCTTCTACCAATCAAAGGTACACGCTTTTCCCAATTACTGTTTTATGTTATTGCTTTGTTTTAGCTTTGCCCAATTTCTATTTTACCTTATTACTGCGCGTTTCCTCCTTCTACGTTTGTTTCGACCATGATAGCGGATGCACTAGGAAATTGACGGTTGGTTTTTAGTGACCATGATTGCGGATGCAATGGGTTATACGACCTATGAACATCTGATTTTGTGTCAACACCAGTATCATTAGAAACCTAGGTCCGAATGTGTTTGAACTCTTCTGAAATTGTTTTTTATTTATTCTAATTAGTAATGGATAATACATGGATGTCTTCCAATCGATTGTCGAGAGAGTACGAGAATGGGGTATCAGAATTCGTTAAGTTTGCCGTTGCGCACGCCGAAGACCCCAGTAGAATGATATGTCCTTGCTTGGGTTGTTGTTATGGGAAACGGGTTGACGCAGTTCAGTTGACATCGCATCTAATGAGGCATGGAATTGATCGAAGTTATACATGTTGGAATTTGCATGGTGAGAAAAGTAACGAGAATGTCGAACCGGGGGATAGTACGACCTATGCCTCAAACTACAGTGGCGCAGATACATACGATTGTGATCGAGTTGAAGAGATTGCATAAGCACTTGAAGGAGATCTTAAGGATTGTCCCGAAATGTTTGAGAGGTTGGTAAGTGATGCAGAGAAACCTTTGTATGATGGTTGCACTAAATTCACAAGATTGTCTGCGGTATTAAAGTTGTACAACTTAAAGGCGGGCAATGGGTGGTCGGATAAAAGTTTCACAGAGTTATTAGCCCTTTTGAAAGATATGCTTCCTGAGGATAATGTTCTTCCCAATCGAACATATGAGACCAAAAAGATGTTGTGCTCTATTGGCATGAGCTATGATAAGATACATGCATGTCCAAACGATTGCGTTTTGTTTCGAAATGAGTATGCATCGTTAAATGAGTGTCCTAAATACGGTGTCTCGCGATATAAGAACAAGTTGTCTCCAGCAAAGGTCTTGTGGTATTTTCCTGTTATTCCGAGATTTAGACGCATGTTTCGTAGTGAAACCGATTCAAGACACTTGACCTGGCATGCAGATGAAAGAATTATAGATGGAAAGTATCGACATCCGGCAGATTCACCACAGTGGTTGAAAATTGATAATGATTATCCTGAATTTGGAGAAGAATCAAGAAACCTTCGCTTGGCATTATCTACTGATGGAATGAACCCACACGGTATCCAGAGTATCTCACACAGTACATGGCCTGTGATTATTATGATTTATAACCTACCTCCATGGCTATGTATGAAGCGTAAGTACATGATGTTGTCTATGTTGATTTCTGGACCTAAACAACCAGGGAATGACATAGACGTGTACTTGAAGCCCTTAATCGAAGATTTAAAGATTTTGTGGGAGACCGGTGTGGAGGTTTATGATGGATATAGGAAAGAAAGTTTCAACTTGAGGGCGATGTTGTTTGGCACAATTAATGATTTTCCAGCATACGGAAATCTATCAGGGTATAGCATAAAACGTCAATGTGCGTGTCCTGTTTGTGAAGATAAAACAGATTGGAAGCGCTTGGAGTTTGGTCAGAAGAATGTCTTTCTCGGTCATCGGAGATTCTTAAATTCAAATCATCACTACCGTGGATGGAGAAAGGCGTTCAATGGAGAGACAGAACAAGGCAGAGCTCCACCTATATTGACGGGTGATCAAATTTTTGAAAAGGTGAAAGATTTGGATACTCAGTTTGGCAAGCCTTTTGCCCACACACTTGTCAAAAGTGGGTGGAAGAAGAGGTCAGTTTTTTTTTGAATTGCCGTATTGGAAGTCCTTGTATGTGAGACATTTTCTTGATGTTATGCATATTGAAAAAAATGTATTTGAAAGTGTTATTGGCACGTTACTCAATATACAAGGAAAGTCTAAGGATGGCCTTAAGGCAAGAAAGGACTTGATAGCGATGGGAATAAGAACTGAATTAGGACCCTTGAAGAAAGGAAAACGAACATATCTACCGCCTGCTGCTTATACTCTATCTAGAAAGGAGAAAAAAACATTGTGTAAGTTTCTAAGTGAAGTTAAAGTTCCAGAAGGGTACTCTTCAGATATTAGAAGACTTGTGTCTATGAAAGACCTCAAGTTAAAGAGTTTAAAGACCCATGATTGCCATGTTATAATGGAACATTTTCTCCCAATAGGTATACGTTCTATTCTTCCAGAAAAAGTAAGAAGCTCTATAACTAAGTTGTGTTCTTTCTTCAAGTCAATTTGCAGTAAGGTGATTAATCCTGCGATCTTACCAATGTTGCAAAAAGAAATCGTTATTACTTTGTGTGAGCTTGAAATGTTTTTTCCTCCATCATTTTTTGACATAATGGTACATCTAGTTGTTCATCTTGTGAAAGAGACACAATTGTGTGGACCAGCTTATATGAGATGGATGTACCCTGTTGAACGTTATATGAAAATATTAAAAGGGTACGTGAAGAACCGAAGTCGACCAGAAGGTTGTATGGTTGAAAGATACATTGTTGAAGAAGCGATTGAGTTTTGTACTGAATATTTGTCTAATGTTCAGTCAATCGGACTCCCCAAGTCTCAGCTTGTCGAAAAGAAAGAAGGAAAAAATCTAATTGGAAATAAAATCGTGGCAGTATCAAGGGTCGAACGGGATCAAGTGCATTTGTATGTTTTGCACAATGAGAATGAGGTTGAGCCGTATGTTGAAATTCACAAGGATGTTCTCCGAGGTTTAAATCCCAATAGAAATGAAAATTGGATAGTACGAGAGCACAATCGATGTTTTATACCTTGGTTTAAGGATCATATTTATTCAAAGTATTATTCAGATCCCGCTTCAATAACAGAAAGGTTGAGATGCTTAGCATATGGTCCAAGTTTCCATGTTTTTTCTTATAGCGCATACGCGATTAATGGATACACATTTTATACCAAAGAACAAGATGATAAAAGTACTATGCAGAATAGTGGTGTCACCGTGGTAGCTGAAGCAATGCACATATCAAGTGTGAAGGACTTAAACCCCAAATTTGCAAATCTGTCGTATTTTGGTGTTATCGAGCGCATTTGGGTGTTTGATTATGAGAAGTTTCAGATTCCTATATTTGGTTGCAAGTGGGTTGAAAATAATAACGGCATTCGAATGGATAAGTCAGGATTTTTGCAAGTGGATCTTAATAGGGTGGGATACAAAGATGAGTCTTTTATTCTAGCCTCTCAAGCTAGACAAGTGTTCTATGTCAATGATCCGAAAAGTACGAAATGGTCTATAGTTCTTTTTTCCAACAAAGTAATTGATGAAAACACTGGAGATCAAGGTGATATTGATGTTGAGATTGAATCGTTTACCAGAAATGATCAAGATGAGAATATTATATCAAATGATTCATATATTAGAAATGATCATAATGAGGGTATTTGGATCAATCCAACCGTCCGTGTTGTTAAGAGACATGTAGAACATATTCCAACCAAGAAAAGAAAGAGAACTTAGTGAAAAAGGTACAGGTCAAATGATTTTAATTGTTTTCTTTATTACAGGTAAAATGACTTTTATGATTTTAATTGTTTTTACATTTGTCATCTGATTTTAATTGTTTTCTTTTTTACAGGTAAAATGATGATGCTGGATATTTGTTTAGATGGAGATGCTCTATTGTCGTCAAGCCTCATTCGCGTAGATGATGATGCTGGATATTTGAAAGTATCCCTCTACGACAATGGAACATGTCCATCTAAACATATATCAATTCTATCTTCAAAAGATAAGGGTTCAATGTTGGCAAGTTACATTGGTTTCCTTGTTCGACAACATATTCCGATTACATGTGATAATTGGAGAAGTCCGGACTTGAAGGTTGGCAAAGAAAAAATATGGTCGGAGATACAGGTACTTACCATATATTGTTATATGTTTTTTGTTGCATCAACTTTGCAGCCCTGTATTGTAGGCAGAATTTAGGACTTCTCAAAGTTGATTTCTTGTTACTTTGTCGTTCATAAAATACACCACTAAATTCTCTGCGTTTAATTTTTAATTTTTTTTCATCAGGCTTGTGTCTCAATAGAGGATGGGTATCTACCTAAAGTTACTTTTGTAGTGGTCCAAAAGAGACATCACACCCGTCTCTTTCCTGTCAACCCCAAAGAGACCGATAGAAGTGGAAATATTATGCCAGGTTTTTTCAATATATTTCTCAACGCAGCTGGTATATATTATCATTTGAATTTATCACGTTTTGCTGATTTTGTTGTTCTAAATTGTCAAAGGAACCGTGGTAGACACCAGCGTTTGTCACCCTAGGGAATTTGATTTTTACCTTAACAGCCATGCAGGAATTCAGGTAATATTAGCTATGTCATTTAACTTTATGCCATTGTTTACTATTTGTTGCTCAATCGCCTTTTGACAGTTCTGTGTTATTTGCATTTGGACGTGTTCTTTTTGCAGGGGACTACTTATGCTGCCATTTGTTGTTTTGGTTGAGCCTTATTTTGTATGGATGTGCGATAGAACTACTAGACAGCTTTTGGATATACAGAACATGTTTGCCACCATGGGTGGATGGGCGTTTTTGTTTAGTATTGGTTAGAACTACTAGACAGCTTTTGGATACAGTGGTCACTGGGTGTTGGTTGCTATGTTTTATTCTCTTAATTGTAGTACTTTGAGAATATGTTGTTGTATATTGTTGATCAAAGAATCATATATTAATGTTGTATATATGGAGGATTAATGTTGTATATAAATGGATTCATGTTGTATATGTCAATGGATTAATGGTGTATAACATTGGATTAAAGGATGAAATCAATATGAATTTTACACTTTTGCAGCATGCGAACAGGTTACCAATTAAATATATATCCACTGTTTTTCAAACAATTTTTTTTAAAATAACTAACACTTTAGAGGGCGCTTTGTCCAGAAAGCGCCCTCTAAACACTTTACATTGACAACTTTAGAGGGCGCTTTTTCCTGAAAGCGCCCTCTAAACACTTTACATTGACAACTTTAGAGGGCGCTTTTTCCTGAAAGCGCCCTCTAAACACTTTACAATGACAACTTTAGAGGGCGCTTCTTCCAGAAAGCGCCCTCTAAACACTTTACACTGACAACTTTAGAGGGCGCTTTTTCCAGAAAGCGCCCTCTAAGGTGTCCCTTTATGGACCACTCCAGAGGGCGCTTTTTTCTTAAAGCGCACTATAATGTGGCCACTTTAGACAGCGCTTTCTCCAGGAGAACAAAGCGCTGTCTTTACCTATGCCAGCGCCAGATTAGAGGGCGCTTAAAAGCGCTGTTATAGGCCAAAATAAGCGCCCTCTTTTCCCTTATTTGGCGTAGTGGCACCTGAGGAATGCAAAGGGTGGTGGTGCTATTGTGTGCTGTTTGCCTCTGTTGTATAAGTGGTTTATTTCTCACTTACCTCAGACGGTCGCTTTCAAGGAGAACAAGGGATGTCTACGGTGGTCTACGAGGCTCATGTCTCTCACTAATGATGATATCTCTTGGTATGATCGTGCATATGATGGTGTCCATATCATTGATTCTTGTGGTGAATTCTCCAATGTGCCTCTTCTTGGTACATGTGGTGGGATTAGCTACAACCCTGTGTTAGCACGTCGTCAGCTTGGGTTCCCCCTAAAGGATAAACCTAATAACATTCTGTTAGAAGGTGTGTTCTTTCAGGAGGGTAAAGATCCCCAAGGCCTGAAAGCAAGGATGGTCCGCGCTTGGCGCAAGATTCACAAGAAGGGTAGAAGTGAGTTGGGTCTGAAGAACTGCATAGCTCTGAAGCCATATACTACTTGGGTGAGGAAGAGAGCATCTGAGTATCTCATGCCTTATGATTATCCGAGACCTACACCTTTGGTTGTGGCTGGGCCGTCAACCTTCCCTAACCAAGGCGTAGAGGAGTTGAGAGACGAAGACCTTTCACGTGCCTGGATCCGTGAAAGAGAAGAGTTGCTTCAGCAAATCAAGGAGAAAGATGCCATGATCGAGTTTCTCGAGCATCAGGTCATTGATAATCCTGATGATACTTGGACTTCTCTACTTCCTCAGTCTTCTAAGTTCTGGAAAAAGAGGTATGACAGACTCGCCAAAGATAAGACGGATATGGAAGCAGCATACGAGAGAGAGATCAAGAGGCTTCGTGCAGCTTATCTTCCGGCATCCCGAGCTTCTAGGGATCCATAGGATGTTTATTTTCCTTCTCTCTTGTAATATAATGAATCAATGCTGTACTTCTTTGTCTCAAATATATTTGATGAGATATTTTCCATATGCGATTTAAAATGCTAATATTTCAAAATTGCAAATAATACCCTAAAGTTCCTTCGAAAATAAAACAAAGCATGTGCACGAGCATTGCATGCATCATTTGCATAAGCAGGTGTTGTCCCGGTCTTCTTGTCTGTGGCCTAACTCTGTGCTCTTCATTTATTTTGAAGACAAGCTGACTCATCGGTACTACACCAGAGCCAACTCTGCAAGAGTGATGGATCAACTTGAACAAGAGATCCGTGAGCTGAAGGAAGAGATCGCTAGATTGAGTGCCCTGATGGAGCAATTCTTAGCTGCTCAGAATCAACCGTCTCCACCACCTGCAACTCCTCCCCAGAGGACTGTTATATCTGAAGTGGTTTCCTCGACAGTGCCAGCTGCTAGTGCCCATTTCATGCCAGCCATGCCAGCTGGGTTTCCGTGGGGTATGCCTCCTGGTTTTATGCCTGATATTCCAGCTCCAACCTTTGCTTCTATGCCGACATCTAGCCCGGTCCTTGCAATGCCTCCTCCTGTCGTGCATGCCATTCCTAGGGTAGACGACACCATCTATCATTCTGAGCCGTCTGAGGGCCCAAATGTTAATGAGAAGATGGATGCTATGAATGACCAATTCCTTGAACTCCGCAAGGAATTGAAGACCCTTCGAGGAAAGGATTTGTTCGACAAGTCTGCTGCTGAATTATGTTTGGTTCCCGGTGTTAAGATACCTGTCAAATTCAAAGTCCCTGACTTTGAGAAGTATAAGGGGAACACCTGCCCGCTCAGTCACCTGGTTATGTATGCCAGGAAAATGTCTACTCAGACGGATAATGATCAACTGCTGATTCATTACTTCCAAGATAGTTTGTCCGGTACAGCTCTTCGGTGGTATATGAGCCTAGATAGTGCAAACATCCGTTCCTTCAACGATCTTGGCGAAGCCTTCGTCAAGCAGTATAAATATAATGTGGATATGGCTCCTGACCGTGATCAACTCAGAGCCATGTCCCAGAAGGACAAAGAGACATTTAAAGAATACGCCCAGAGGTGGCGAGAGCTGGCAGCTCAGATTACTCCTCCGCTGGAAGAGAAGGAAATGACCAAAATCTTTTTGAAGACTTTGAGTTCATTCTATTATGAGCGGATGATCGCTAGTGCTCCCTCTGATTTCACCAAGATGGTGAACATGGGGATGCGATTGGAGGAAGGAGTCCGTGAAGGACGGTTATCCAAGGATGAAGGCTCTTCTAGCAAGCGGTATGGGGCGTTCGCTAAGAAGAAAGATGGGGAGGCACATGCTGTGCAGTCCCATGTTAAACCCAGAAGACCCTCTGCCAAAAGGAAGCCTGTGCATCATACCAGCAATCAGCATCAGGTGGCTCACATAGCACCTGTCTTCCGTGACAATCAGCAATATCAGCATTCCAATCAACAACCTCAACAGTATCAGCAGCAACATCGTCCTCAGCAACAGGCTTACCAGCCTCGCAACAACAGTAATCAGGCTAATACGAGTTATGAGAGGAAGAAGATCACTTTCGATCCGATTCCTATGTCATATGCAGAGCTATATCCCTCTTTAATAGAGCGGAAATTGATTACTCCTAGGGACCCTCTGGCTGTACCTAGTAACCCGCAGTGGTGGTACAAGCCCGACCAACATTGTGTTTATCATTCCGGTGCTCCCGGCCATAATGTAGACAACTGCTATCCGTTGAAGACTAAGGTGCAAGACCTTATGAGATGCGGCATTCTGAGCTTTGAGGACTCAGGCCCTAATGTTACGAAGAACCCATTGCCCGAGCATGGGAAGTCGGTTAACATGGTCCAGGGTTGCCCTGGCAAGTATAAGGTCAAATATGTAAGCCATATTCGACAGTCATTGGTTGAGTTGCATCGTCTGCTGTGTGATTACAGTCATATGGAGCACGACCATGACAAATGCCGTATCTGCTCCGTCAATCGTCTGGGTTGTCGCCAAGTGCGTAGAGAGCTGCAAGAGTTGCTAGATGATGGGACCATTGAGATTCTTCAGAACAGAAATGTTGATGAAGATGAACCAGAGGTGAATGTGATTTCTCCTGTGTTCAAAATTCCGGAGCCTGTTGTCATCCGTTATGATGGTAGCAAGCAGAAGGTCTCTCCTTCTTTGGTGATTAAGCCTGCAGGCCCTGTGCCCTATTCTTCAGATAGAGCGGTTCCTTTCCGCTATAATCCTGTTGTTGTGGAAGATGGGAAAGAAGTGCCTTTTCCTTCATCCTCCGTCGTGAATATAGCTGATGTGAGCGGGTTGACCCGTAGTGGTCGCGTGTTTTCAGCGTCGAAGCCTCAGGCTAAGGCTGACTCTGTTGAGCGTCCGATGGGGAATGCTGTTAATCCTCCGAACCCGGCACTTGCTGTTGCTAAACCCTCCTCTGTACAAAAGACTCATACTTCTTCTGTTGGCCCTAGTGGCACTGTGAATGAAGACTGTGATGAGATGCTAAGGCTCATCAAAAAGAGTGAGTACAACGTTGTAGACCAGCTTCTACAAACGCCGTCCAAGATATCCGTGCTATCTTTGCTTCTGAATTCAGAACCCCATAGGGAGGCTCTGCAGAAAGTTTTGGACGTAGCTTATGTTGATCATGACGTCACAATTGAACAGTTTGATAGCATTGTTGCAAACATCACTGCTTGCAACACTTTGAGTTTCTGTGACGCCGATCTCCCTGAGGAGGGAAGAGACCATAACACGACTTTACATATATCCATGAACTGCAAGAACGATGCCATGTCCAACGTGCTGGTAGATACCGGGTCATCTCTGAATGTATTGCCAAAGACCACTCTTTCTAGATTGTCATATCAAGGGCCTCCCATGAGGCAGAGTGGTGTTGTTGTGAAAGCTTTCGATGGGTCGCGTAAGACTGTGATTGGGGAAGTTGATCTCCCAATCAAGATTGGACCAAGTGATTTCCAAGTTACCTTTCAAGTTATGGATATCCACCCATCTTATAGTTGTCTCCTTGGTAGACCATGGATTCACGAGGCTGGCGCCGTGACATCCACCCTACACCAGAAGCTGAAATTCGTCAAGAATAAGAAACTGGTCGTGGTAGGGGGAGAAAAGGCTCTCCTGGTTAGCCACTTGTCTTCTTTCTCATATATTGATGCTGAGGATGAAGTTGGAATGCCTTTCCAAGCTTTGTCTATTGCTGAGCCAATTGAGAAGAAGTATCCTTCATCTGCTTCCTATCGAGATGCAAAAGTGGCCATTGAATATGGTGCAGTTGCTGGTTTAGGAAAGATGATCGAGATCGAAGACAATAAGTCCCGGGCTGGAATTGGCTATTCTTCTGGAGTCTTCAATGACAAAGGGCTGTTCAAGAGTGGAGGTTTCATCCACGCTGATCAGGCTGAAGAAGCTGCTGCTATCTTGGAAGAGGATGCAGAGGATACTGGCAACTTTGTTATTCCTGGCGGGATCTGCCACAATTGGGTCGCTGTGGATGTTCCTACAGTCATTCATAAGTCAGCGTAATATGTTCACTTTGTTTAAAAACCCTTCTCCCATGCCAAAAGGAGAAGTGATGACATTGTTGGCATCATATATATAATGATATTTCATTCAATAAACGCATGTTAAACATTTAGTTTTCCATTTGTTTTCACTTTTTGCTTTTGCATGAAATCGGTGATCACAAAAAACCCTAAAAACAAGAATAAAAGCAATCTTTTCATCTGCATAATGATTTGCTTGTTTAAATTCTAAAGTTTTTTCATTAACCAAAATCATTATGCAGGTTGATTCTTAAACCCATTGAACATAATGATCCAACGCCATCTCCCAATTTTGAATTCCCTGTATTCGAGGCAGAGGAAGATGATGTTGAAGGGATTCCTGATGAGATTACCCGTCTTCTTGAGCACGAAGAGAAGATCATTCAGCCGCACCTTGAGAATTTGGAAACAATCAACTTGGGGTCTGAAGATTGTGTTCGAATGGTGAAGATTGGGGCACTCCTTGAAGAGTCTGTCAAGAAGGGGTTGATCAGTTTGCTACGAGATTATTCCGATATCTTTGCTTGGTCGTATGAAGACATGCCGGGTCTAGATACAGATATTGTGCAACATTTCCTGCCTTTGAAGCCTGAGTGCGTGCCTGTGAAGCAGAAGCTCAGAAGAACTCATCCAGATATGGCAGTGAAGATCAAAGAGGAAGTTCAGAAGCAAATTGATGCGGGGTTTCTGGTGACTTCTACATATCCACTATGGGTGGCCAATATTGTGCCTGTGCCTAAGAAAGACGGAAAAGTTCGTATGTGTGTTGATTACAGAGATTTGAATAAGGCTAGTCCAAAAGATGATTTCCCTCTACCACACATTGATATGTTGGTAGACAATACAGCTAAATTCAAAGTCTTCTCGTTTATGGACGGATTTTCCGGATATAATCAAATCAAGATGGCACCCGAGGATATGGAGAAGACAACATTCATCACATCTTGGGGAACATTCTGTTATCGAGTGATGCCCTTCGGTTTGAAGAACGCCGGAGCCACGTATCAACGTGCTATGACTACCTTGTTTCATGATATGATGCACAAGGAGATAGAGGTCTATGTTGATGACATGATTGCTAAGTCAAGAACGGAAGTTGAACATATTGAGCATTTGTTGAAGCTTTTTCAGCGTCTGAGGAAGTACAAGCTTCGTCTGAATCCGAACAAATGTACATTTGGAGTCCGTTCTGGCAAGTTGTTGGAAAGAGGTATTGAGGTTGATCCTGCAAAGGTCAAAGCAATACAAGAGATGCCTGCACCCAAAACTGAGAAGCAAGTCCGAGGTTTTCTTGGCCGCTTGAACTATATCTCCAGATTTATATCCCACATGACTGCCACATGTGCGCCGATATTCAAGCTCCTTCGGAAAGATCAGTCTCATGATTGGACCGAGGATTGCCAGAAAGCTTTCGACAGTATCAAAGAGTATCTGTCTGAACCTCCGATCTTGTCTCCGCCTGTAGAAGGAAGACATCTGATCATGTATTTGACTGTTCTTGAAGATTCGATGGGTTGTGTCCTTGGTCAGCAAGATGAATCAGGGAAGAAAGAATCTGCTATCTACTACCTGAGTAAGAAGTTCACTGATTGTGAGTCTCGATACTCTATGCTTGAGAAGACGTGCTGTGCTTTGGCTTGGGCTACTAAGCGTTTACGCCAGTACATGATAAATCATACAACTTGGTTGATATCCAGAATGGATCCAATCAAGTACATCTTCGAGAAGCCTGCTTTAACTGGGAGAATTGCCCGTTGGCAGATGTTGTTATCTGAGTATGATATCGAGTATCGAGCTCAGAAAGCTATCAAAGGTAGTATCTTGGCTGACCACTTGGCACACCAGCCGATTGAAGATCATCAGTCTGTTCAGTACGACTTCCCAGATGAGGAGATTCTGTATTTGAAAATGAAAGATTGTGATGAGCCTACACTTGATGAAGGTCCAGAACCTGGTTCCAGATGGACGATGGTGTTTGATGGCACTGTAAATCAGTACGGAAATGGTATTGGGGCAGTAATCATTACTCCTCAGGGCACACATATTCTGTTTACAGCAAGGCTAACTTTCAAATGCACGAACAATATGGCTGAGTACGAAGCCTGTATTATGGGATTAGAAGAATGCATCGATCTGAGGATCAAGCATCTTGATGTATATGGTGATTCGGCCCTGGTTGTCAATCAGATCAAGGGTGAATGGGAGACGAATCAGCCTGGTCTCATTCCGTACAGAGATTATGCGAGGAGGATTTCAACGTTCTTTACAGAAGTTGACTTTCATCATATTCCTCGAGAAGATAATCGGATGGCAGATGCTCTTGCTACGCTTGCTTCAATGATTGTAGTCAAGTATTAGAATGAAGTTCCCAATATTACCGTGATGCGTTTGGATAGACCAACTCACGTGTTTGTAGTTGAAGAAGTACATGATGACAAGCCTTGGTATTATGATATCAAGAATTTCCTCCAGAACCAGGTCTACCCGCCTGGGGCATCTGTGAAAGATAGGAAAACTCTGAGAAGGTTGTCAGGCAGTTTCTACCTCAGTGGTGAAGTGCTGTATAAAAGAAATTATGACATGGTTTTGCTCAGATGCGTGGATAGACACGAAGCAAACCTGTTGATGACTGAGGTCCATGAGGGTTCATTTGGTACTCATTCCAATGGACATGCCATGGCTAGAAAGATGTTGAGAGCAGGCTACTATTGGCTGACAATGGAGTCTGACTGCTGCAAATATGTGAAGAAATGCCACAAGTGTCAGATTTATGCGGACAAGATTCATATTCCTCCGACACTTCTGAATGTAATTTCATCACCATGGCCTTTCTCTATGTGGGGAATCGACGTGATTGGCATGATTGAACCGAGAGCGTCCAACGGACACAGGTTTATTCTCGTAGCAATTGACTACTTCACCAAATGGGTTGAAGCCGCATCCTATGCGAATGTGACCAGGCAGGTGGTCGTGAAGTTTATCAAGAATCAGCTGATATGCCGTTATGGTGTGCCAGATAAGATCATTACTGATAATGGATCTAACTTGAACAATAAGATGATGAAAGAGTTATGCGCTGAGTTCAAGATTGCACACCATAATTCCTCTCCCTACAGACCCAAGATGAATGGGGTTGTTGAAGCTGCTAATAAGAATATCAAGATGATTATCCAGAAGATGACAATTACGTACAAAGATTGGCATGAGATGCTGCCATTTGCTTTGCATGGTTATCGTACATCTGTCCGCACTTCAACAGGGGCCACCCCTTTCTCTCTTGTTTATGGCATGGAGGCTGTGCTCCCAATAGAGGTGGAGATCCCATCAATGAGAGTCTTGATGGAAGCCAAGTTGACTGATGCTGAATGGATTCAGAGTCGTTATGACCAATTGAATTTGATTGAAGAGAAGCGATTGTCTGCCATGTGTCATGGTCAGTTATATCAGCAGAGAATGAAGAAAGCATTCGATAAGAAGGTCAAGCCTCGTGTGTTCCGAGAAGGTGACCTCGTGCTCAAGAAAGTTTTGTCTTTCGCGCCCGATTCCAGGGGCAAGTGGACTCCAAACTATGAAGGTCCATATGTTGTCAAGAGAGCCTTTTCAGGCGGTGCTTTGATGCTCACAACTATGGATGAGGAGGATTTCACTCGTCCTGTGAATTCAGATGCAGTCAAGAAATACTTTGCCTAAAAAAAAAGATAAAAATAAAAACAGAATGGCTCGCTAAGTTGAAAACCCGAAAGGGAGGCTTAGGCAAAAATGAGCGTCTCGGTGGAAAACCCGAAAGGGCGATCCAGGCAAAAGTTAGAGGCTTGAAAAAAGAATATTTGCATCCCGCTAGATTGAGTACCTCACCCTGGGGCAATCTAGGCAAAAATTAGGGATTTGGCAAGTAACTGCATCCTGACAAGACTTTCTGTTCCGCAGTCGTCTATTCGTCAGAGATTCTTGATTCGTCGTCAACTGAAGCTTCAAATACATCGGATTCAAATTGATAGAGAAAGGATCATTATGTTCAATGTAGCCCTCTTCCAATATATATCACCGATTTCAAATTTGTACAGATCTATGGAGTCTTGCCATTTACAGGCTACCATTCCATCAAATAAATTTGAGCTTTTATCCAATTATTTGCACTCTTATTTATTTCAATTCAAAAAATGTTTTGCATGTTTTAATTGATAAAATGTCATTGTTTTAAACAAATAATTTTTCAAAATTTGTTTTAAACAAAGTGAACATTCATAATGATGAAAGGATACTTAAGAATTTCTCAGTGCTCTCCCAAGGGTGGCATGATTTCCAACAGGGTAAGACATTTGTTCATATTCCTGGCATGGTTGTATCCTCTTTCTCTAGATTGTTGTTGGGGTTGTTCCCCAAGAAGAGCTTCTGTTGAGATTTTGTGTTCCCAGAGCAGAGTGCTTGTTGGAAACTTCAGTTTTCCTCTCCAGCAATATTCTCTCCCCAGCATGGGTGCTTTCCTTTTAGAAGATTCGGTAGTTGGTGGGTGACATCCCGGTACTTCGTCATTTTCCTCGGATAGATCCCCAGTGGAATTGTTGGTATGATGTACTTCATCTATGCTATCTCTCCCCATCAAGGTGTTTGTTGAGGTTTTCACCCCCCTCCCTTCAGCAGAGTAGTGATTCTTTCCTCCTCAGCAGTTATGGTTCCTTTTGGAAGGTTAGGTTTGGTTTTTGGTGGTTGATCCCCATTTTCTCCTTCTTTGCCTCAGATAAATACCCAGTAGATTTGTGGTATGGCGGATTGTATCTGTGATGATTCCTCATATGCAGAGATTTGGTGATTCTCTGATGTTTCGATCCCCAGTAGAGTGGCTTGTATGGCAGAATCTACTTGTGTGATCTTTTCTCCCTCAGTGGGTTTCCCCCCAGTGGAGATGTTTGGAATTGCTTTCGTGGCAGTTATCACCCGTGCAGTGAGCTCTTTTCAGTTGAGACTGATTTCCCTGCAGGAATCTCGTGATTTCTCCACTTCCCCAACAGATTTTCTTTTGTGGCAGTTTCTGCCTGTTGTGAACTTCTGTTCCCCAGTTGGGTTGATTGATGATCCATCGCTCAGAGATTTTGTGATTTCTTGATATCTCAGGATTTTTTCCCAGCAGATCTTTGCTTTTTAGCATTCAGATCTCCAGCAGATTGGCTTTCCAGTTGGATTTCTTGGTTTTTTCCTCTGGAAGTGTAGTACCGGGCGTTTGATTCCTGGACCTGTTTGTGTTAGAAATGTCTGTTTTTTCAGCATTCATCAAACATAAATCACGCATATTCATGCATACTTTCAACATTCAGATATTCATGTTGCATTTTTGCCATATATCTTTTGTTTGTTGTCTCCTGCTATTGGTGATATAGATCTCCCTAAGCAGATGTTGGGTGTCTAATCTCTCAATATAGAGTCGGCCCCATAAGCAGAAAGTGTCTGTCTTTCCTTCTGCAGTTCCCCACTGAGATATATCCTCGTGGATGACGGTTGTTTCCGTTTCCTCTCAACATATATATTGGGATGGGTTTTCCCTATTGAGTTATATCCTCATTAGGACGAGTCTTGATTCAGTTTGCCTTTTTGGTTTGATCCTGAACTGGCCTTTTCTCAACTGTCTCTTGTGCTTCCCTGTGGAATAAATGAATATTCGCCCAGTAACCGACAATAGTTCATTTTATCCCCAGCGGAGTTTTGGGCCTCTACCCAGTAACCGGTAGTTGTAAGTCCTATCTTTGTGGTTTTCTACCCAGTAGCCGGTAGTTGTAAATCCTGTATACCCTTTTTTCCCTTTTGTGGAATCTGGTATTTGTGAACTTGTTTTTCCTTAGCAAGAGTCGGTGGTTTTCTACCCAGTATTCGGTAGTCGTAAATCCTATTTTTCTTGCTCTCCAGCAGAGTTAGTGGTGTTCTACCCAGTACCTGGTAGTTATAAACCCTATTTTGTTTTCCCGTGCGGAGTTGTGATCCTTTCACTCCCCACGTAGAGGCTTTGGTTCTCTACCCCGTATTCGATAGTTGTAAACCCTACTTTTGTATCCTCATCAGAGTTGGCTCTCTACCCAGTAGCCGGTAGTTGTAAGTCCTATCTCTTTTCCCCTAGCAGAGGTAACCTTTGTGGTTCATTCTGGTTGATGGCGGATTTTGTGGTCTTCTACCCAATTTTCGGTAGTTGTAAATCCTTATGTTGTTGTTGTCTCCCTATCGGAGTCTGTGCTTTCTTGTGGAAAATTGCCGTATGCTAGCAATTTTATCCTCAGCTGAGTCTTTGGTTTTCTACCCATTAGTCGGTAGTGGTAAACCTCTTGTTTCCTCAGCCAGAGTCTTTGGTCTTCTACCCAGTATTCGATAGTTGTAAATCCTTTGTTCTCCCCTTTGCAGAGTTAACCTTGTTGTTCATCCTAACCGATGATGGTTACTCTTGTTGGTTATCTTCATCCAATATTCGATGTTGATATTCCCTCTCTTCTGGGTTTTTGCTCTGAATAAGCAATTGTATCCCCAGCAAGTCTTTTTGTGGATAATTGCCGTATGCTAGCAATTTTATCCTCAGTGGGTCCTTTCACCGTTTGCCAGTGATTTGTTCCCCGGATCATTGATGGTTATCAATGCATCCCCAGTGAGTCCTCTTTCATTTACCCTTTTGTTGGTAATGATTGTTGCTCCCTTTGATCGGTCATCATTATATACCTAGTTTTGGTATCCCGATGCCTTTCTATTCGGTCGATTTATCCTTTATTATCCCAGTAACCGGTTGTGGATAATCTTCCATGCGAGTATACTATCCGCGTTTTGACGGTAATGGATAATATATATCATGCACTCTTCAGTTGAAGCCTTTTGTGTTTCCCCAGTCGAGTAAGATTCGTGTTCCTTTTGCGGAATCGAATATTTTTTCCCCTTCTTTTTGAGCGTATCTCTCAGTAACCGGTGATATGTCTCATGGATAATTGTCGTATGCTTGCAATTTATCCCCAGTGAGTTATCTTTCGTCTACCCTGTTGTTGTTGGTAACGATTGTTTCTCTTTTCGGTCGGTCACCTATTATATGCCCAGTAACCGGTATCCCTGGTGTTCCTTCCATGCGAGTATATTATCTACGTTCTGACGGTAATAGATAATGTATCTCATGCGAGTATGCTATCCACGTTCTGACGGTAATGGATAATATATCTCATGCACTCTTTGGTTGAAGCCTTTTGTCCTTCCCCATTTGAGTAAGATTCGGTTACCCGTTGCGGAGTCGAATGTCCATCCTGTAAGTCGATTTGCTTTTTCAAGCCTTCCTTTTGGATGATGAGTGTTTTGGCATATATACCAATTCACGCTTTGGTCGGTCACCTATTATATACCCAGTAACCGGTATCCCTGGTGTTCCCTCATTTCTGCTCCCTATTATGACCTTGGTCCCCTGTGAGTCAGATTTTCCTGAGTTGATGTACCTTTTTCAGGTCTTTCTCAGATGTTTGGTTGATTGATATCTCTCACCCTTATACCGGTCTTAGATGGTCATTCTTCCTGAGCTTGTTGTTCTTTCACCCAGTAATCGGTGTTTAGATCACATGTCTCTTTGAGCTTGTTACCCAGTAATCGGTAACACCTCATCTTGCAGATTTTTTCCCAGGAGAGTCTCTTTGTTAGACATTCCCCCAGTGGAGTTCTTGTTGTGATTTTACCCTTTTTGTTGTATTGGCGTTTTCCCCAATATATGCGGGTTTCCCCGGCAGGGAGGTTCTGTGTGAATCTTTCCCCAGTCCGAGTCCGGATTTTTATCCGAAGTATCCTTTATGGATAGTTTTGCTGTATTGGCGTTTTCCCCAATGCACGCATCTTTGAGTCAGCTTGAGTCTCTCCATTGGATTTTGTCCCGTTTGGAACTTCTTTTCCCCAGTGTGAGTCCTTTACTCCCCAGTAAGGTCTCCAGTCCAGTGGTGTCCTGCTCACGCAGTGTCAATTCTTTTTCCCCTATTTCAGAGTCGTGTCCTGCTCACACATTCTTTTTTTCTTCTTATCCCCATAAGAGTCCTGTTAGAGTCTCTGTTCCTGGTGAGTGTATTACTCTGATGGACTGTCTTTTCTTCTTTGTGGACCTATATTCCCACAGAGTTGCTTCTTTTGCATTCATACATTTGCATCATGAGGTCTCTTAGGGACCAAAATTTGTCTCATTACTGTTATTTAAGCCCATTCTACCGCGTCGAGATAAATATTTTAACCTTCACTTCTCCGGCTAGAATGACCTTAAATAGGGGTTGTCGCATCCGCGAAAAACAACCGGCGGGAAAAACAAACAAACAGAGCCGCCACCGTGCGTTATTTATCCCAAAAGAGGGAAAGGAAACGCTGAAGTAAACCTGGAAAAGACATGGTCTCGCGACCAAAGAGAGATGGGATCGGGAGTCGGTTATGCGAAGGGAAGGTATTAACACCCCTACGCATCCGTCGTACTCGACGGGATCCACGCTCAAAAGGATAGAAGAAAGGTTGCTAAACACTGCTCAAAAGAATGCACACACACACTGGAATAAAACACAGATGGAAGAATAGGGGGAAACGGGCTCGCTAGGATATCGCATCCTATGCCTACGTATCTCATATGGAATGAGAATCAGAGCTACCATAGTTCGGCTAACGCACGCCAAACAAAACCCACACAGGAAACTGACTACCAATCGCTGGGCTTACGTCAGACTCCACACAAACAGGCAAACATGGAAACCGAATGCCAATCGCTGGACTTACATCAGACTCCGAACCAACAAACACACTCAGGAAACCGACTGCCAATCGCTGGACTTACGTCAGACTCCAAGAAAACAAGAGGTTAACCGGACTCTGAGTCGTCAAAAGCAACAAAAAAAGTTGAACAAACAAGCTAACAGGGAGTCTGGTACTCGAGGCTGCTAGCTGTCAAGCAAACACACACAAAAAAGGAAAAGGGTTCCCGGAGAGATCTTGTACGATCTCCTGCCTACGTACCTCATCTGGTATGAGGATCAGGGCGACGTAGTTCCCCTGAACAGGGAAAAAACTTCTAACCTAACCAGAGACTAGGAAATGACAAACTAGAAGGGAGCCTGACTCGAGCCTAATAGTTATCATGCAATCCACAACGGTCCTAGGTTGAGGTTTCTATCTAACTTGCACAGGCAGCAAGCTATCCTAAACAGCACAAGCAAACATATACAAGCACAAAAAGCAAGCACACATACTATATGCAAACAAATGGGCTCATACAAGGTTAGGCTGTGAAACACAAGCCAACTGGAATCGGGTGTAGTTAGCTCTTAACCCTAACATTGAGAGTTAGGGTGAAGCAGATGAAACGGGAAGTGAGGATAAGACCTCACAGCTCTTATCCCTGGCCTGGGAGAGCTTGACTCAGAATAGAAGATGTGGGAGTTCAGAATGTAGGAACTCTTCTCCACAAGTGACTGACACAACATGATCTTGGGTTATTATCCACAATGCATCAACACAAGGTGTGTGAGCAAAGTGAATGACACACTGAGTAGCAGGAGATGGATTACACATCTCTTTTATCTGCCAATTGCCTCATAAGAGGACTTTTCCTGCTTGGCACAAAAGTAAACAAACACAAGCATTGCCTCTTAAGGAGGGCTTCAAACAGGTGCCTGCCCACATAACAGGACAGGTCTTCCAGACTACATGAAGTCAGAGAGTTATACCTAGGTTAAGCAACCCACAAGCTAGCAAAGCAAGTTTAAAAGAACTCAAAGCAAGTTAGGTACCTGAAAAAAATCTAAACCAATCAGTTTACAAGTCAATCAAACAGACAGACAACAATCAATCACACAATCAGACAAAGCATCAAGCACCAATGTGCAAGCCATAAGATAATAGGCACAACACAAATAACTTGGCATCAACCTACAAAACAACATAAGGTTAGCCAACATACATCAACTAATCAATCCAAATGGGTGAACCACTTTCACCATGGTAATGCTTCTTAACCTGAAATCCACAACCCAAACAGTGAGTCCAAACCACTAGGTCAAAGTCTAGGGTCAAAAGAGGGTCAAACATTCAAAACAGAACATGAAATTTAACATGGATCAACTTCATGCAATCAAGAACACAATCCAAAAGGTCCCATATTAATATCATTAACCAAATGCATTTCATGAACCACACATGACAAGGTATGCAAATTATGACCACATTGTGACACCAGAAGAAACAAATGCACATTAAATCAAAGATGATTCAAATAATCTTGACAAAATTCATGAGTAAACAGGACATACAACATGATCATCACACAAAAAATTAGAGGCATTGGACATCATTAGGCATGGCAATCACATAGCATAAGTCAAGACAAGCACAACAAGCTCATGTGTGACACAAATTGTCACACCAAGTTAGCATAGGCATAAAACAGAAATGGATCATGGTAAAAACCTCAAACCAAAGCCAAAACATCATTCAACATGTCTAGAAATAGTGTGCAAAAATTCACATTCATTGGATAAGAATCAAGCATTTCATGATCAAATGAAGTTCAAAGCAATTTTAAAGCTCAAATGTGACCAACCAGAATGAAAAATCTCAATTAAATCAGAAATGATCCCAAAAATTCCAACAAAAGTCATGAGTAATCACAACATCCATAACATGCATCATACAAAAAATCAAGGCAATTGGATATCATTTGGCATGGCAAACTCATCAATCAAGTTGAACATCACAAGGTGTGACACAAATTGTCACACCAACTTAGCATGATCATAAAACAGAAATGATAAATGGTAAAAATACCAAATCAACACCAAAATGTCAAGTAATGAGCCTAGTTATAGCATGCAAAATTTCACGAGCATTGGATCAAAGACCAGCATTTCACAAATGATATGGCAAAGCAAGGTCAAGTAAGCATACATGTCCAAACATCCTAGCACAAAAAATTATCCAGCCAAGCACAATTCATGGAAAAATGATAAAAAAATAATAGACAAAAAATGCAACACAATTCAAAAAACCTGGCAATTTTTGGATGATTATTCAATTTAATATGAATTTTGCAAGTTGAAGAAAAATTAAAAAAAGTATGAAGTAAGCATATGGAATCATGGAAGGAAATAAGAGAAATCATGAAGCATTTTGGAAAACTGGCGCTGCAGGGAATCGAAGTATGGACCAATTCAAAATGAATTGGCGCGCTCAGCATGATGAAACGCTGTCGTTTCATTAATGTGCTGGCAGTCAGCGCAAGTCAAACGAAGGGAGCCAATCAGAACGCGCGCATGGAGAAAAGCATGAACCAATCAGATTAAAGCCCTAACACAAACATACAGGAACGGTTTTCTATGGAGAAATGAGATCAAAACCGTGGCCTATGCTAAATCATCATCTTCTTCATCGAACCATGCATGAACAGTGAAGCATCTCAAGAACACCAAGAACAAATGTTCCAGAAATGGAAATTAAGGACATCAATGTGTAGATCTCTCATCATACATCAAGAATACATGCATAGCTAATCATGAATCATCATACACAAGTGGAATCGAGCAAATGAATTTTCACACACCAAACTTTAATCAACCCTAACTTAATGAATATTGCACTAAAATTCATGGTTCAAAGCTCAGCATCACCAGCAAACTTAGATCTACAACAATAGCACAATAATTTTGAGAAAAGAGAGATTCGATTCAATGACCTCTTGAAGAGCAGATCTGGATTTGTGTTGATTCAAGCCTTGCAATGCTCCAATATTCCTCTCTGAAGCTTGTGAAGTTGATTGGATGAAAGCTTGAAGTTCAATTGTGCACGAATCCTCCAGAATTTCAAATCACCATTGATGCTTCATGCTTTGAATATGCTTCCATGTGCCACGATTCTCTTGAATTCTACCTCCAAACTTGCTCAATGATGCTTCAGAATGATGAATCAACCAAGAGAAATGCAAATTGTTTGAAGAAATTGAAAGAAAATTGAGAGAATTTTTTTGATGAATTGAGATCTAGATCTGAAATTATGAGAAGCTAACTGAAAAACAGTTAGAGATTAGGCTTATATATGTTCTGCTAATCATGCCTTAATCAAGTTTAAGCCAATGCAAATGGAATTAACAAATATGAGGTGTAAATGCAAATTGGGATTTTCACCCTATGCATGAAAATGCATGTGAACAGTACACGAATTGTGATTCATTTTCACTCAAAAATCTGTTTTGGAGCTAAAGGCAATGGCACAATGTTCAAATAATGCACCAATGTTAAATTCCATATTTTCCCTCCAAAAATCAAGTGAATTTCCAAATATTCATGTGATGATAATGCATGTCATGTAATGCAAGATTTGGAAACTAGAGGTCAAAATAAGAACAATGCAAAAAGAGCCATCCAATTTGGAGTTTTGGTTGAGAAGTTATGCCCATTTGAAGTTCAATGTACACTTTGTCAAGTTTTGATCATATCTCTTCATCCACACATGAGAAATCCTTGCTCTTGGACTTTTTGGAAATGAGAGAGAAAGATCTACAACTTTCATGTTCAACAAAATTTCATTTGAAGCTTTCTTGATGATGTAATCTTGAGTTGAAAACCTTTCCATTTTTGGCAAGTTCAAATTACAGGTCACCTACTATTTTTGGCAAGTTTTGACCTGACTTTAAATTCTTCAAAGTGAGTGTTTGAAATGTCAAATGCGACTTGTTTGAACATGAATGAGGTATCTCTGACCACTTCCCACCTCCAAATCCAACAGTTGACTTTGCAGTTGACTTTTGTGGTTGACAGATGACTTGAACATGCACAGATGATTTTGAGCCTCAACCACTTGATGAAATGGCACCAAAATGAAACCCTAGCTTATACAAGCTCAATAAAATCACATGATGATCTCCATCTCATTAAAGACCTCATATCCTTGCAGAAACCCTGACTGGTAGAATGCAACTGATTAGGGTTGACCAGAGGTCAAAACCCTAATCCCAAGGAATCTGATCAGGAATAATGAACCATGATGATGATGGTGTACCATTTCAACCAAGATAATACTCAACCTCCTTGAGGAACCAAGAAACCCTAATTGGAGCACAAACCCTCAGATGGCTAGTGATCAATTCATGAGATCCTCAGGCTTGAATCTTTTAACCCCTCTATCTTCTGATAAAGACCTAGGAGGATGACTTGCTTATTTCACATGATATGCAAAGATGTAATGCCTAAAGTCCTGCAAAACGAAATGCAATATGCTAAGCTAGTCCCAAGAGAGGAGGGCAAATTTTGAGGTGTTACAGGGGCATCTGTAAGACCCCAATTTTGTCCCTAAGATCCCTCATGGCATCATATCATGACATTGCATTGCCTCAAGGATCATTGGACACCTTGCTTCCTTCCCTGTGGGTGGGATCCCTTTGAGAGTGGTTCTTGATCACCAAGCATTTCTTGCATTTGTATATCATTGCTTTCCTTTTAATCACTAACCAAAAATGTACAAAAATATGTCATTAACCCTTGTTACTTGCAGCTTAAGCAGTCAACAGTCAAGGCATCAGGTGAATTCATGGTACAAAGAGCAGATGGTATTTTCTTGGTATGTGGATCATGTGATCATTACATGGAGCTTATTTGAGCTATAGGTTCATTTTGGAGCAAATTCCCAAGTGGGTGAGGCCCCAAATTCATCAAAACAATTTCAGGTCACCTAAGGGCCAATGCAGTCAACTGAAAAGTCAACTGTGGATTTTGAATTAAGAAATTGAGTTTCTTCATCCCATTCATGTCCAAATCATGCTTATTCATCATTTCAAATATCAAGGTTGAAGAATTTGAAGTCAAGTCAAACGTTTCCAAAAATGGAAAGTGACCTATAATTTCAACTTTCCAAAAATGGCAAGTTTTTGATCCAACTTCAAATCAACTTTCCAACATCAAATAAGATTCAAATGAAATTTTGTCCAACATGAAAGTTGAAGATCTCTCTCTCCCATTTCCAAAATGTCCAAGATCATGAGCATCTGATGTGTGGGTGAGGAGATATGATCAAATCATTGCCAAGGGTGCTTGAAACTTCAAATGAGCATAACTTTTGAACCAAAGCTCCAAAATGAGTGGCTCTTCTTGCAATATTCTTCTCTTGACCTCTAATTTCCAAATCATGCTTCACATTACATAAAATCTCATCACATAATCATTTGTTATTTCATGACTTTTTTGGAGGGAAAATGGCTAATTCAAAAATGGTGTATCATGAGAACTTTCTACCATTGCCAATGTGTTTAAAAAGTGATTTTGAGTGACTTTGATCAAGCACATGACACTGTTCACGTGGGTTTACTACATGCACCATGCAATTTTCAAGTTTTGGTCATAACACCTTATTTTCATTAATTTCAACTAAACATGATTAACTTTTAATTAAATTGAGATTAGGACATCATATAAATAGAAACCCTAACAGAATTTGAGAGGGACTGGATCATTTCACCATTTTCTAGATCTAGAACTTTTTGCCTCCAAAATTTTCTCTCAAGCACAATTCAAATTTCTTCAACATAGCACCTTGTTTTTGTTGAAGATTCATGATCAGTGAGTTGAATAGAGTGTAAATCCAGTGATTGTTTGAAGAATTCGTGCATAATCAAGCAGTTGGAGTTCAAGAAATCAAGAATGGAAGTTGATTGATAAGCTAGATCTACACGTTTTCAAGCTTCAATTCCTTCACCAAACATCATCATAAGTATTCTGAAGTTGATTTGGAGTATTCAAGGCCTTGGATCGTGCGTTTCAAGAATCTGCTCTTCAAGAGGTCACATTTTTTATCCTTTTAATTCTCCGTTTTATGTGCATATTCTTGTAGATCATTGTTTACTGATGATTCTGGTGGAAATTTCGTGTGATTTGATACATTATTGAGAGAGATATGCTTAAATGAAGTTTTGAATGTTAACTTGATTTTGCTTCGTTTTGCATGAATCATGATGAATTAACATGAAATATTGCTTGATCTATAACCTACATGACATGAGGATTTAAATGATGTAAAAAATTTTGAAATCTGAGAAATTCTGGAATTTTTTTGATGAACTTCATACTGTTCATCATCATCTTCGTGAAGAAGATGAAGATCTTCATCTTAGCGACGACATAGTGACGGCTTAGCGTCCAACCTGGTTCGCTAGGGTTCTTGATGAAGAACGCGCCCAGGCCTCGTTTGATCCATGTTACACGCTTCGATTCCATGCTGTGGCGTTTTGGATTTTCTTTTATTTAGCACGCCTCATTTAAATCTGGACCAAGTTCGATTCCAGCGTGAAGCATCTTTTCAAAATTAATTCCATTTTCTACATTTCCCTCCTATTTTCCATGTACATGTCCATTTGGATTTCATTTTTTTTCTCCAACTTTAAAAATTCACAATAAATTAAAAAATGCTCCAAATAATCCCTGGTTTTTTGTTACTTGTTCATTGAGATGTCCTCTATTTGATGATGTTAATTTTTGAAGTTGTGCATGGCTGAATTTTGGATTGTGCTAGACTTTGTGATCATGTGTACACTTGTGACCTTGCTCCATTCATCTTATCATGAAATGCTTGATTTTAATCCAATGGACATGAAATTTTACATGATGATCCTTGACACATTGATGGATGTTTTAGGCTTGGTTTGGTATTTTTCTAATCTACCATTTCTGTTTTGTGCACATGTTTGCATGGTATGACAATTTGTGTCACACCTTTGATTGTTCAACTTGTACAATTTAATTTCCATGCCAAATGACCTTTGATGCTTCTGATTTTTTGTATGATGATCATGTTGGATGTGTTGGATGCTCATGATTTTTTCCAGAATTATTTGAATCATTTCTGTTTTGATTTAGAATTTTCTTTCTCAATGTCCAAATGTGAGCTTTGAAATTGTCTTTGACTTCTCTTGCTTGGTACATGGCCTCGCTTGATGATTTTGCTTTGGTCCTTTTTAGGACATGTTAATATGTGTTTGAAATTGCATTGTGTTGAATTTTTGCTTCACCTTTGACCCTAGGCTTTGACCTAGTGGTTTGGACTTACATTTGAGCTTTGAATTTCAGGACCAAGCATCCAATTTCCATGGTTGATGTTGCTTCATTATGTGAATGTTGATATTTGCTATTGATTGCTAACATTTGCTGTTTTGTAGGTTGATGATAAGTCACTTGAGTTTGCCTTATGGCTTATGTGTTGCACATTGGGATTGTCTGTTTGTTATTGACTGTTGTCTGTTTGTCTGAGTATTGTACTGATTGGTTTAGTTGTTTACACAGGTACCTAAGTTGCTTTAAGTTCATTTGAACTTTGCTTTGCTTTGCTTGTGGTTGGCATACCACTTAGGTATAATCCCTTGATCTTCATGTAGTCTGGAAGACCTGTCATGTTACTTTGGCAGACACTTGTCTGAAGCCCTCCTTAAGAGGCCATGTTCTTGATTGTTTATATTTGTGCCAAGCAGGTTAAGTCCTCTTAAGAGGCAATTGGAAGATAAAAGGGATGTGTAATCCATCCCCTGCTATTCAGTTGTGTCATTCACTTTGCTCACACCATGTGTTGATGCATTGTGAATAAGAACCCAAGATCTTATAGAGTCCATCATTTGTGGAGAAGAGTTCCTTCATTCTGAACTCCCACACTTTCTATTGTTTAAAGCTCTCCTAGGCCAGGGATAAGAGCTATGAGGCATAACCCTCATCTCCATTTCATCTGCTTCACCCTAACTCTCAATGTTAGGGTTAAGAGCTCAAAATACCCATACAGTATTGGCTTGTTTAAAGCCCAACCTTGATTGAGCCTCTTGATTGTGTATAGTGTGTGCTAACTAATTGCTTGATTACTTAACTGTGCATCTTTCATGTTTACTTTTGCATATCTACTTGCATCATTTCATGTGCTTGCTTTTTGCTTTTCATAGCATGTTTGTTTATGTGAGGAGTCAGATGTAAGGCCATTGATTGGTTATCTGTTTCCCATGATCATTTGTTGTGGAGTCAGGTGTAAGTCCATAGATTGGTTACCTATTTCCTTGTTTGTTTTGTCCATTGAGGAGTCAATTGTAAGTCCATTTATTGGCATTTGTTTCCTATGATCTGGTAGGAGTTGGGACTAAGACCATTGATTGGCATCCCATTTCCTTGGAGTCGAGTGTAAGACCATTTATTGGCAACTTGTTTCCTCTTGCTTATTGCATTTGTTTTCTTTGTTTTATTTGCTTTGTGAGACTAGTGTAAGTCCATTGATTGGCATCTGGTATCCATATTTGCTTTTGAGATTGGTGTAAGTCCATTGATTGGCATTCGGTATCCATGTTCTCTTTGTTTTGTGAGACTAGTGTAAGCCCATTGATTGGCATCTGGTATCCATCTTTGCTTGTGAGATTAGTGTAAGTCCATTGATTGGCATCCGGTATCCATCTTGGTTTTGTGAGACTAGTGTAAGTCCATTGATTGGTATCTGGTATCCATTTATGTTGGCTTTGCCTGATACATTGTTTACCTGTTACCTGCTGTCATACCCCAAAATTTGCCCGTTGATATTACAAGGCATCTTTCGAGGCATTCCGACTTGTTTTGCAAGGCACTGACATCAAATGGACAAAAGCCCAGCTCACAACAGGCCCAATCCAAAAGTGGCCCAAACTAGCTTGCTCGCTAGGCGAGCAACTACTTCGCCTAGCGAACATTTCATCATGACACTCGCCCAGCGAAGCATCAGATCCAGAAAAAGCCCAGAACTAGCTTGCTCGCTAGGCGAGCAATTCCTTCGCCTAGCGAAGCTTGCGAAAATCTGAAGTTTTGGACCTCATCTTAAGCCCATTAGGTCACCACCACTACTACTATAAATACCAGCTCCTCAGCCACGAAAAGAAACACACAGACCCAGAGGGAGAAACACAGAAACACACAAACAGACGGGCGAAGGACGGAAACCCTGGTGCAAAAACCCTGCTAACCTGAAGGCAGCCCATCCGCGCCGAAGCTACCGCCGCCCAACTCAATCCGGCCTCCAAGCAACCAGTCCCTTTCAATATCGCAATTGCACACAGGTTTGCGTATCACCGCTGTTTTACGTTTCCAATTGATATTCTTTACATACATGATGCATTCCGATTAAAGTTTTGATATGTAAATTGATTTTGCATGTGAATCCAAGTATGAACATCCTGTATAATTGTATATGCCATGCCTATAATCCAATGCCATGAAAGTGCAGGTTTTCGGAAGTCATGCTGCTGTCAAATTCCAAACCCGTGGCCGCTCGCTAGCTCATCGCTAAGCGAGCCTGCAGCGAGCCTTCGCTAGGCGAAGCAGAGGCGAGCGGGACAGTGGCTGCTTTGTCTCTTTGTTGGTTTTATGTTTATCTAATCATGATTTTTGCATCATTTGGCCTGAATTCCTGACTGTTATGTTGTATTTTATAGTGCAATTGTCAAATCATCTTTTATCTTAATGCTCTAACCCGTGTGTTGAATGGTGTAAAAGCTTCCATATCCCCAATGAAGGGGCCGGCTAGGTACTCCACTTTACGTGTGGGAGACCTTCGTGGAGATGGATTCCAAAGTACTTCACTTTAACGTGAAGATTCATATTGATTGCCTAATTAATTTTAATGTATTAATTTTTAATGTATTGATTTTAATGTGTTGATTTTAATGTGGAGATTCATCATAATTACCCAATGAACGTTAAAATATGGACTTTAAATAAATGATATCGGACCTCTCTTCGTTACCCCATGATTACGGTATTACGGTCATGTCCCGCGAATATGGGGATATCCTTAGCAAAGACCCTTCGGTTAAATCATCATAGTCCCTCGGACGTTGCCTTCGAAAATACGATTTTGTCCCTCGATGACCCTTCGGTGTAGCCTACGGTTAAATGATGATAGTCCCTTCGAATGCTAAGGTATCCTCACAACTGTTGCCTTCAATGACCAGCCGATGACCCTACGATGACCCTTCTACATCCCAAGGATGAAACTACTTACTTCTCAATAGTAAGGACAGTTTTACCCTCACAAGGATAGAAAATGACAATAAAGACCTCGGACAGGTATAACCCTTAATTGCTCATTCATAACCTAAAATATTTTTCCACCTTACACATTTCAAACATCCTCCTTTCTTGGAAAATCACCACTTAGCATACATCCGTACTAGGATCATTGCTGAGTTATATTTTTCTAAATAACTTGCAAATCTAAATGAGATAACCACTTTGTATACATTCATGCAAGGATCATTACAAAGTTAAATTCTCATTTTCAAACATTTTTCACACATTTCTCAACCACCTTTTTCAAACTAGAAAACATAAATGATTGAGCAATTAAGAGCCCATGGATAACCATGGATACAAAGGGTGCTAACACCTTCCCTTTGTATAATGTACCTCCCGAACCTAAGAATCTAAATTAAGGTCTTTCCTGTTCTTTTCCACCTTTCCTTATGGGATAAAAGAAAAGTCGGTGGCGACTCTTGCTAACCGCGACATTGCGATTAAAAATCCATTAAAGTCCAGTTCACCGTATGACAGAACTGGCGACTCTGCTGGGGATGAATAAAGAGAGGTCACCTTAAAAATCGTTTATGTTTTCCTAATAATTCCTTCTTTTAAGGGTATTGTTGAGTGAAAGATCCTACACCCGGATCTAGTGTACCTTAGGTAAGTAGCAATAGATCATCGCGACTATCCGGCGTATACTGGAATGGTTAAAATGATAGCTACGGTTAATGTGACACTTTGGATGTCCTGATGTTCCTCATGTTCACTTGAGGAAAAATTTGGCATTCGCGTGGTGTCATCAAAGCATTAACCAGACCTTTAGAACCCTAATTGACTTATCCTAGCCATTAGAAAGTAGTGAGATAACTGGCTTCGGTTCCGACTGAGGTTGGTTGATACTCGATACTACACTCCTTGAGACTGGACTTTAGGGAAGCTTTGGTCAACCACTTGGTGTTGCACTGAAGTGGACTTAAAGGAAGGTCAATGATTGGAGATCCTTCTAGAACCCGGTTACTATTCTAGGACAGGATGAACCAACTAAACTTCAGTGGGGAGGGTACTTACCTATGGAACTCATGCAAGCCTTAAAACCTAGGAATGATGGTTGTGTGACTTGCTTGTGCTTGTTATTTATTTAACCTCATAACATCATAACCTCATAACATCATAACATCTTAACATCATGACATCATGACATCATAACACTGTACTAACCATTTCAAGGACTTAGGGATTTAACTTTGCTCTGTTTTGTATAAAAAAAAAAAAAAAAAACAAAAAAAAAAAACAAAAAAAAAGTTTCCTTTTTTGGTAGTTTATGCAAAGTTAAATTCCAAAAGTCCTTGAAAACATTTCATACATTGCATAGCATAACATTGCATAACAGGTGTTCTAAAGGGATCAATGTTCTCACGGTTTTCATGCAAACAGAAAATGGACCTTGAACAAATTGTCAAAAATCTCCAGACTCAGAATGCTCAATTCAAGGAGATGATGTTAAGCTTATCCAAGGGGCAGGAGGAACTGAAGGCTCTTTTGGTCGAAAAGAAGAAAGATAAGAAAGCTGTGAGTTTCATTAACCCGGGAAGAAGGCGTAAAGGACAGGCTACGGGAATCAAATTTGGAATCCCGAATGGTCCAGAAGAGGGGGCGGAGAGTGATTCAGAGGAAGAGAATGCTGATTTCTCCAACCCTGACGATGACGATGAAGAGTATGAAAATGAACAGTACTCTCCAAGAGATGATAAGTACAAATTGCTGGAAGAACGCAGGATAGCCATGGAGGGCCAGAAGGCACCTGGTCTGGATTTTGAAAGTTTGGGTCTGGTCTCCGATGTGACCATTCCTCGCAAATTCAAAATCCCCACTTTCACTAAGTACGATGGTGCATCCTGTCCTCAGATGCATCTAAGGGCTTATGTGAGAAAGATTCAGCCGCATACCACTGATAGGAAGCTGTGGATCCACTTCTTCCAAGAGAGCCTGTCTGGCACACAGTTGGAATGGTACTATCAGCTCGAGAGCTCTAACATCCGCACCTGGACTGATTTAGCGACAGCTTTCTACAAGCACTATCAGTATAATTCTGAACTAGTGCCTACTCGGCTACAGCTGCAGAGTTTGACTATGGGCTCTAAAGAAAGCTTCAAAGAATATGCTCAGAAATGGAGAGATTTGGCTGGCAGAGTCAAACCCCCTATGACCGATCGAGAATTGGTGGACATGTTCATGAGCACACTGACTGGCCCATTCTACAGCCATCTATTGGGGAGTTCCTCATTGGGTTTCACTGAACTTATATTAACAGGTGAACAGGTTGAAAGTGGCATTCGAAGTGGGAAGATACAGGCGGCTACCTTTGATCCTCCGGAGACTCCTAATGGCATCACTGCCCCTCTGCCTAATCATGACGAGACTGTCAATGCTGTGGAAGATACTGATAACGATTATGACTTGGATAGCTGGATTTTCCCAATAATTGATGACGGACTCAATAATTGGAAGGCTGAAGACACTATCCCGATTTCCTTTAGTCAGGAGTAATTGTTATTGCTATTTTTGTGTTTCAAAGCATTGTGTCTATACCCGGGGCGTAATAGCTAATTTTAAGGGTTTGTCATTTCATAAGCATATTTACATTCAATAAATTAATGGGCTTTTTGCATTCAAATATTGCGCTCTTTATCTTTCCTGTCATTTTTCAAAACAAGCTATGTTTTCTTGCACACACGCACGTAACAGTTTTCCGATCCATATCCACTCCGGATCCTGTTGATAATAGTTCTGCTACTGTTCATTATGACTTTGAAAATCCGATCTACCAAGCCGAGGATGGAAGTGAGGAAGATTGTAAAGTCCCTGGAGAACTTGCCAGACTGTTACTACAAGAAGAAAAGACCATACAGCCGCAGGAGGAGTCAATTGAAATTGCAATGGGTACTGAAATAGACAAGAAAGAAGTCAGAGGTTTCTTGGGGGCACTCGAATTACATTGCCCGATTCATCCCGCACTTGACTGCAACTTGCAAACCCATCTTCAAATTACTAAAAAAGAAAAATCAAGAGATGGTATGGAATGATGAATGACAAAATCAAGAAATATCTCCAAGAACCTCCAATTCTAATGCTACCAGTTGAAGGAAGACCTCTAATCATGTATTTGACCGTGTTAGAAAATTCAATAGGGTGTGCTGGGGCAACATGACGAGTCTGGTCGAAAAGAGCATGTCATACACTGCCTTAGCAAAAGGTACCGACTGTGAAACAAGATACTCACAGCTCGAGAAAGCTTGCTACGCTTTGGCCTAGGCTGCTCGCCGACTAAGACAGTATATGTTGAATCATACCACTTTATTGATTTCTAAGATGGATTCTATCAAATATGCATCTGAGAAACCTGCTGTCCCCTGAGAGAGTTATCACTGATAATGGTACTAAACTGAACTCTACACGCAGTTCAAAATAAAACACCATAACTCTTCTCCGTACAGGCCAAAGACGAACGGCGCCGTGGAGACTGCTAACAATATCAAGAAGATCATACAAAAGATAACAGTAACATACAAAGACTGGCATGAGATGTTACTGTTTGCTCTCCATGGTTATCGCACTTCGGTACGCACTTCGACAGGGGCAACTCCTTTCTCTTTAGTCTACAGAACGGAAGCCGTTTTACCAGTGGAAGTCCAGATTCCCTCCCTAAGAATCATGAAAGAGGCGGGCTTAGATGACGATGAATGGATTCAGACTCGACTCGATCAGATAAACTTGATTGATGAGAAGAGACTTGCGGCTGTTTGTCACGGGCAGATATATCAGGAGCGCATGACCCAGGCATTTAACAAAAGAGTCAAGAGACAGGTGTATCAACTTGGCGACTTGGTGATCAAGCGTATCAGTCTACCACAAGGTGATCCCAGAAGCAAGTGGACTCCCGCATACGAAGGGCCATTTGTGGTTAAGAAAGTATTCTCCGGTGGAGCCATGATACTTGCTACAATGGATGGCAGAGAGTTCCCGCATCCTGTGAACGCGGACATAGTTAAAAAATACTACGCATAACAGAGACCCGCTAGGTCGACGTACCTAGGCAAAAGTAAGGGCATCCCGGCGAACCAAAAGGGTTCGGGCAAAAATTAGGGATAAACATATAAAGACGTACACCCGGCAAGTCGAAAACCTGAAAAGGCGGCTTGGGCAAAAATGGGTATCCTGGTGGACTGAAAACCTGAAAAGGCAGTCCAGGAAAAAATTAGGGATTCAAGCGTATGACTATGTCCCGTTCTCTGTCAGCTTCAACCAAGTTCAAGGGACTGAACAAGCCAATCACCTCTATCCGACAGCAGGAGATGAGGTGCTTGAAGACATGATGACAGTAGTGGAATTAAAATCAATAGGACTTTTTCTGCATAGCGTTCTCTTTGTTTTCTTGACAATTCCCTCTTACTAGGATTTCTGTCTCCTTGTACACAAATTGCCTGTTTATAGGCCCTCTTTCAAAATCAATACAATTTCATTTCGAAAAAATGTTGTTATTTTACGTTTCTATTTTGTTTGCATAAACGTCCATTGATTTAATTTGAATTGATATATGCATTTGAATATGGCTAATGTTTATCAAAAATACATGCCTAAAATGGAAATTGCAATTACTACGAGACTTCAGGACCAAGGAGAAGGTCTAACCATGCTTTCCAATGAATCCATTGCTAATTCGATTCCCCGGCAACGCCAATTATTCCCCAGAAGAGGTCGGCACCGCCATACCGAAAGGTCATCTCTTCCATCCCCAGCCAGGTTCTGTTGAGTGTTTCCATCGTCAGACAGAAATCAAGTATCCCCCAGCCGAGACAGGGTCATCAATACCAATGTCTCCGACCAGCAGACTGAGATTTATCTCCCCAGTAGTGTCCCCCGGAAGAATGTTTCAGACGCCTAATGCATTCATTACATCATTTCACATCACATACCTATATACAATTTTCATTCCGCATCATATACATTACATCCTTTCATATACATGCATACAATGCTCGCATTTATTCCAGACGCATAATTCACTCATCACCTCATATCACAGCATACGCATGCATACAACATTTGCATCTCATGCATCATGACATTGCATGAAACTAACTTTATTTTTCAGGCTAATTATCCTCCTGATCACATTCAAGGTTCGAATACAGCTCTCAGATATAATTCATCTGACGAACGTTCTGACATTCTCCCAATGGTGGCATCTCTAAGCCCACCTCAGATATTCGCTGCAAATACAACAAATATTATCAGATACAGCCTAACGTACGGTTCATTCTGATTCAGCCCAACATATGACTCCTTCAGCTCAGATACGATCTAACGTACGATCCATTCTGGCTTTTAGCAACTCCAATACGGTCTAACGTACGACCCATTTGGACCTCCAGCTCAGATACGATCTAACGTACGATCCACTCTGATCTTCAACAACTCAGATAAGGTTTAATGTACGACCAAGTTAGACCTTTATCTCCTCAGATGCTACCTTCGGACAGGTACATTTCTGAATGGTAGTCTAGTATACGGCTACTCCCTTACTCAGATGCTACCTTCGGACAGGTACATTTCTGAATGGTAGTCTGGTATATGGCTACTCCCTTACTCAGATGCTACCTTCGGACAGGTACATTTCTGAATGGTAGTCTAGTATACGGCTACTCCCTTACTCAGATGCTACCTTCGGACAGGTACATTTCTGAATGGTAGTCTAGTATATGGCTACTCCCTTACTCAGATGCTACCTTCGGACAGGTACATTTCTGAATGGTAGTCTAGTATATGGCTACTCCCTTACTCAGATGCTACCTTCGGACAGGTACATTTCTGAATGGTAGTCTAGTATACGACTACTCCCTTACTCAGATGCTACCTTAGGACAGGTACATTTCTGAATGGTAGTCTAGTATACGGCTACTCCCTTACTCAGATGCTACCTTAGGACAGGTACATTTCTGAATGGTAGTCTAGTATACGACTACTCCCTTACTCAGATGCTACCTTCGGACAGGTACATTTCTGAATAGTAGTCTAGTATACGACTACTCCCTTTTCAGCAGATTCAGCCTAACGGACGGCTCATTCTGCTCAGATATGGTTTAATGTACGACCAAGTTAGACCTTCATCTCCTCAGATGCTACCTTCGGACAGGTACATTTCTGAATTGTAGTCTAGCGTACGACTACCTCCCTTTCATCGTCAGACACAGCCTAACGGACGGCTCATTCTTCAACTCAGAGACGATCTAGCGTACAATCCGTTCTGATTTTTCATCCTCGGCAAAGTCATCCGCCTAACGAACAACTCACTCTGGTATTCAGATACGGTCCAGTGTATGATCCATTCTGATCCCTCATCCCCAGCAGTATATAGCATACTCTGACTCCCCAGCGAAGTCAACAGCATAATGGATGACTCACTATACAGTCTAGCGTGTGACCCGGTATGACACCCATGTCTCCAGGTATCGTCTAACGTACGACGCAATTTGGGGCCCTCATCATCCAACTACCTGGATGGCATCTTTAAGCCCATCTCCATCGAGGCCAATGGACAGGCGCAAATTTTTGGGGCATTCTAGTGTTCAAAAATCTTTCACCTCCAGACCACGAACGGCACATACCATTCTACTCTCTCGGTTCAAGAATATTGAACAGGGGCAGCTGTCATACCCCAAAATTTGCCCGTTGATATTACAAGGCATCTTTCGAGGCATTCCGACTTGTTTTGCAAGGCACTGACATCAAATGGACAAAAGCCCAGCTCACAACAGGCCCAATCCAAAAGTGGCCCAAACTAGCTTGCTCGCTAGGCGAGCAACTACTTCGCCTAGCGAACATTTCATCATGACACTCGCCCAGCGAAGCATCAGATCCAGAAAAAGCCCAGAACTAGCTTGCTCGCTAGGCGAGCAATTCCTTCGCCTAGCGAAGCTTGCGAAAATCTGAAGTTTTGGACCTCATCTTAAGCCCATTAGGTCACCACCACTACTACTATAAATACCAGCTCCTCAGCCACGAAAAGAAACACACAGACCCAGAGGGAGAAACACAGAAACACACAAACAGACGGGCGAAGGACGGAAACCCTGGTGCAAAAACCCTGCTAACCTGAAGGCAGCCCATCCGCGCCGAAGCTACCGCCGCCCAACTCAATCCGGCCTCCAAGCAACCAGTCCCTTTCAATATCGCAATTGCACACAGGTTTGCGTATCACCGCTGTTTTACGTTTCCAATTGATATTCTTTACATACATGATGCATTCCGATTAAAGTTTTGATATGTAAATTGATTTTGCATGTGAATCCAAGTATGAACATCCTGTATAATTGTATATGCTATGCCTATAATCCAATGCCATGAAAGTGCAGGTTTTCGGAAGTCATGCTGCTGTCAAATTCCAAACCCGTGGCCGCTCGCTAGCTCATCGCTAAGCGAGCCTGCAGCGAGCCTTCGCTGAGCCTTCGCTAGGCGAAGCAGAGGCGAGCGGGACAGTGGCTGCTTTGTCTCTTTGCTGGTTTTATGTTTATCTAATCATGATTTTTGCATCATTTGGCCTGAATTCCTGACTGTTATGTTGTATTTTATAGTGCAATTGTCAAATCATCTTTTATCTTAATGCTCTAACCCGTGTGTTGAATGGTGTAAAAGCTTCCATATCCCCAATGAAGGGGCCGGCTAGGTACTCCACTTTACGTGTGGGAGACCTTCGTGGAGATGGATTCCAAAGTACTTCACTTTAACGTGAAGATTCATATTGATTGCCTAATTAATTTTAATGTATTAATTTTTAATGTATTGATTTTAATGTGTTGATTTTAATGTGGAGATTCATCATAATTACTCAATGAACGTTAAAATATGGACTTTAAATAAATGATATCGGACCTCTCTTCGTTACCCCATGATTACGGTATTACGGTCATGTCCCGCGAATATGGGGATATCCTTAGCAAAGACCCTTCGGTTAAATCATCATAGTCCCTCGGACGTTGCCTTCGAAAATACGATTTTGTCCCTCGATGACCCTTCGGTGTAGCCTACGGTTAAATGATGATAGTCCCTTCGAATGCTAAGGTATCCTCACAACTGTTGCCTTCAATGACCAGCCGATGACCCTTCTACATCCCAAGGATGAAACTACTTACTTCTCAATAGTAAGGACAGTTTTACCCTCACAAGGATAGAAAATGACAATAAAGACCTCGGACAGGTATAACCCTTAATTGCTCATTCATAACCTAAAATATTTTTCCACCTTACACATTTCAAACATCCTCCTTTCTTGGAAAATCACCACTTAGCATACATCCGTACTAGGATCATTGCTGAGTTATATTTTTCTAAATAACTTGCAAATCTAAATGAGATAACCACTTTGTATACATTCATGCAAGGATCATTACAAAGTTAAATTCTCATTTTCAAACATTTTTCACACATTTCTCAACCACCTTTTTCAAACTAGAAAACATAAATGATTGAGCAATTAAGAGACCATGGATAACCATGGATACAAAGGGTGCTAACACCTTCCCTTTGTATAATGTACCTCCCGAACCTAAGAATCTAAATTAAGGTCTTTCCTGTTCTTTTCCACCTTTCCTTATGGGATAAAAGAAAAGTCGGTGGCGACTCTTGCTAACCGCGACATTGCGATTAAAAATCCATTAAAGTCCAGTTCACCGTATGACACCTGCTTGTTGCCTTTTCTAAAGGAATCACTTGGATCATCTACATATGATCTCAAGAGGTGAACACCTAAGAAGTTTTGAATCCCTTAACCTTCACCCTTTTTGTTTCTAAACCTCCACTTGCATGTTAACCCAAAACCAGAAAACTTTGTGCAAACATTTTTTCATTTCTTTTCAAACTAGAAACCTAGGCCTTAAGCCTTTGATTTTCAAACTTCATTTTCATAATACTTCTTTTGAATTGAATTCTAATCATACTTTGACCATTTTTGTGAATAATCCTAATTGGTTAACTCCACTCATTCAATTGTTTTGTGGCTTTGTCCATTCTTGATAAGTTTTCATACATTAGCCATAGGTTTGATTTATTCTAGTGGTTGATGTTAATCTCACCTTTTGTCCTTAGTGATTGAATTGTAAGACTTCCTTGCTTATTATAGGGCATGGTCCCTCACTAGCAAGTTGAAGCTTTTCTCACATGGTGGACTTGTGGTTATATAGGTTGAGTTTTCTCCCGTGGATAACGAAAGACCTTAGCGCTTTTGTTTTAAAATCAATTCACCCATGTTTTTTTGGAAATCTTTTAGCCGAACTACGAGGTTTTGATCCTGTAAAGGTACGTAGGCAATAGATATTTCCATCCAAACACAAAAATAATAAAAATTGTACATTCTTTTCTCATCCTCCCAATCAATGTTTGCACAATAAATATTTTCATAAACAATATCTTTTGCAACAAGTTGTGAAAAGGGTTCCCTAGGAGTACCTAGGATGCTTTGGGTGCCTAACACCTTCCCTTTGCCTAATTACCCCCTTACCCAGATCTCTGTACCTTTTTTATTAGTTTTCTTTGTAAAACTTCTTAGGCTTTTGTTCGCTTTTTAGCCCTTCCTTTGGATAAATAAAAGTGCGGTGGCGACTCTATCTTTGTATGCTTTGCTTTTGATTTAGTCAATAAATCATAAAGTGACGAATACACCGCTACAAATAGAGGCTTTCAATCCTTGATTTTTTTCTAATGAATCGAAAAAGAATCGAAATAATCTAAGACGATTTTCTTAAAAACATATTTTTTGTATGCTAAAACGTGAAAATGCCAAAACGCAAGAACGCTGAAACACGACACCTAAGACTATAGTAATTGTTAAAATATACAAGAGTCTCCGGCAACAACGCCAATTTGATCTGCTGTCACACACGGGTCAAAAACGAGTAATTAAGAATGATAGTCTAGGAAAGCGACACCCGAGTATCGTATCGCAAGGACTCTTGGCAAATTAACCAAATAAGAAAACTAAATATGGGGTTTTTAGTTTGATTTAGAATAAGTGATTATAAAAAGTGATTATGAAAAATGATTATAAAATAAGTTGATTTACTGATTTGGTTTCCTAACTTATCAATGGTTAATATAATTTCCATACCCTAAGCGGATTCTAATCTCTCTTCAATTACAGTAACAATAACAAGTGCATTGATACTAATATATGATATTTGTTCCTAATTTATGAATTAAACAAACAGAATTCGAATTAAGCAAACAGGTTAAGCACATGTGAATTAAACAAACGTGATTATGGAACATGTATCAATCAAAATTAATCAACATATATTCTATAAAACCTGAATAAAGCATACAAGACTTAAAGAAAATATTGAAAGGGAAAAGATATTTGATTGAAAATTAAGAAACCTCAAAGTATCAACGAAAATCGATTACAGCAGATCAACCTTGTGAACTTTAGTTCTCCATGAAATCATCTAAGAAATATCGTGTCGTCAAAATTCAAAATAAGATTATTGTAGCAGTGAAAGATCTAATATAATAAAAGGGAAATTTGGGCCCTTATGGGATACGACCAGAAAATTACAAAAACTGGCCTAAGCTAACTATTTTAATTAAGTTTGGAATTTTAAATAATTATTTTACCCTCCTTCATTCTGAGCCAGATTTTGACTTCAACATGAAACTTGTAGTTCTTTCTCTTAGCTTTCCAACTTATATTAGAACTCATTAATCCGATTTGTGTAGCTTAAGTTATGGTCTGCATAGTGACAAGGTATCAAATAACTGTTTATGCTAAAAATAAAGTACGAAAATAAAATAAATTCAAAAATAAACTTAAATATAAAAATATACTAAAATAGTAAAAATAATAGAATAAAATATAGAGTTGTCTAAGTACAATAGTAGAAGAATGTGCATCAAAATTCACTTATCATTGTGTCATCCGTGAACCCTAGCCACATATAGGCGAATAATAAGGTTAGGTTCAGGGTTGAGCTTGTGCTTACCTTCGACTTGGATGATGGGATAGAAGCCGAAGGCACTCTTTTATAGAGGAGAAGAAGAAGTGGGAACATTCGGAATTAGAGCCCAACGGATAATTATTTACATTCTCTCGTTGAGAGGGCGCGGAAGAAAAGGGCTATAATAGATATCCAGGACTTGGACAGTCTCGCGCCTTTGATGGATGCAGAAGTCAACTTGGGCATAGAACGGGTTGTAGTCGCACGGTCTTTGGAGAAGGTGTTAGGGCATTTGAAAGCACAAGATCTTCAAAATGATTAGAGGTTTTACCATGTTCGAGCTCATTTTAATGGCATGAAGCGAGTGTTAAGAGTTCAACCTTATCTTTTGTTTTTCTTTTGTAGTGGCATTCCCAAGCTTTTGGCCTTGTATTATTTGCTTTTTCCAGTATTTTGTAATTTCGCCATTTTGTAATATTGTCGTTTCGGCCAAATTAATGACATTACAAGTGTTATTTTACTTTTGTGACATTGACGTCTTGAAGCATATGCCTATATTGTTTTAGGTATTTGCCATTTATTTGTAACATTCAATTATCAGAATTTAACTCTTCTATTTCATACGCGTGGTTGGAAAACACTTTATCGACTATGAAGGGTCCTTCCCAATTGGGTGACCATTTCCCCAAGGTTTTACCCTTCTTGTTGATAAGAAGTATAACCTTCGAGGCATAATCTCCGACGGAGAAGACTTTGGGCCTGACCTTTTATTATAAGTCTCGACTATTCTTTTTTTTGCCTCATTAAGGAATCTAAAGCGGGTCATCATTCTTCGTCAAGGTCGACCAACTCATCCATCATCATTATCTAAAAATTATCAAATGAGATTTTGTTTTACCTTTAGATTCTTATCGACTGTAAGCATATCTCTGCAGGTAGAACTGTATCGTGGTCTAACGTGAGTCGAAAGGGTATAACATTGGTGGCCTCTTCAGGCGAAGTTTTGCAAGCCCAAAGTGCTTGATTCATAGTTGTATGCCAACTTTTTGGCTTCTTGCCTATGATCTTTTCTATAAAGTTCACAATGACTTTGTTCACAACCTCCACTTGGCCATTACCTTGTGCATAATAGGGAGCTGACGTCAAAAATTTAATCATTGTCTCTGCAGCAAATTCCATTACCTTTCTTCCGACAAAGACTGAACATTGGTTAGTTGTTATGGTTTCAAGAGTCCTATATATACACATGATGTGACTTTGTATGATGTCGATCACCGTATCTTGGTCGATGTTGGTTAAAGGTACCACCTCAGTCCATTTTGTAAAGTAATCAATGCCCAAGAGGACATATTTATGGCCTTTAGAGGAAGCCGACTTGATCTCTCATATTATCTCCAACCATTTTACTTCTTGTCCAACGGACACAAGAGCCATAAACTCTGATTCCATGGTCGAGAGAGTAATGCATTTTTGTTTTCCGCTCTTCCAATAAATTGCACCTCCAGCTTTATGCAAATATCCACCAAGTTATAGATTTATAATCTCCAACTAGCATTGGTATATCCTTCTAGTATGGCAAGAAACATACCTTAATGGAGGCCAAAATTGTTGATTTTCAAAATATAACCAAAACTCTTTGTGATGGCCTTCCAATGCTCACAACTTGGATTGTTAGTAAATCTACTCATTTTACTAACTGCAAATGCTATGCCATGTACATTGCATCAAATACATTATACAACTAATTGCACTTGCATATTTCAATTGAGCCATAACTCTTCCATAATGACTTTAAAGATTTACACTAGGATCAAATTGAGTACTCACACTCTTGAAATGCAAGTGTTTGAACTTATCAATTACTTTCTAAATATAATGTATTTGACCAAGTTCATAATCCCACTATCTTGCCTTACTTTGATCCTCAAAAGCGTGTCAACTCGTTCAAGATCATTCATCTTGAATGTGGAAATTAGAAACCTATTTGTATCTAAAATTCTATTCATGCCGTTTCCAATATAATCAACATGGAGATAAATGAATATCACAATAATCTCACACAACTTTGTGTACAAACACTTGTAACAAGAATTAGATGAATAAAGTTTTTCGATAATCATGCATGATGATGCAAGAAGGTTTTTAGATGAAGTGAGCGATGAAATTATGATCAATTTAAAGTAGTACAGTATAAATTGCAATGAGCACCTTATTTATGTTCACTTGTCTCAAATATTCACTTGAATTTCTATTCTAAACTTTATTTATCAACTTTACCATTGACGTGCAGAACACTTTTGAACCTTTTCTTCTTTGATAATCTTTGTCTTCATCATATTGAACTAGATATAAGATGTATTCCTCATAATCTCCCCCCTTTTATGATGACAAACTCTTTGAATTCGTGTTTTGATAATGATTGAAAAGTCTCCCCTAACTTGTGTGTCTCTCCTTAATTTGTGAATCTTACAATGATAGAGTTAAATTTTTGATGTTATTATTTTGGTGCTTGTTTTAATCCATACAAAGATTTGACAAGCTTTCACACCTTTTGTTCATTACTAGGAAGCACATAATCTTCTGGTTTCTCTATGTAAATCTCCTCATCGAGATCTCCATTTAGGAATGTCATTTTGATATCTATTTGATGAACTATAAGGTAATGCAAAGAAACTAATGTAAATGATGCTCTAATTTTTGTTGTGCTTGCTACTAGTGCATATGTGTCAAAATGATAAACACGTTCTTTTTGTTTAACAAATACTTGGTCATTAATCTAGACTTGTAGGTGTTTAGTGTACCATCACACTATGATACTTCCTTCTAAACAAGAGGAGTCTCTTGAAGCTATTGCTTCCTTATAAGTATTTGGATCATCTTCCACTTTGAAGAATAATAGAAATCTTACGAACAAAATTCTTATATTTCCTTCTATTAGATAAAAGAAATAAATTGATTATCAATTTTGTTCAGTCCTAGATCCTTAGTCTTTCAGACTATCTTGTTTATTATAAGTTATGGCTGTTTTTCAACAATCAGTGACGAACTTTCAGTTTATGTTTCAATAGTTTGTGGAGAACCTTTCTCATGAGGATCTTCATTTGTGCGAATCTCGACTTCCATATCCTCCGTGATAAATTTCACAACTCAAGACTCAATAGTTACATTAGACTCCAAATTCAAAAATTTATATAAATGATGATCCCTCTTTTGATGATCTTTATAAGTCTTATAATAATAAGTATCATTTGACATGATCATGTTATTCATATAACATCAAATCAAAATTCATTTGCATATTTTGAAATTATAAACTTTAAATAAATTTAACCACTTTAATAGTCAACAAATTTCAATGGTAATATATACTTCCAAAACATAAATGTAACATATAAAATTTTATAAATCAATTAAAACATATAATTAAGTTTAACTTCAAAATCTCCCGTCATATGTGAAGAAAATAAACCCTCAAAGAAAATTAGATTATATAAAGAGATTAATTGTTATGCATTGTAAGTGTAAAAAGTTTTACATTGTCAATGCATTACAATCATCAATTTGTATTACTTTTTAAATGTTTAAAATAGAAGTCAAACCTTTCAAATAAATCAGTAGTTGTGATTAACTGATAGTGTAAAAAATCTTTACACTGTCAGTGTATATCAATTAAATTTTTATATAAATTGCCGTACTATCTTTGTTACAATGACATCATTAAAAAGTTTCAGTTTACTAAAATGTGTCTATGAAAAAAAACATAACATTTAAGTAAATATATAACCTACCGAAAAGTGGACTAATCCAACCAATCTTGCTTGGACAATCGAAAGAGCCACAGGTTTATCTCTCCATCGAATCAAATTCGCCAAAGGTGTGCGTTCATGAGCCCATGCTAAAGTTTCAATCAATTCCTGCCAATATCCGCGCCATGAGATTAAGAACATAAATCCAGTAGCCCAAACAAGATGTCCAAATAAGAACATCCACGCCCAGACTGATAAACTATTCATACCAAAGGGGTTATACCCATTGATAAGTTGTGAAGAATTTAACCATAGATAATCTCTTAACCATCCCATCAAATAGGTTGAAGATTCATTAAATTGTGAAACATTACCCTGCCATAATGTAATGTGCTTCCAATGCCAATAAAAATTAACCCATCCAATGGTATTTAACATCCATAAAACTGCCAAATAAAATGCGTCCCAAGCAGAAATATCACAAGTACCACCTCGTCCCGGACCATCGCAAGGAAAACTATAACCAAAATCCTTTTTATCCGGCATTAACTTGGAACCACGTGCATCTAAAGCACCTTTTACTAAGATCAATGTAGTTGTATGTAAACCAAGAGCAATAGCATGATGAACCAAGAAGTCTCCAGGCCCTATTGTTAAGAATAGAGAATTACTATTCTCATTAATAGCATTTAACCAACCCGGCAACCATATGCTTCGCCCCGCATTCAGCGCCGGACTATTCGTTGAAGATAAAAGTACATCGAAACCATATGAAGTTTTACCATGAGCAGATTGTATCCATTGGGCAAATATAGGTTCGATCAAGATTTGTTTCTCTGGAGTGCCAAAAGCAAGCATGACATCATTATGGACATAAAGTCCCAAAGTATGGAACCCAAGAAATAGGCTGGCCCAACTTAAATGGGATATGATAGCTTCTTTGTGCTCTAACATTCTTGCCAATACATTATCCGCGTTCTGTTCGGGATTGTAATCTCGAATAAAAAAGATAGCTCCATGAGCAAAAGCCCCTGTCATAATAAATCCTGCAATGTATTGATGATGAGTATATAACGCAGCTTGAGTAGTAAAGTCTTGTGCTATAAACGCATAAGCAGGTAACGAATACATGTGTTGAGCTACCAAAGAAGTAATGACCCCTAACGAGGCTATGAAAAAAAACATAACCAGAACGTCTCATAATAATTTATAAATTTATTTCTTGTGACAAAGTGCATTTTCTTAACTTACAACACTATTAGTTTTAAATAGTAGCATGACCACTTGTTTTATAATATATATTACATGAGATACTACTGATACTATGTATATGTATTAATTATGTTTTACTAACACTTGAACCATATCGCTAATAGGATTATGTGTTTAGAGCACTTACAATTGTATATTCTATTTTTCAAATATGAATATGCATTTTAAGGAGATCACATTTCGGTAACAATGGTGCATTACGACAATCGGATTCATTATTGTACCCACAAACGAAAATCTCGATTGTCATTATTTAAAATATTATAAGATTGTTAAAAAATTATTTAAATAAAATAAACTGAAATTAGAATCGTGAATAAATCATTCTCCTTACAATATTTCAATCACTATCGAATGTATTAGAGTTCTTATGTAGGAATAGGATAATTTAATATTCTCGAGTTTGCACAAGACGAATGAAAACTAAAATATAGCAAAAAGTGTTTGTAATTTATTCTAGAAGATATGCGTTTTTGTTATGATTTTTCTAAATCCAGAATGCTCAATTTATATGTCAAACTGACATTGTTTCATAAGGTGACGGCCCTTGATAAAACACACACTTTCAAAAACATTTTTACCAAATGTTGCATTGTTTCGCCTACAACAACACTTTAACCAAAGATGCACTGTTTCGCCTACAACATCACTTTTGTCAAATGTTGCACTATTTCGCCTAAAACAACTGTTTTCAAAGAATGTACTATTTCATATTTTGCAACACTTCACAAAGTGTTGCATATTTTGAAATTCAAAATACAAACTGCCTACTGTAACACTTCACAAATGTTGCCTATTTTAAATTCAAAATTAACTTTCACGTGCATATTTTCTTGTCATTTTAGAACACACTCAAGATTATTAATTTGTTAATAATTTACAACATAATGGTCAATCAAATATACATGTTCAATAAAATATAATATATAATTTAGTGCGGAAATCAATAGTCATGCATGCATGTATATAATTAAAAGACCTACAAATTGATTTTATGAATTCATTGAGAAATTTCATGTTTGCGGTAATGATGAAGGTTATAAGAATAACAACTAACACCTGATGACTTGTGTGGTACCTCTCAAACGATACTCATAATGTCTTAAATACTCTTCAGATATGGAGAATATATAAATTACTTCTCTACGATATATTGATGACCATAGCCTATTTATAAAGTGATGATCAATTAAGATTTTTATTATTTCGAAATAAATCATCTTGACATCCACTCATATTTGAGCTCATATTCAATTAATTAATTAATTTATAAATAAAATATATTTAGTCTTTTAACTTTATTTGATCACTTAATTATTAAGACACTCAATTTGATAAAATAGTTGTTATAGTTAAAATATATATGCTCACATAATAATAATTAGAATATTTAAAAATATTCCAATATTATATGCATATATTCTATTTTAAACATTAATAACTTATAAGTCAATGAACTTCTTAAAATCTATTATTGAAATGCTATATAACTCTTTTACAACATAATATAACTTATGATATTTCAAAACATATACTTAATTGTAACTGACTCACATTAATATTTACCTTCACTTTTTTCGTAATAGGATGCTTATTCGAGATCTAAAATATCATAGTCGAATATATTTATGATCTCCCCATTGTCATATCTCCGATTTGTGAGTACACATTCTTTTGTTCTCTATAACAATTCTCATGGTTGCCTTTTTTTAACAAATCAGTTTTAAATTGTTCATGTATAAGGTTAATGATTATATATATATATATATATATATATATATATATATATATATATATATATATATATATATATATATATATATATATATATATATATATATATATATATATATATATATATATATATTCGTGCCGACTAAAGACCCAATAAGATAAGACCTACTTATTCTACCCGCTTCATTGAGTCTAATGTATAAATACTTTCATAAGGGGTTTTCAGATACACAATATCTAATATCCATCCTCACTACGATTATCTTGAGTCCTAAACTGACTTGAACATTGGAACGTCGATTCAAGATCAACATCACCTATTTAAGAGGCATCACCGAATCGCTCAGGAGGCTCCGCTCCACCATAGTTTTCACATTCTCCTCCATTTTTGATTCCGCAACGAAACAGTGGCGCCGTTTGTGGTAATCAACATTTAATTCTTGTTATTTCCACGAGGTCAATATCACCTCAAAAGCACTGTGGAACGAATGTTATTTTACCAAGAAGTTATGGATCCAAGTTCCGGCAATTCTAGATCCTAATCTTTGATTTACCATTTGTTGCCTCCTTAAGTTACTACTTTAAGAGGGATTCGAGTGCCAAATTCCTAAACTCTTCGAAAATTCACGTTCGTTTTCCATCTCCACTATCCACAACTCCCTTAGATCTAAAAGTTGATAGTATTTTAACGCGTCACAGAGGTTTGTCGCGACCGGTTCGGTTAGATATCGTCTCCACTTCAATTTTTCTCCATTAGGTTTCACATAACGGCATAAGAACGACCTTCAAATCCAAATCTAGGGTTGCATTGGGGCCTGAAAACGATTCTCATAAAATCCGGCGAGGAGCCTCGTGATGCACCACTCGATATATCTACGCATGAGCTTCCCATCGTAACTAGGAAAACAAAGACGAAGTCAACGAGAGATATTACAAGTTCGTAGTTAATGGTGCTCGTGTATCACAAGCTCGTAGTAAACATTAGGCGCCAAGCGAATATCGGGGTGCATCCCATAAATGGATATTAGATATTTCGTGCCGACTAAAGACCCAATAAGATAAGACCTACTTATTCTACCTTTTTCATTGAGTCTAGTGTATAAATACTTTCATAAGGGGTTTTCAGATACACAATATCTAATATTCACCCTCACTACGATTATCTTGAACCCTAAACTGACTTGGACATTGGAACATCAATTCAAGATCAACATCACCTATTTAAGAGGCATCACCGAATCGCTCAGGAGGATCCGCTCCACCATAGTTTTCTTCTCCTCCATTTCTGATTCCGCAACGAAACAGTGGTGCCGTTTGTGGTAATCAACATTTAATTCCTGTTATTTCCACGAGGTCAATATCACCTCGAAAGCACTGTCGAACGAACATTATTTCACCAAGAAGTTATGGATCTAGGTTCCGGAAATTCTAGATCCTAATCTTTGATTTACCATTTGTTGCCTCCTTAGGTTACCAGTTTAAGAGGGGTTCGAGTGCCAATTCCTACGCTCTTCGAAAATTCACGTTCGTTTTCCATCTCCACTATCCACAACTCCCTTAGATCTGAAAGTCGGTAGTATTTTAACGCGTCATAGAGGTTTGTCGCGATCGGTTCGGTTAGATATCGTTTCCACTTTAATTTTTCGCCATTAGGTTTCACATAACGGCATAAGAACGACCTTCAAATCCAAATCTAGGGTTGTGTTGGGGCCTAAAAATGATTCTCATAAAATTCGGGGAGGAGCCTCGTGATGCACCACTCGACATATTTATGCATGAGCTTCGCATCGTAACTAGGAAAACAAAGAGGAAGTCAACGAGAGATATTACAAGTTTGTAGTTAATGGCGCTCGTGTATCATAAGCCCGTAGTAAACATCAGGCGCCAAGCGAATATCGGGGTGCATCCCATTAATGGAATATGATTTCCTTGGGATGAACCATGATCTCCACCGATCGAGAAGCGAAGTGGGGGTCCATTGGGAAAGCCCCATGAAGGATATCTTAGATCTCGTCCCCCGAAAAACCTGTTGGTATCCACATCTGACCATTGTCTAACACTCTAGTTGGATAGATTCAAAATAGGAGCACCCGGAGACACTCGTGTTCTGTTTGAGAAGGGAATGAATAAGTTGGAATCCCGTCGGTCCCTTGTCGAACAATCGAGTAACCTAATTATCTAGAAGAAAGCTCTAAGCCCGGAGACATGGGTCCACCTCGACCCCGAGAAGCATAACTGAGTGCATCCATTAGAGGCCGTTTATCCCCAAATCTGGGGATTTCTTCTACCCAAATCAACCGACAGTTTGGCTACCTAGACAACCCATCAGAGGGTGAACGATCAATACATACTCGTGACTGACTGCAATATTTAAATAATGTATTTGTAAATTTATTGCGTAGTTGAAATTATTGATATAATTGTTAAATGAAAACTATATACATATATGTACTTCTATTAAATTCTTGTTGCTCTACTTTCTATCTTGTCCCCACTTTATGGTACCTAAGTGTAAATACATGTCACAACGAAACGAGGTACAACCAACACAATTGATGCCCAAAGTAAATATTTTAAGGGTGTTGTCGAAGACGCTTTGCACGTCCGACTACAACAATCATTTATTAAATTATTCTAGAAATCATTACTCCTCCCTTAAAGAGTTTTAAGTGTTTGACTTGTATAGATTTCAGTCATTCTCCTATTTTGAATGAACTTCTCACCTCTATTGTATTTGAAGGTCTAAATTTGAAGAGGATTTCCATTAGTTATTTCTGTTAGAAATTCTGGCTTCATGTCTTTCTCATTGCATTTGATACTATATATAATAGTGTCGGTAATTACAACTCATAATGACTAATTACAACTCATAATGACTAATTTTCTATTCTATGAATGTAAATTATTTACGATAAATGTGTTTAATTATTTCCTGATTAACATTCCCCCTCAAATTGATGCGGCTGGTCAATGAGCATCAATTTGCTAACAAGAAACTGATGTCGTGGGCGTGGAACAACCTTGGTAAGAATATTTGCAACCTGCAACTGAGTACTGACACGAGGAAGTGATATTATTCGATCATCGTAGGCATCACGTACTGAATGACAATCAACTTTGATATGTTTGGTGCGTTCATGAAAAACAGGATTTGCAACAATTTGAATGGCACTTGTATTGTCAGCATAAAGTGAAGTTGGCTCTGTTTGGGGAAATCCATGTTCAACCAAAAGACCACGAATCCAAAGTATTTCTGAACAAGCAGCAGACATGGCATGATACTCTGATTCAATAGAAGATTTAGAAACTCTTGCTTGCTTCTTACTTTTCCAAGAGATCAATGAAGAACCAAGAAACATGCACCAACCAGTAACAGATCGACGAGTATCAGGATACCCTGCCCAATCAGCATCATTATAAGCACTCAACTGAAGAGAAATTCCAACGGAAAAGAATAATCTGCGGTGAGAGGTTCCCTTTAAGTAGCGAATTATACGATGAATCGCAGCCAAATGAAGATGGCGAGGAGAATGCATGAATTGACTTACTAGTTGAACAACAAAAGATATGTCGGGGCGAGTAATAGTCAAGTAGTTAAGGCTACGCACAAGTTGTCGATACAATAAGGGATCAGGCAAAAGATCACCATCATCACGATGATATTTAACATTAACCTCAAGAGGAGTATCTACCAGATTAGCCGATTCGAGACCGGACATAGAAATAAAATCTTTAGCATACTTGTGTTGATGGAGAAAGATGCCCTTGGATGAAAATGAACCTCAAGACCGAGAAAATAATGTAGATTACCCAGATCTTTCATGTGAAATGATGCTTGTAACTGTTGCTTAAGTTGCTGAATGGAAGCATGATCCGAACCAGTAATAACCATATCATCAACATACAAAAGAAGCAGAACAATACTCGCAGATGTGCTATGAATAAATAAAGATGAATCATACTGACTCTGAGTAAAGGAGAATCCAAGTAGAGTGGAGCGGAATTTCTCGTACCACGCTCTAGGTGCCTGTTTCAAACCATATAAGGAGCGTTTGAGCTTACACACACCTTTAGATGAAGAGAATAAGCCTTGAGGTGGAGTCATATAAATATCTTTTGTCAGGTCACCATGAAGAAAAGCATTATTCACATCCATTTGATGAAGAGTCCACCCATTAGAAGTAGCTATAGAGATGATCGTGCGGACATTTATCATTTTGGCAACCGGTGCAAATGTCTCATCATAATCAATTCCATATTCTTGCTTGTTTCCTAACGCAACCAAACGAGCCTTGTAACGATTGAGGGATCCATCAGAATTCGATTTCACAGAATACACCCATTTGCAACCTATAGGTTTTACATCAGGAGGGCAAGAGACAATATCCCATGTGAAATTCTCTTGAAGAGCTTGAAGCTCTTTATTCATTGCTTTTATCCATCGCACATCCTTAACAGCCTGTGAGTAACAAGTAGGAATAAATATGCTAGAGAGTGTGGCAGTCAGAGAAGTATGTGAGGAATCATACCTGTCTGGTGAATATCTATCTGGTGCGCAAGATATTCGACCAGAACGTCGTGGTTCAACCGGTACAGGATCAGGTGGTGGTTCAGCGTCGGGAAGGGGTGTGGGAACCTGCTGCCTGTGTTGTCTAACATACACATGACCTGGTTTATAACGTTCGATAGATTGAGCCATAATAAAAAACTTAGGAAGAGTAACAATATCATTAATGGCAGGAGAAACACGGGAAACATAAACTGATTATCAAAAAATGTCACATTTCTAGAAATGGGAAAATGATGGTTAGTGACATCATAATAGACAAATCCTTTATGAGAGTGACTATATCCCATAAATGCACATTGAACAGATTGTGCTCCAAGCTTATGCCTTTCAAAAGGAGGTAAGTGAACAAAACACACACACACACCCAAAAGTGTAAAGCACTATAATCAGGATGAATTTTAAAAAGATGAAAGAAAGGAGAATCAAGTTCAATAACCGTAGAAGGAAGACGATTGATCAAGAAAATAGTTGTGGAAAGAGCCTCTACCCAAAATCGGGATGGTACACAAGCTTGGAGAAGTAATGTGCGTGTTACATCAAGCAAATGACGATTCTTACGTTATGCCATACCATTTTTTTGAGGGGTATTGGGACAAGATCGTTGCGACAAGATGCCTTTTTGTTGAAGGTATTCCTGAAACTTATGAGACATGTACTCACCACCAGAGTCAAAGCGAAAATTTTCAGCACTTGCTTGAAATTGAGTTTCAACATATGTCAAAAATTTCTTAAACATAGAAAACACTTCAGATTTAGACCGAAGGAAATATATCCAAACAAAACGACTATAATCATCAATAAATGTGACAAAATATTTATAGTGAGAATGAGAAACTACAGGAGACATACCCCATACATCACTATGAATCATTTCAAAACAAGTGGAAGCACGATAAGCACCAGACGGAAAAGAAAGTGTTTTACTCTTAGCCAATTTGCAAACAAAACATGAAATAGAGGCATTAGAAACATTTTTATTTCCTAACAAACCAATTTTAAATAAATGGGACAAAACAACAGAGTTTGGATGACCTAATTTTCTATGCCAATCCTCAGTAGAGTTCAAAACATTATTACAAGCAAGAGATATATGATTAGAAATAAACTGGAGTGGAAACAATCTTCCCACTTTAGGCCCCTCCGCGATCACCTTCCCCGACACCTTCTCCTGCACAAGACAACCATCATTAGAAAAGTTAACATCATAATTTTTATCTACCAATTGACCAACAGATAATAAATTAGACGCAAGTCCAGGTGATACAAGCACGTCCCGAAAGTCAGAGTTTATGTCGCCAATATCAATAATAGATAAAGTATTTGAAGGAGAAGGGCGATCCAAAACACAACGGAAATTAAAATTTTCTCCTTTAGTGATCCTTACGAATGGGCATGATCAGTGATAGAATAGTTACCTCTTGTGACGATTGAAACCTTTGATGCAGATCTACGGAGCGATCACGAACGTTGAACGATGACAACGCCTCTACTCAGTCCACACGAACAGATTCCTTCAATCTCAGTCCTAGCTGCTACGAATGAAGGCTTTGAGTGAGAGAGAGAGAGAGAGAGAGAGAGAGAAACGAAATAGTGCAACCGCAATGAATGCTTCTGCACAAGGGTTCTATTTATAGAACCACTTGTGTGGGCTTCAAGCTAAAAAGCTCACTTAGGTGTAAGTGGCCCATATTTTATAATATGCCAAAATCACTTAAGCGTGTGGTACCTTACCATATTTCGTATTCTACTTAAGTACACCGTACCTTACGATGTTCTACAATTCACTTAAGTACACAGTACCTTACGGTGTTCCTTAGTTACTCTATCTCTCATCAATCCGTGCTTTGTGTGTGACCCTGTAGGTTTTCGCGACATTGATAATTATATTAAATCACGTGTTTAATATAATAAACAGTAAGCGGTATCTAGCAACACATCACAACTACCCAAGACACGAATATGTCATGTGATCTGACAAATCCTTCTGTGATAATACTTATGTGTATAATTACCCTTTTGCCCTTATGTCTATATTGAACACAAGGCATAGACCGTGTCATCCTTGTCCAGTTCAATATTGGGCCCATAGACATTTATCCTATTATGCAGGATGGGCAAATTCCATCTGGGTCACTCATGTCCCTCAACATGCTTCGTGGAGTACCCATCAACTGTCTTTATGGTTATCCAGTTACGGATAACGTTTGATCAACAATAAAGCACTCGACTCTACATCTAGGGTCCATAGTGGTTTCAGGTAGAAGGGTGGTATACACCATTATCACCATGAGAATAACTTATGACACTTTGCATAACATTCTACATAGTATTCTCATAGCGGGTAAATCCAGTATAAGTATTACTCTTAATATTCATACCTATGTTTAAGACTTGATAACTTCTTATCCATGATCCATGAGATGTGATCATCAGTCTATATACATAATAGTCTTAATGCTTTAATGTGATCTCATGATCAAGTCACACTTGATACATTAAACGGACTAGCTATCCTAGGGACTTCATTAAACAAACATAATAAAGAAAAAGCCTTTTATTATTAATAAATAATTCGATACACGTACCAAAAAGTATTGGCCTCTAGGGCTTACACCAACAATCTCCCACTACCACTAGAGCCAATCAGGCATACCCTTAATACCCATAGATCTAGTATGGTCATCATGCTTCTGCTGCGCAAGAGGCTTTGTCAGTGGGTCAGCAATATTGTCAAGTGTAGGTACTCTGCATATTTTCACATCTCCTCTATTTATTATTCTCAAATGAAATGATAACGCCTAAGTATGTGTTTGGATCATTGGTGAGATCTAGGCTCCTTAGCTTGTGCGATAGCACCATTGTTATCACAATAGAGACTAATGAGATCCACAATGCTAGGAACTATGTCAAGTTCACTAATGAACTTTTTGATCCAAACAACTTCCTTTGCTGCACTTGAGGCAGCAATATACTCGGCCTCGGTTGTAGAATCAGCAATTGTATCTTGCTTTTAACTTTTCCAGCTTACAGCGCCACCGTTTAAGTAAAACACATAACCAGATTGCGATCTAAAATCATCCTTATCTGTCTGGAAGCTAGCATCGGTCTATCCAATTACAACCAACTCTTCCTGACCTCCATATATCAAGAATGAGTCCTTAGTCCTTCTCAAATACTTAAGGATATTCTTGACAGCTACCCAATGAGCATCACCAGGGTCAGACTGGTACCTACTCGTTGCACTTAAAGCATACGAGACATCTGATCGAGTACATAACATGGCATACATGATAGATCCTATTGTAGATGGATATGGAATCTTATTCATGCGATCCCTTTCTTCCTTAGTTGAAAGGGATTGTGTTTTTGATAGACACAAGCCATGTTGCATAGGTATGAATCCTTTCTTGGAATCATGCATATTAAAGCGTCTTAACACTTTGTCTATGTATGTACTCTGACTTAGGCCAAACAGTTTTTATGATCTATCTCTATAGATTCTGATTCCTAATATATAGACTGCTTCACCTAGGTCCTTCATAGAAAAGCATTTCCCCAACCAAGACTTTACTTGTTTCAGGGTAGGGACATCGTTTCCAACGAGTAATATGTCATCTACATATAATATCAGGAAAGCGATCATGCTCCCACTAACCTTCTTGTAGACACAAGGCTCATCTTCGTTCTTGATGAATCCATATTGTTTTACTGTTTCATCAAAACGAAGATTCCAACTTCTGGAAGCTTGCTTCAATCCATAGATTGATCTTTGTAACTTATATATCTTTTGGGCTTCTTCTGGTATGTCAAATCTTTCAGGCTGTGTCATGTACACATCCTCAAGAAGATTCCCATTAAGGAAAGCAGTTTTGACATCCATCTGCCATATTTCATAATCATGATATGCAGTGATAGCAAGTAAAATCCGAATAGATTTAAGCATTGCAACTGGTGAAAAGGTTTCATCATAGTCAGTACCTTACCATCCATGTCAGTCTTCTTTTGAAGACCCACTTGCATCCTATAGGGTTAACTCCTACAGGAGGCTCTACCAAGGTCCAAACTTAGTTTGTGTACATGGAATCCATTTCAAATTTCATGGCTTCTAGCCACTTCTCAGACTCGGGCCAGTTATGGCCTCTTGGTAGGTCACTGGCTCATCTTGATCCATGAGTAAAATACATCACCTTGATCAGTTATGAGATATCCATATCTCTCAGGTAGGCGACGTATCCTGCCTGACCTACGCTGGTCTTGTTCTACTTGAGCAGGTTGCTCTTCCATAACTACTTGTGTTTCCTGCTCTAATTCCTCCATAGGTGTATCAATGCTTTGTGATTCTTGAATTTCTTCAAGCTCTACTTTCCTCCCACTGATTCCTTTGGAAATAAAATCCCTTTTTAGGAAAATTCCAGTTCGAGCGACAAACACTTTGCCCTCAGAAGTATTGTAGAAGTAATACCCTCTTCTTTCTTTAGGATACCCCACAAATAAGCATTTGTCAGATTTGGGCTCAAGCTTAGTTGAAATTTGTCGTTTCACATAAACTTCACAACCCCAAATCTTCATGTAAGACATATGTGGTTTCTTACCACTCCATATTTCATATGGTGTCTTCTCAACCTTTTTGGATGGAACACGGTAAAGTGTGTAAGCTGCTGTCTATAGTGCATGTCCCCAAAAGGAGTTTGGAAGATCGACGTGACTCATCATAGATCGTACCATGTCTAACAAGGTTCGATTTCTTCTCTCAGATACACCATTCCATTGAGGTGTTCCAGGAGGAGTAAGTTGGGATAGGATCCCACACTCTTTCAGATGGTCATTAAACTCTAGGCTTAAATACTCACCACCTCGATCTGATCGAAGAGTTTTAATATTCTTACCTAGTTGGTTTTGTACTTCATTCTTGAATTCCTTGAACTTTTCAATGGACTCTGATTTGTATTTCATTAAATACACATAACCATATCTACTGAAATCATCAGTAAATGTGATGAAGTACTGAAAACCTCCTCTGGCTGGTATGTTCAGTGGTCCACGTACATCAGTATGTATGAGGGCCAAAAGATCATTAGCTCTTTCACCTTTTCCTGTGAATGGAGATTTTGTCATCTTCCAAGTACTTTGGGCAATTTCTCTTCCAGTGTTCGGTCTTACCGCAATGGAAGCAGGTGCCTACCTTTGTTATGCCTCCACTAGGCTTCAAAGCAGCAACAGTGGGTCTGGGTTTGGCAACTTCCTTGCCTTTCCCTTTATCATACTGCTTGGTGGGCCTTTTGTTCTGTCTCTTTCCATTTCCGATCATCAGAATGGACTTCCTTTTTGTCTTCAGATTCTGCTCAGCAGTTCTTAACATGGCTAGCAGTTAAGGAAGAGATTTGTCCATATCATTCATATTGAAATTTAGGACAAATTGACTGAATCTATCTAACAACGATTGCAAGATCAAATCAGTCGCAAGTTCCTTTTCGAGGGGAAAACCCAACCTTTCAAGGTTTTCCACATACCCAATCATCTTGAGCATATGGGGACCTACAGGGGCTCCCTCAGCTAACTTGCCTTGAAAAGGGGCTTTTGAAACTTCAAACCTTTCATGCCTTGCTTGCTCTTGATAGAGCATCTTCAGGTGCTCGATCATATCGAACGCTGCCATGTTCTCATGTTGCTTTTGCAATTCTGAGTTCATGGGAGCTAGCATGAGACAAGAAGTTTCATTGGCATCATCGACATGCTTCTTATAAGCATCTCTTTCTGCCTTAGGTGCAGAACTAGGAGGTTCCTCTTCAGGAACAGGTTTCTCCAAGACATACAGCTTTCTATCGTGTTTGAGGACAATCCTTAGATTTCGGTGCCGATCCAGAAAATTTGTCCCAGATAATTTTTCCTTGTCAAAGATTGATCGCAAAATGTTTGTTAGAGGTGTTTGTTGAGATTAATGAAAATATAAGTATCAATAACATATTTAATTAGGCCTTTAATTAAATATGCTCCCACTATTTTACTCAAAACAAATGACCCTCATCATTTGATTCGGAAAATCCCGTTGGAAGATTTTCTAGTGGGTCGAGATCCATATTTCACTTTGTTCTAAGTCCGCGTAGGCGGATTACACAAAACTAGGTTATTTAGGTAGGAACTCCTTCCAATTGTATCTAATACAACTCTCGAAAAGTTTAGTTGGGTGAATAACTCCTTATCCCAGTCCATCATATGGATCATTTCCAACTCTTGCTTCTAAACATATATAATCTTATTATAATTTGTTTAGTTAAGTTTGACCCATTGTTTTAGCAATTGGATATTACAATTATCCCATCACACCTTACTAATATAGAACATGCACCTCGCATAGGCGAAACCTACATTATCCGATGCTAGTCTTGATGAGTGCTAAAACTTGGAAAGCATAAACTTAATATTTAATTTGAGGGAATTGCAATTGTTCTGATCTCACCGACTTATTTATCATATAAATCGTCTCTCACATGCATCAATATACATTCACATGCATCAACATACATTCACATGCATCAACATATATAATGAAACAGTTATGGCTCCTAGCGCAATTGTTCTCCCAAGCCAATGAGAGAACCTAAGCTAACCTAATAACGATCTAAGCTTCTCCAAGCAAGATATTCAAGGTTGTCCTCCTTGGATATTGAATTCTTCTCTTTCTTTATAACATTGTCCTCCTTTGATATTGAATCTTCTCTTTCTTCATAACATTACATTACATAAGAAACTCGTTTTACATACGAGGGAGTGAGATGAGAAAAGAAGTTACATTTAGAGATTAAAAGGAGAGGCACGACACGCAAGTCGTATTTAAAAACCCAAAACAAAATAAAGGAAAACTAAGGCCATAACTGATCACCACAAGGCAATAATAATAAACACATTATTATTATTAATTTTAATTCTTTTAATTAATTAAAACCAAATTAAATTTTGGCGAACAATTCATTTGAAATAGACATCGTTTTACATCAGCACAACTCTTGCGCAGTCATAAAACAGAAACCCCGATAATTCTGACTCTGTGAATGTGACGACCGTCACAAGCATGTTACGACCGTCACGTCCAACTTGTTACGAACGTCACAGGCCCATGACGAACGTCACGCGGCCAAAATAACAGAAATGCCTAGAATTCTGGATCTGTGAATGTGACGACCATCACAAAGCATGTTATGACCGTCACGCCCAGTTTGTTACGATCGTCACAGGTCCATGACGATCGTCACGCGGCCAAAAAACCAGCGCTTTGAAACAGTCAACATACGTGTTCCAACAAGCCCTCAATTCACAACTCCATGATGGCACAACCCTTGTGCCGTCACTAACCCTAATGCACCAATTTCAGACCGTCAAACACACCTCGATTGTTGATTCAGTATGATTGATCAACATGTCATTGCTTCACCATACTAATGTCGGATTCCTAAGCAAATGACCATTGATCGCTCAAAGGAAAACAACCATTTAGTGTTTGAACGAACGAAACAGAAACAGTATATCATATATACCTTACTTTACATTAGGATTACTTATATCATATATAAGTTGATCGGTCTCAACTGCGTAACCTATGGACGATCGACGTATCGCTGCTTCACCATACTAATGTCGGTTCCGAAGCATAGTCAACATCAATCATCCAAATCGTACACACATGATGCCAAATTTAATTACCCGTTTATTCTTTGATTCATTCTGTCTTTTAATCATATTAATACAGAAAATAAAAAGCTATCCGATGCATGGTTTCGTAAGTGGCTTTGATACCACTGAAGGAGAAGGGCGATCCAAAATGCATCGGAAATTAAAATTTTCTCCTTTAGTGATCCTTACGAATGGGCATGATCAGTGATAGAATAGTTACCTCTTGTGACGATTGAAACCTTTGATGCAGATCTACGGAGCGATCACGAA